>NC_141001.1:7481430-7650819 GCF_052327205.1 Somniosus microcephalus | reverse complement strand
CACACTGACCCCCTGATCATTACACACTGACTCCCTGATCATTACACACTGACCCCTGATCATTACACACTGACCCCTGATCATTACACACTGACCCCTGTCATTACACACTGACCCCTGATCATTACACACTGACCCCTGATCATTACACACTGACTCCTGATCATTACACACTGACCCCTGATCATTACACACTGACCCCTGATCATTACACACTGACCCCTGATCATTACACACTGACTCCTGATCATTACACACTGACCCCTGATCATTACACACTGACCCCTGATCATTACACACTGACCCCTGATCATTACACACTGACTCCTGATCATTACACACTGACCCCTGATCATTACACACTGACCCCTGATCATTACACACTGACCCCTGATCATTACACCCTGACCCCTGATCATTACACACTGACCCCTGATCATTACACACTGACTCCTGATCATTACACACTGACCCCTGATCATTACACACTGACTCCCTGATCATTACACACTGACCCCTGATCATTACACACTGACCCCTGATCATTACACACTGACCCCTGATCATTACACACTGACCCCTGATCATTACACACTGACCCCTGATCATTACACACTGACCCCTGATCATTACACACTGACCCCTGATCATTACACACTGACCCCTGATCATTACACACTGACCCCTGATCATTACACACTGACCCCTGATCATTACACACTGACCCCTGATCATTACACACTGACCCCTGATCATTACACACTGACCCCTGATCATTACACACTGACCCCTGATCATTACACACTGACCCCTGATCATTACACACTGACCCCTGATCATTACACACTGACCCCCTGATCATTACACACTGACCCCTGATCATTACACACTGACCCCTGATCATTACACACTGACCCCTGATCATTACACACTGACCCCTGATCATTACACACTGACCCCTGATCATTACACACTGACCCCTGATCATTACACACTGACCCCTGATCATTACACACTGACCCCTGATCATTACACACTGACTCCCTGATCATTACACACTGACCCCTGATCATTACACACTGACCCCTGATCATTACACACTGACCCCTGATCATTACACACTGACTCCCTGATCATTACACACTGACCCCTGATCATTACACACTGACCCCTGATCATTACACACTGACCCCTGATCATTACACACTGACCCCTGATCATTACACACTGACCCCTGATCATTACACACTGACCCTGATCATTACACACTGACCCCTGATCATTACACACTGACCCCTGATCATTACACACTGACCCCTGATCATTACACACTGACCCCTGATCATTACACACTGACCCCTGATCATTACACACTGACCCCTGATCATTACACACTGACCCCTGATCATTACACACTGACCCCTGATCATTACACACTGACCCCTGATCATTACACACTGACCCCTGATCATTACACACTGACCCCTGATCATTACACACTGACCCCTGATCATTACACACTGACTCCTGATCATTACACACTGACCCCTGATCATTACACACTGACCCCTGATCATTACACACTGACTCCTGATCATTACACACTGACCCCTGATCATTACACACTGACCCTGATCATTACACACTGACCCTGATCATTACACACTGACCCCTGATCATTACACACTGACCCCTGATCATTACACACTGACCCCTGATCATTACACACTGACTCCTGATCATTACACACTGACCCCTGATCATTACACACTGACCCCTGATCATTACACACTGACTCCTGATCATTACACACTGACCCCTGATCATTACACACTGACCCCTGATCATTACACACTGACCCCTGATCATTACACACTGACTCCTGATCATTACACACTGACTCCTGATCATTACACACTGACCCCTGATCATTACACACTGACCCCTGATCATTACACACTGACCCCTGATCATTACACACTGACCCCTGATCATTACACACTGACCCCTGATCATTACACACTGACCCCTGATCATTACACACTGACCCCTGATCATTACACACTGACCCCTGATCATTACACACTGACCCCTGATCATTACACACTGACCCCTGATCATTACACACTGACCCCTGATCATTACACACTGACTCCCTGATCATTACACACTGACCCCTGATCATTACACACTGACCCCTGATCATTACACACTGACCCCTGATCATTACACACTGACCCCTGATCATTACACCCTGACAACCCTGACCCTCCCTGATCATTACACACTGACCCCTGATCATTACACACTGACTCCTGATCATTACACACTGACCCTGATCATTACACACTGACTCCTGATCATTACACACTGACCCCTGATCATTACACACTGACTCCTGATCATTACACACTGACCCCTGATCATTACACACTGACTCCTGATCATTACACACTGACCCCTGATCATTACACATTGACTCCTGATCATTACACACTGACCCCTGATCATTCCACACTGACCCCTGATCATTCCACACTGACTCCTGATCATTACACACTGACCACTGATCATTACACACTGACCCCTGATCATTACACACTGACCCCTGATCATTACACACTGACTCCTGATCATTACACACTGACCCCTGATCATTACACACTGACCCCTGATCATTACACACTGACTCCTGATCATTACACACTGACCCCTGATCATTACACACTGACTCCTGATCATTACACACTGACTCCTGATCATTACACACTGACCCCTGATCATTACACACTGACCCCTGATCATTACACACTGACCCCTGATCATTACACACTGACTCCTGATCATTACACACTGACCCCTGATCATTACACACTGACCCCTGATCATTACACACTGACTCCTGATCATTACACACTGACTCCTGATCATTACACACTGACTCCTGATCATTACACACTGACCCCTGATCATTACACACTGACTCCTGATCATTACACACTGACCCCTGATCATTACACACTGACCCCTGATCATTACACACTGACCCTGATCATTACACACTGACCCCTGATCATTACACACGGACCCCTGATCATTACACACTGACTCCTGATCATTACACACTGACCGCTGATCATTACACACTGACTCCTGATCATTACACACTGACCTCTGATCATTACACACTGACCCCTGATCATTACACACGGACCCCTGATCATTACACACTGACCTCTGATCATTACACACTGACCTCTGATCATTACACACTGACCCCTGATCATTACACACTGACCCCTGATCATTACACACTGACCCCTGATCATTACACACTGACCCCTGATCATTACACACTGACCCCTGATCATTACACACTGACCCCTGATCATTACACACTGACCCCTGATCATTACACACTGACTCCTGATCATTACACACTGACTGCTGATCATTACACACTGACTCCTGATCATTACACACTGACCCCTGATCATTACACACTGACCCCTGATCATTACACACTGACCCCTGATCATTACACACTGACTCCTGATCATTACACACTGACCCCTGATCATTACACACTGACCCCTGATCATTACACACTGACTCCTGATCATTACACACTGACCCCTGATCATTACACACTGACTCCTGATCATTACACACTGACCTCTGATCATTACACACTGACCCTGATCATTACACACTGACCCCTGATCATTACACACTGACTCCTGATCATTACACACTGACCCCTGATCATTACACACTGACTCCTGATCATTACACACTGACCCCTGATCATTACACACTGACTCCTGATCATTACACACTGACCACTGATCATTACACACTGACCCCTGATCATTACACACTGACCCTTGATCATTACACACTGACCCCTGATCATTACACACTGACCCCTGATCATTACACACTGACCCCTGATCATTGCACACTGACCCCTGATCATTACACACTGACCCCTGATCATTACACACTGACCCTGATCATTACACACTGACCCCTGATCATTACACACTGACTCCTGATCATTACACACTGACCCCTGATCATTACACACTGAGCCCTGATCATTACACACTGACCCTGATCATTACACACTGACTCCTGATCATTACACACTGACCCCTGATCATTACACACTGACTCCTGATCATTACACACTGACCACTGATCATTACACACTGACCCCTGATCATTACACACTGACCACTGATCATTACACACTGACTCCTGATCATTACACACTGACCCCTGATCATTACACACTGACTCCTGATCATTACACACTGACTCCTGATCTTTACACACTGACCCCTGATCATTACACACTGACCCTGATCATTACACACTGACCCCTGATCATTACACACTGACCCCTGATCATTACACACTGACCCCTGATCATTACACACTGACCCCTGATCATTACACACTGACTTCTGATCATTACACACTGACCCCTGATCATTACACACTGACCCCTGATCATTACACACTGACCCCTGATCATTACACACTGACCCCTGATCATTACACACTGACCCCTGATCATTACACTCTGACCCCTGATCATTACACACTGACCCCTGATCATTACACACTGACCCCTGATCATTACACACTGACCCCTGATCATTACACACTGACCCCTGATCATTACACACTGACCCCTGATCATTACACACTGACCCCCGATCATTACACACTGACCCCTGATCATTACACACTGACCCCTGATCATTACACACTGACCCCTGATCATTACACACTGACCCCTGATCATTACACACTGACCCCTGATCATTACACACTGACCCCTGATCATTACACACTGACCCCTGATCATTACACACTGACTCCTGATCATTACACACTGACCCCTGATCATTACACACTGACCCTGATCATTATACACTGACTCTTGATCCTTACACACTGACCCCTGATCATTACACACTGACCCTGATCATTACACACTGACCCTGATCATTACACACTGACCCCTGATCATTACACACTGACCCCTGATCATTACACACTGACCCCTGATCATTACACACTGACCCCTGATCATTACACACTGACCCCTGATCATTACACACTGACTCCTGATCCTTACACACTGACCCCTGATCATTACACACTGACCCTGATCATTACACACTGACCCCTGATCATTACACACTGACCCCTGATCATTACACTCTGACCCCTGATCATTACACACTGACCCCTGATCATTACACACTGACCCCTGATCATTACACACTGACCCCTGATCATTACACACTGACCCCTGATCATTACACACTGACCCCCGATCATTACACACTGACCCCTGATCATTACACACTGACCCCTGATCATTACACACTGACCCCTGATCATTACACACTGACCCCTGATCATTACACACTGACCCCTGATCATTACACACTGACTTCTGATCATTACACACTGACCCTGATCATTACACACTGACCCCTGATCATTACACACTGACCCCTGATCATTACACACTGACCCCTGATCATTACACACTGACCCCTGATCATTACACACTGACCCCTGATCATTACACTCTGACCCCTGATCATTACACACTGACCCCTGATCATTACACACTGACCCCTGATCATTACACACTGACCCCTGATCATTACACACTGACCCCTGATCATTACACACTGACCCCTGATCATTACACACTGACCCCCGATCATTACACACTGACCCCTGATCATTACACACTGACCCCTGATCATTACACACTGACCCCTGATCATTACACACTGACCCCTGATCATTACACACTGACCCCTGATCATTACACACTGACCCCTGATCATTACACACTGACCCCTGATCATTACACACTGACTCCTGATCATTACACACTGACCCCTGATCATTACACACTGACCCTGATCATTATACACTGACTCTTGATCCTTACACACTGACCCCTGATCATTACACACTGACCCTGATCATTACACACTGACCCTGATCATTACACACTGACCCCTGATCATTACACACTGACCCCTGATCATTACACACTGACCCCTGATCATTACACACTGACCCCTGATCATTACACACTGACTCCTGATCCTTACACACTGACCCCTGATCATTACACACTGACCCTGATCATTATACACTGACTCCTGATCCTTACACACTGACCCCTGATCATTACACACTGACCCTGATCATTACACACTGACCCTGATCATTACACACTGACCCCTGATCATTACACACTGACCCCTGATCATTACACACTGAACCCTGATCATTACACACTGACCCCTGATCATTACACACTGACTCCTGATCATTACTCACTGACTCCTGATCATTACACACTGACCCCTGATCATTACACACTGACTCCTGATCATTACTCACTGACTCCTGATCATTACACACTGACCCCTGATCATTACACACTGACTCCTGATCATTACACACTGACTCCTGATCATTACACACTGACTCCTGATCATTACACACTGACCCCTGATCATTACACACTGACCCCTGATCATTACACACTGACCCCTGATCATTACACACTGACTCCTGATCATTACACACTGACCCCTGATCATTACACACTGACTCCTGATCATTACACACTGACCCCTGATCATTACACACTGACCCCTGATCATTACACACTGACCCCTGATCATTACACACTGACCCCTGATCATTACACACTGACTCCTGATCATTACACACTGACTCCTGATCATTACACACTGACTCCTGATCATTACACACTGACTCCTGATCATTACACACTGACCCCTGATCATTACACACGGACCCCTGATCATTACACACGGACCCCTGATCATTACACACTGACCCCTGATCATTACACACTGACCCCTGATCATTACACACGGACCCCTGATCATTACACACTGACCCCTGATCATTACACACTGACTCCTGATCATTACACACTGACCCCTGATCATTACACACTGACCCCTGATCATTACACACTGACCCCTGATCATTACACACTGACTCCTGATCATTACACACTGACCCCTGATCATTACACACTGACCCCTGATCATTACACACTGACCCCTGATCATTACACACTGACCCCTGATCATTACACACTGACCCCTGATCATTACACACTGACTCCTGATCATTACACACTGACTCCTGATCATTACACACTGACCCCTGATCATTACACACTGACCCCTGATCATTACACACTGACTCCTGATCATTACACACTGACCCCTGATCATTACACACTGACCCCTGATCATTGGAAACCCTGTACCAAGGCAAGAGTTGGAGCCTTGAGGGGAGAGACAGTGGAAGTGAAAGCAAGAAAGAAAGAACTTTCTTTTACATAGTTCCTTCCTATTTTTAATTGTAGTCCCTTTTGTAATGAAGGAAACTTGGTTATAATTTATACACAGCAAGATCACACAAACAGCAATTAGGCAATGTCTAGATAATCTGCTTTAATTATGTTAGTTGGGGAGTGAATATCGGCCAGGACTCCCGTGCTGTACTTCCAATAGTGCCATGAGATCATTTACACCCACCTGAGAGGGCAGATGGGGCCTCCATTTAACATCCCTTTCGAAATTGGCCCCTCCAATAGTGCAGCGCTCCCTCAGAGAGTCAGCCTAGATTTCATGCTCCATCTCTGGAGTGGGCTTGACCCCAAATCCTCCTAACGCAGAGGGGAATATGCTACTGCTGAGCCAGGGCGGACATTCTGATAATAATTATATATATTTCAACTTCCCCAATATTAACTGGGATAGTCAGAGTGTGAAAGGCACAGAGGGTGTAGAATTCTTAAAGTGCATCCAGGAGAGCTTTTTGAGCCAGCATGTAGAAGGTCCTACAAGAGAGGGGGCGGTACTGGACCTAATTCTAGGGAATGCGGCCGGCCAAGTGGAAGAAGTGCTAGTAGGAGAGCACTTTGGTGACAGTGACCATAATATGGTGAGATTTAAGGTGGTCATGGAAAAGGACAGGGATGGGCCGGAAATAAAGGTTCTAAATTGGGGGAAGGCCGATTTTAATAGGATAAGGCAGGATCTGGCCAAAATGGACTGGGATCAGCTACTTGTAGGAAAATCCGCATTGGAGCAATGGGAGGCTTTCAGAAGGGAGATTGAGATCATACAATGGCAACATGTTCCCGTAAAGATCAAGGGTGGTTCCAAAAACCACAGGGAACCTTGGATGTCAGGGGATGTACGAGAATGGATTAGAAAAAAAAAGGGGGGCTTTTGGCAGATACAAAAGGCTAAAGACGGAGGAAGCCCTAGAGGAGTACAAAAAGTGCAGGGGGATACTTAAAAAAGAAATTAGGAGATCAAGGAGGGGCCATGAAATAACACTGGCGAGCAAAATAAAGGAAAATCCTAAAATGTTTTATAAGTATATTAAGGGTAAGAGGATAACTAGGGAAAAAATAGGGCCCATTAGGGACAAAAGTGGCAATCTGTGTGTGGAGCCGGAAGATGTAGGAGGGGTTCTAAATGAATTTTTTGCATCTGTTTTCACTATGGAGAGGGACGATGTAGACATAGAAATAGGGCGGGGGGACTGTGATATGCTCGAACACATTAACATCGAGAGGGAGGAGGTATTGGTGGTTTTAGCAGGCCTAAAAATGGATAAATCCCCAGGCCCGGACGAAATGTATCCCAGGCTGCTGTGTGAGGCAAAGGAAGAGGTTGCGGGGGCTCTAACACATATATTCAGAACCTCTCTGGCCACAGGGGATGTGCCAGAGGACTGGAGAACCGCTAATGTAGTTCCATTATTCAAGAAGGGGAGTAGGGAAAAACCGGGGAACTACAGGCCAGTGAGCCTAACATCAGTGGTGGGAAAATTATTGGAAAAAATTCTGAGGGACAAAATCAGTCTCCACTTGGAGAGGCAAGGATTAATCAGGGATAGTCAACATGGCTTTGTCAAGGGAAGATCATGTCTGACTAATTTGATTGAATTTTTTGAGGGGGTGACTAGGTGTGTGGATGAGGGTAACGCAGTGGATGTGGTATACATGGATTTCAGTAAGGCCTTCGATAAAGTCCCGCACAGGAGACTGGTCAAGAAGGTAAGAGCCCATGGAATCCAGGGTGCCTTGGCACGTTGGATACAAAACTGGCTTAGTGGCAGAAGGCAGAGGGTGATGGTCGAAGGTTGTTTTTGTGACTGGAAGCCTGTGGCCAGTGGGGTACCACAGGGATCGGTGCTGGGTCCCTTGCTGTTTGTGGTCTATATTAATGACTTGGATATGAATGTAAAAGGTATGATCAGTAAGTTCGCGGATGATACAAAAATTGGTAGGGTGGTAAATAGCGAGGAGGGTAGTTTCAGTCTGCAGGACGATATCGATGGGTTGGTCAGATGGGCGGAACAGTGGCAAATGGAATTTAACCCGGAAAAGTGCGAGGTGATGCACTTTGGGGGGACTAACAAGGCAAGGGAATACACAATGGGCCAGAAATTCGTGACCAAATGCGTGAGTACGGTCAGGGTACTCACGCATCTGGCCGTTGGAAATGCCGGCGTTCAGCATGCACAGCGCATGCGGGGAACGCCAGCATTTCCAGTCCTCGGAACAAAGGGGTTCATAGGCACAGCGCGTGCGACTGCACAGGCAGCGCTTGCGCAGTGAACTTCGTCGATTTCATTCATGGATTCAGTGAGGGTAAGTCCTTACAAGTTACACTTGAAAAAAGCATGTGTAAAGTTGTTCCAAGGCTGCGGAGGAAGATATATTTTATCGTGGAGCTTCTGAAAGGCATTATTTTTGTTTGGGAAAGGGAGGGAAGTTATTTTAAGAAATTTTAAGTAAGTTTTAAAGTTTAAATTTTTTTTTTAAACAGGTTTTCAGAACGGTAGGTAGAAGGAGCAATTGTGGCTGTGTGAATTGAATGTGAAAATGAGTGTTCTAAAATGAGTAATGTAACATTTCCAGCACTTTTAAGAAAGAAACTTTTCATCAGTAATAATTAATTATGTGTGTATGTCCGCATATATTCCTTTACGTATATGTATGTATGTTTTATATTCCTTTACTTCTGTGTATGAATGTATGTTTTTATTTATGATTTTCCAATAAGTTACTTTCTCTGAAAGTCATAATTAAATAATACATTCATACGCATAAGTAAAGGAATATATACATAACACGCAAAGGAATATATACAGACATACATACTTTCAGAAGCTCCACGATAAGAAATATCTTCCTCTGCAGCCTCTGGAGCAACTGTACCCATGCTTTTTTCATGTGTAAGTTGTAAGGACTTGACCTCACTGAAAGCATGAATGAAAGCGGCGAATTTTACTGCGCACGCGTTCTGCCTCTGAACCCCTTCGTTCAGAGGACAGGAAATGCCGGTTTTCCCCGCATGCGCTGTGCATGCTGAAAACCGGCATTTCCTTCGGCCAGACGCGTAAGTACCCCGACCGTACTCGCGCATTTGGAAGGGAATTACTGGGCCAACATTTTACATGTCAATAAAATGAAAAATTTAACAATTGCACGATTTGCCCCCTCGCATCTGCGACTGAGGGTCCAAGGAGGTGCATTGCGCAAGAGGTCATCGTCGTACGTATCCTCACACTGTTCCCTTTCGGGAACTGTATGAAGTGGTGGAAGGATTTATGGCCGTGATTAACGCTCATTCCGTGACCGTAACCATCTTTGAACCAGCCATTAGGGTGGTTAGTCCTATGGCGTGAGGGTTTTACGGGCTCCCACAACCCATCTGAGGGGGGGGGCCACCCACACCCACGGACGCAAGTATCCCGCTGGATGTCCACCCAGAATTTATAGTTGGAGCTCCGACTCCACTTGCCGGGACTGTCTGGAGTGGGGATCGAAACCCTACTCCTTCTGGCCCAGCGGCGGGGATGCTTACTGCTACGCAAAAGGCCCACTCCGCACAAAAGGTGACACCCATACGTTTCCTGCGCCTTTTCCCTCCCCGTGACTGGAGCCCTATGCTGCCACTTGAAAGACCAAGCTATCATCTGCCCTTTTTGCGGCGCCTTTGACTTCTCATTACCAATGATGAGCAGGCGCTGCGCCTCCACCTCCTTGAGGAGATTGCTGAGGTCATCATCAGTTCAATTGTGAGTTCTTTTAATGCCGTGAATTGTGCTCATTCCAGCCATTTCACGTTGCTAATCGGATTGGGCCTTTGGCATAGCGGTAGGATCCCCACCGCTGGGCCAGATCAGGGTAGGGTTTCGAACCCCGCTCCAGACAGTCCCGGCAAGTGGAGTCGGAGCTCCGGCTCTAAATTCTGGGTTGACATCCAGTGGGATATTTGCGTCCGTGGGTGTGGGTGGCCCCCCCCTCCTTGTATAGCTTGTGGGAGCCCGTAAAACCCTCCCGCCATAGGACTAACCGCCCTAATGGC
Source organism: Somniosus microcephalus (assembly GCF_052327205.1). Classification (NCBI taxonomy): domain Eukaryota; kingdom Metazoa; phylum Chordata; class Chondrichthyes; order Squaliformes; family Somniosidae; genus Somniosus; species Somniosus microcephalus. Next base: position 7,639,333 of record NC_141001.1, on the reverse strand, counting down.
TGGTTCAAAGATGGTTACGGTCACGGAATGAGCGTTAATCATGGCCATAAATCCTTCCACCACTTCATACAGTTCCCCAAAGGAAACAGTGTGAAGACACGTATGACGACGACATTGCTAAATAAATAAATGGAATTTAAAAAATTCTTTTAGGGCTTTTAAAAGTCTTTAAATTGCTTTAATTCTGTTTAAAACTACTTCAGATTCTTCAAAATAATGTAAACGGTTTTAAAAGTTTATAAAAGTTACCAAAAGCTTCAAAAAACTTCCAAAAACCTATTTAAACTGCTGCTTTGCATATAAAAATGCTTAGCAGCTTGGCAGAAACATTGGGGGCGTGTCCTGTTAAACTGAGACCTCAAGGGGCGTGTCTCAGTTGCACAGCGCGCTACAGGCTTCGCGCTGGCTGCACTCCTGGGCGGCGTGACGTCAGACGCTGCCCAGGAGTCAACATTTTAAAACAGCAATTCCAGGCGTCCCTGAAGCTCAACGGCCGGCGCGTCGGGTAAGTGCAGATCGGGGGCTTACACGCGCAGCAAGCCCCCGACTTGAATTTCTGGGCCAATGAATGGTAAGACCCTAGGCAAGACGGAGGGTCAGAGGGATCTGGGTGTGCAAGTACACAGATCCCTGAAGGCGGCGGAACAGGTGGATAAGGTGGTAAAAAAGGCATATGGGATACTTGCCTTCGTTAGCCGAGGCATAGAATATAAGAGCAAGGAGGTTATGATGGAGCTGTATAAAACACTGGTTAGGCCACAGCTGGAATACTGTGTGCAGTTCTGGTCGCCACACTACAGGAAGGATGTGATAGCTTTGGAGAGGGTGCAGAGGAGATTCACCAGGATGCTACCAGGGCTGGAATGCTTCAGCTATGAAGAGAGACTGGGCAGATTGGGTTTGTTTTCCTTGGAGCAGAGGAGGCTGAGGGGGGACATGATTGAGGTGTCCAAAATTATGAGGGGCATAGATAGGATGGATACTAAGGAGCTTTTTCCCTTAGTAGAAGGGTCAATAACTAGGGGGCACAGATTCAAGGTAAAGGGCAGGAGGTTTAGAGGGGATTTGAGAAAGAACTTTTTCACCCAGAGGGTGGTTGGAGTCTGGAACTCACTGCCCGGAAGGGTTGTGGAGGCTGGAACCCTCACAACATTCAAGACGCATTTGGATGAGCACTTGAAATGCCATAGCATACAAGGCTACGGACCAAATGCTGGAATGTGGGATTAGATTAGACAGGGCGTGATGGCCGGCACGGACATGATGGGCCGAAGGGCCTCTATCCGTGCTGTATAACTCTATGACTCTAATAATGATGAAGGATGTGCTGATAGGGTTAATAAAGTCGGAGAGGGAGGAGGCTCCTGTGGAACATGAACACCGGCACAGAGCTGTTGGGCCGAATGGCCTATTTCTGTGCTGTACATTATATATAATTACACAGGAGCATTCTACCCCTGCAACCCACGGCGCATCGTTAAGTTGACTCCTTTACGAGTTAGTTTCAAGGAACAATCTCCTCTTTGCATGTCAGCCGTTCGCAGTGGAGTTACCTTGAGTGCCACTTTGCAGTGGCTGGGTGTCCACTGCACTTGGTAACACTCTGCCACACTCTGGTTCGCTGGTACCAGGGACACTTGAAGCTCAGCCACGCCGTCCCATGTGTAGCAGAACTGGGTTCGGTTGAGCCAGCAGAGGTTCTTGAGCAGGGCGAGTCCCTTGTCGGGCAAGTGGCGGACGTCGATCTGCGCGAAGGTCTTGTCCTGGCTGAGGGTCCTCAGTGAGAGGGACGGGCTCCTCCTGTCCCACACCAGCCCGCTGATCTGCCCCCTCAGGATCCAGTTGGTGTCCGGCTTGTCCACCACCTGCCAGTAAAGGACGCCGATGGTCATGAGAAAGAGCAGGGCGACCCCCAGGCAGGCGACCGCCCCCTTCCACGTCTCGTTCATCTCCTTGATGCCGGGCTCCAGGCTGGCATCGCCCCCGGGGCTGGGCATCTCCCGGCCCCGTCTCGCCATCTGCACTCGCCGTCCCGCCACCAGCGCTGGGACACTGCGGGTGGGGGCTCTGACCTGCCGGCGGGGCGGGGCGGGGCGGGAGGTTGCGCTGTCCCGGTCCCGGAGCCGCCCAGCTCCCGCTGTCCTCACTGACTCTCCGCCTGTTGCACTCGCTCAGTCTGCTGGCTGCAAACTGCAGCTGAAGCACAATTCATCGGCACATGACCCGGGCTGGAAGCGGACCAGACCCAGGATCAGTCCCGGGCTGGAACCGGATTAGACCCAGGGATCAGTCCCGATCTGGAACTGGATTAGACCCAGGGATCAGTCCCGGGCTGGAAGCCGACCAGACCCAGGATCAGTCCCGGGCTGGAACCCGACCAGACCCAGGATCAGTCCCGGGCTGGAACCCGACCAGACCCAGGATCAGTCCCGGGCTGGAACCCGACCAGACCCAGGATCAGTCCCGGGCTGGAACCCGACCAGACCCAGGATCAGTCCCGGGCTGGAACCCGACCAGACCCAGGATCAGTCCCGGGCTGGAACCCGACCAGACCCAGGATCAGTCCCGGGCTGGAACCCGACCAGACCCAGGATCAGTCCCGGGCTGGAACCCGACCAGACCCAGGATCAGTCCCGGGCTGGAACCCGACCAGACCCAGGATCAGTCCCGGGCTGGAACCCGACCAGACCCAGGATCAGTCCCGGGCTGGAACCGGATTAGACCCAGGATCAGTCCCAGGCTGGAACCGGATTAGACCCAGGATCAGTCCCGGGCTGGAACCGGATTAGACCCAGGATCAGTCCCGGGCTGGAACCGGACCAGACCCAGGGATCAGTCCCAGGCTGGAACCGGACCAGACCCAGGGATCAGTCCCGGGCTGGAACCGGATTAGAACCAGGATCAGTCCCGGGCTGGAACAGGATTAGACCCAGGGATCAGTCCCGGGCTGGAACCGGACCAGACCCAGGGATCAGTCCCAGGCTGGAACCGGACCAGACCCAGGATCAGTCCCGGGCTGGGACCGGATTAGGCCCAGGATCAGTCCCGGGCAGGAAGCGGACCAGACCCAGGATCAGTCCCGGGCTGGAACCGGATTAGACCCAGGATCAGTCCCGGGCTGGAAGCGGACCAGACCCAGGATCAGTCCCGGGCTGGAACCGGAGCAGACCCAGGATCGGTCCCGGGCTGGAACCGGATTAGACCCAGGGATCAGTCCCGGGCCGGAACCGGATTAGATCCAGGATCAGTCCCGGGCTGGAACCCGACCAGACCCAGGATCAGTCCCGGGCTGGAACCGGACCAGACCCAGGGATCAGTCCCGGGCTGGAACCGGATTAGACCCAGGGATCAGTCCCGGGCTGGAACCGGATCAGACCCAGGATCAGTCCCGGGCTCGAACCCGACCAGACCCAGGATCAGTCCCGGGCTGGAACAGGATTAGGCCAGGATCAGTCCCGGGCTGGAACCGGACCAGACCCAGGATCAGTCCCGGGCTGGAAGCGGACCAGACCCAGGGATCAGTCCCGGACTGGAACAGGATTAGACCCAGGATCAGTCCCGGGCTGGAACCGGACCAGACCCAGGATCAGTCCCGGGCTGGAACCAGACCAGACCCAGGGATCAGTCCTGGGCTGGAACCCAACCGGACCCAGGGATCAGTCCCGGGCTGGAACCGGACCAGACCCAGGGATCAGTCCCGGGCTGGAACCGGAGTAGACCCAGGAACAGTCCCGGGCTGGAACCGGATAAGACCCAGGATAAGTCCCGGGCTGGAACCGGATTAGACCCAGGGATCAGTACCGGGCTGGAACCGGATTAGACCCAGGGATCAGTCCTGGGCTGGAACCGGACCAGACCCAGGATCAGTCCCGGGCTGGAACCCGACCAGACCCAGGGATCAGTCCTGGGCTGGAACCGGATTAGACCCAGGGATCATGCCCCGGCTGGAACCGAACCAGACCCAGGTTCAGTCCCGGGATTGGAACCGGATTAGACCCAGGATCAGTCCCGGGCTGGAACCCGACCAGACCCAGGGATCAGTCCCGAGCTGGAACCGGACCAGACCCACGGATCAGTCCCGGGCTGGAACCGGACCAGACCCAGGGATCAGTCCCGGGCTGGAACCGGATTAGACCCAGGATCAGTCCCGGGCTGGAACCGGATTAGACCCAGGGTCAGTCCCGTGCTGGAACCCGACTAGACCCAGGATCAGTCCCGGGCTGGAACCCGACCAGACCCAGGGATCAGTCCCGGGCTGGATCCCGACCAGACCCAGGATCAGTCCCGGGCTGGAACCGGATTAGACCCAGGATCAGTCCCGGGCTGGAACCCGACCAGGCCCAGGATCAGTCCCGGGCTGGATCCCGGCCAGACCCAGGGATCAGTCCCGGGCTGGAACCGGATTAGACCCAGGATCAGTCCCGGGCTGGAAGCGGACCAGACCCAGGATCAGTTCCGGGCTGGAACTGGATTAGACCCAGGATTAGTCCCGGGCTGGAAGCGGACCAGACCCAGGAACAGTCCCGGGCTGGAACCCGACCAGACCCAGGATCAGTCCCGGGCTGGAACCCGACCAGACCCAGGATCAGTCCCGGGCTGGAACCCGACCAGACCCAGGATCAGTCCCGGGCTGGAACCAGACCAGACCCAGGGATCAGTCCCGGGCTGGAACCCGACCAGACCCAGAATCGGTCCCGGACTGGAACCGGGCCAGACCCAGGATCAGTCCCGGGCTGGAACCGGATTAGACCCAGGGTTCAGTCCCGGGCTGGAACCGGATTAGACCCAGGATCAGTCCCGGGCTGGAACCGGACCAGACCCAGGATCAGTCCCGGGCTGGAACTGGATTAGACCCAGGGATCAGTTCCGGGCTGGAACCGGACCAGACCCAGGAGCAGTCCCGGCCTGGAACCCGACCAGACCCAGGATCAGTCTCGGGCTGGAACCCGACCAGACCCAGGATCAGTCCCGGGCTGGAACCGGATTAGACCCAGGATCATTCCCGGGCCGGAGCCGGACCAGACCCAGGATCAGTCCCGGGCTGGAACCCGACCAGACCCAGGATCAGTCCCGGGCTGGAACCGGATTAGACCCAGGGATCAGTCCCGGGGTGGAACCCGACCAGACCCAGGATCAGTCCCGGGCTGGAATCGGATTAGACCCAGGGATCAGTCCCGGGCTGGAACCCGACCAGACCCAGGATCAGTCTCGGGCTGGAACCGGACCAGACCCAGGGATCAGACCCGGGCTGCAACCGGACCAGACCCAGGATCAGTCCCAGGCTGGAACCCGACCAGATCCAGGATCAGTCCCAGGCTGGAACCGGATTAGACCCAGGATCAGTCCCGGGCTGGGACCGGATTAGACCCAGGATCAGTCCCGGGCTGGAACCGGACCAGACCCAGGGATCAGTCCCGGGCTGGAAGCGGACCAGACCCAGGGATCAGTCCCGGGCTGGGACCGGATTAGACCCAGGATCAGTCCCGGGCTGGAACCGGACCAGACCCAGGATCAGTCCCGGGCTGGAACCGGAGCAGACCCAGGATCAGTCCCGGGCTGGAACCGGATTAGACCCAGGATCAGTCCCGGGCTGGAACCCGACCAGACCCAGGATCAGTCCCGGGCTGGAACCGGATTAGACCCAGGATCAGTCCCGGGCTGGAACCCGACCAGACCCAGCATCAGTCCCGGGCTGGAACCGGACCGGACCCAGGATCAGTCCCGGGCTGGAACCGGATTAGACCCAGGGATCAGTCCCGGGCTGGAACCCGACCAGACCCAGGATCAGTCCCGGGCTGGAACCGGACCAGACCCAGGGATCAGTCCCAGGCTGGAACCGGATTAGACCCAGGGATCAGTCCCGGGCTGGAACCGGATTAGACCCAGGATCAGTCCCGGGCTGGAACCCAACCAGACCCAGGATCAGTCCCGGGCTGGAACAGGATTGGACCAGGATCAGTCCCGGGCTCGAACCCGACCAGACCCAGGATCAGTCCCGGGCTGGAACAGGATTAGACCAGGATCAGTCCCGGGCTGGAACCGGACCAGACCCAGGATCAGTCCCGGGCTGGAAGCGGATTAGACCCAGGATCAGTCCCGGGCTGGAACCGGACCAGACCCAGGGATCAGTCCCGGACTGGAACAGGGTTAGACCCAGGATCAGTCCCGGGCTGGAAGCGGACCAGACCCAGGATCAGTCCCGGGCTGGAACCCGACCAGACCCAGGATCAGTCCCGGGCTGGAACCCGACCAGACCCAGGATCAGTCCCGGGCTGGAACCCGACCAGACCCAGGATCAGTCCCGGGCTGGAACCAGACCAGACCCAGGGATCAGTCCCGGGCTGGAACCCGACCAGACCCAGAATCGGTCCCGGACTGGAACCGGGCCAGACCCAGGATCAGTCCCGGGCTGGAACCGGATTAGACCCAGGGTTCAGTCCCGGGCTGGAACCGGATTAGACCCAGGATCAGTCCCGGGCTGGAACCGGACCAGACCCAGGATCAGTCCCGGGCTGGAACTGGATTAGACCCAGGGATCAGTTCCGGGCTGGAACCGGACCAGACCCAGGATCAGGCCCGGCCTGGAACCCGACCAGACCCAGGATCAGTCCCGGGCTGGAACCCGACCAGACCGAGGATCAGTCCCGGGCTGGAACCGGATTAGACCCAGGATCATTCCCGGGCCGGAGCCGGACCAGACCCAGGATCAGTCCCGGGCTGGAACCCGACCAGACCCAGGATCAGTCCCGGGCTGGAACCGGATTAGACCCAGGGATCAGTCCCGGGGTGGAACCCGACCAGACCCAGAATCAGTCCCGGGCTGGAATCGGATTAGACCCAGGGATCAGTCCCGGGCTGGAACCCGACCAGACCCAGCATCAGTCTCGGGCTGGAACCGGATTAGACCCAGGATCAGTCCCGGGCTGCAACCGGACCAGACCCAGGATCAGTCCCAGGCTGGAACCCGACCAGATCCAGGATCAGTCCCAGGCTGGAACCGGATTTGACCCAGGATCAGTCCCGGGCTGGAAGCGGATTCGACCCAGGGATCAGCCCCAGCCTGGAACCGGATTAGACCCAGGGATCAGTCCCGGGCTGGGACCGGATTAGACCCAGGATCAGTCCCGGGCTGGAACCGGACCAGACCCAGGGATCAGTCCCGGGCTGGAAGCGGACCAGACCCAAGGATCAGTCCCGGGCTGGGACCGGATTAGACCCAGGATCAGTCCCGGGCTGGAACCGGACCAGACCCAGGATCAGTCCCGGGCTGGAACCGGAGCAGACCCAGGATCAGACCCGGGCTGGAACCGGATTAGACCCAGGATCAGTCCCGGGCTGGAACCCGACCAGACCCAGGATCAGTCCCGGGCTGGAATCGGATTAGACCCAGGATCAGTCCCGGGCTGGAACCCGACCAGACCCAGCATCAGTCCCGGGCTGGAACCGGACCGGACCCAGGATCAGTCCCGGCCTGGAACCGGATTAGACCCAGGGATCAGTCCCGGGCTGGAACCCGACCAGACCCAGGATCAGTCCCGGGCTGGAACCGGACCAGACCCAGGGATCAGTCCCAGGCTGGAACCGGATTAGACCCAGGGATCAGTCCCGGGCTGGAACAGGATTAGACCAGGATCAGTCCCGGGCTGGAACCGGACCAGACCCAGGGATCAGTCCCGGACTGGAACAGGATTAGACCCAGGATCAGTCCCGGGCTGGAACCGGACCAGACCCAGGATCAGTCCCGGGCTGGAACCCGACAAGACCCAGGGATCAGTTCTGGGCTGGAACCCAACCAGACCCAGGGATCAGTCCCGGGCTGGAACCGGACCAGACCCAGGGATCAGTCCCGGGCTGGAGCCGGATTAGACCCAGGATCAGTCCCAGGCTGGAACCGGATTAGACCCAGGGATCAGTACCGGGCTGGAACCGGATTAGACTCAGGGATCAGTCCCGGGCTGGAACCCGACCAGACCCAGGATCAGTCCCGGGCTGGAACCCGACCAGACCCAGGGATCATTCCCAGGCTGGATCCCGACCAGACCCAGGATCAGTCCCGGGCTGGAACTGGATTAGACCCAGGATCAGTCCCGGGCTGGAACCGGATTAGACCCAGGATCAGTCCCGGGCTGGAACCCGACCAGACCCAGGATCAGTCCCGGGCTGGAACCCGACCAGACCCAGGATCAGTCCCGGGCTGGAACCGGATTAGACACAGGATCAGTCCCGGGCTGAAACCGGACCAGACCCAGGATCAGTCCCGGGCTGGAACCCGACCAGACCCAGGGATCAGTCCCGAGCTGGAACCGGACCAGACCCAGGGATCAGTCCCGGGCTGGAACCGGACCAGACCCAGGGATCAGTCCCGGGCTGAAACTGGATTAGACCCAGGATCAGTCCCGGGCTGGAACCGGATTAGACCCAGGATCAGTCCCGGGCTGGAACCGGATTAGACCCAGGGATCTGTCCCGGGCTGGAACCGGATTAGACCCAGGATCAGTCCCGGGCTGCAACCGGACCAGACCCAGGATCAGTCCCGGGCTGGAACCCGACCAGACCCAGGGATCAGTCCCGGGCTGGAACCGGACCAGACGCAGGGATCAGTCCCGGGCTGGAACCGGATTAGACACAGGATCAGTCCTGGGCTCGAACCCGACCAGACCCAGGATCAGTCCCGGGCTGGAACTGGATTAGACCCAGGGTCAGTCCCGGCTGGAACCGGATTAGACCCAGGATCAACCCTGGCTGGAACCGGACCAGACCCAGGATCAGTCCCGGGCTGGAACCGGATTAGACCCAGGATCAGTCCCGGGCTGGAACCGGACCAGACCCAGGATCAGTCCCGGGCTGGAACCCGACCAGACCCAGGGATCAGTCCTGGGCTGGAACCGGGTTAGACCTAGGGATCATGCCCGGGCTGGAACCGGACCAGACCCAGGTTCAGTCCCGGGATTGGAACCGGATTAGACCCAGGATCAGTCCCGGGCTGGAACCCGACCAGACCCAGGACCAGTCCCGGCCTGGAACCGGATTAGACCCAGGATCAGTCCCGGGCTGGAACCGGACCAGTCCCAGGATCAGTCCCGGGCTGGAACCCGACCAGACCCAGGATCAGTCCCGGGCTGGATCTGGACCAGACCCAGGATCAGTCCCGGGCTGGAACCCGACCAGACCCAAGGATCAGCCCCGGGCTGGAACCGGATTAGACCCAGGATCAGTCCCGGGCTGGAACCGGACCAGACACAGGATCAGTCCCGGGCTGGAACCCGACCAGACCCAGGGATCAGTCCCGGGCTGGAACAGGACCAGACCCAGGTATCAGTCCCGGGCTGGAAGCGGACCAGACCCAGGGATCAGTCCCGGGCTGGAAGCGGACCAGACCCAGGATCAGTCCCGGGCTGGAACCGGGTTAGACCCAGGATCAGTCCCGGGCTGGAACCAGATTAGACCCAGGGATCAGTACCGGGCTGGAACCGGATTAGACCCAGGGTCAGTCCCGTGCTGGAACCCGACCAGACCCAGGATCAGTCCCGGGCTGGAACCCAACCAGACCCAGGGATCAGTCCCGGACTCAATCCCGACCAGACCCAGGATCAGTCCTGGGCTGGAACCGGATTAGACCCAGGATCAGTCCCGGGCTGGAACCGGATTAGACCCAGGATCAGTCCCGGTCTGGAACCGGATTAGACCCAGGGATCAGTCCCGGGGTGGAACCCGACCAGACCCAGGATCAGTCCCGGGCTGGAATCGGATTAGACCCAGGGATCAGTCCCGGGCTGGAACCCGACCAGACCCAGGATCAGTCTCGGGCTGGAACCGGATTAGACTCAGGATCAGTCCCGGACTGGAACCCGAACAGATCCAGGATCAGTCTCGGGCTGCAACCGGACCAGACCCAGGATCAGTCCCGGACTGGAACCCGAACAGATCCAGGATCAGTCCCAGGCTGGAACCGGATTAGACCCAGGATCAGTCCCGGGCTGGAAGCGGATTAGACCCAGGGATCAGCCCCGGGCTGGAACCGGATTAGACCCAGGGATCAGTCCCGGGCTGGGACCGGATTAGACCCAGGATCAGTCCCGGGCTGGAACCGGACCAGACCCAGGATCAGTCCCGGGCTGGAACCGGAGCAGACCCAGGATCAGTCCCGGGCTGGAACCGGATTAGACCCAGGATCAGTCCCGGGCTGGAACCCGACCAGACCCAGGATCAGTCCCGGGCTGGAACCGGATTAGACCCAGGATCAGTCCCGGGCTGGAACCCGACCAGACCCAGCATCAGTCCCGGGCTGGAACCGGACCGGACCCAGGATCAGTCCCGGGCTGGAACCGGATTAGACCCAGGGATCAGTCCCGGGCTGGAACCCGACCAGACCCAGGATCAGTCCCGGGCTGGAACCGGACCAGACCCAGGGATCAGTCCCAGGCTGGAACCGGATTAGACCCAGGATCAGTCCCGGGCTGGAACCGGATTAGACCCAGGATCAGTCCCGGGCTGGAACCCAACCAGACCCAGGATCAGTCCCGGGCTGGAACAGGATTGGACCAGGATCAGTCCCGGGCTGGAACCCGACCAGACCCAGGATCAGTCCCGGGCTGGAACCGGATTAGACACAGGATCAGTCCCGGGCTGAAACCGGACCAGACCCAGGATCAGTCCCGGGCTGGAACCCGACCAGACCCAGGGATCAGTCCCGAGCTGGAACCGGACCAGACCCAGGGATCAGTCCCGGGCTGGAACCGGACCAGACCCAGGGATCAGTCCCGGGCTGAAACTGGATTAGACCCAGGATCAGTCCCGGGCTGGAACCGGATTAGACCCAGGATCAGTCCCGGGCTGGAACCGGATTAGACCCAGGGATCTGTCCCGGGCTGGAACCGGATTAGACCCAGGATCAGTCCCGGGCTGCAACCGGACCAGACCCAGGATCAGTCCCGGGCTGGAACCCGACCAGACCCAGGGATCAGTCCCGGGCTGGAACCGGACCAGACGCAGGGATCAGTCCCGGGCTGGAACCGGATTAGACCCAGGATCAGTCCCGGGCTGGAACCGGATTAGACCCAGGATCAGTCCTGGGCTGGAACCCGACCAGACCCAGGATCAGTCCCGGGCTGGAACCGGATTAGACCCAGGGTCAGTCCCGGCTGGAACCGGATTAGACCCAGGATCAGTCCCGGGCTGGAACCGGAGCAGACCCAGGATCAGTCCCGGGCTGGAACCGGATTAGACCCAGGATCAGTCCCGGGCTGGAACCCGACCAGACCCAGGATCAGTCCCGGGCTGGAACCGGATTAGACCCAGGATCAGTCCCGGGCTGGAACCGGATTAGACCCAGGATCAGTCCCGGGCTGGAACCCAACCAGACCCAGGATCAGTCCCGGGCTGGAACCGGATTAGACCCAGGGATCAGTCCCGGGGTGGAACCCGACCAGACCCAGGATCAGTCCCGGGCTGGAACCCGACCAGACCCAGGGATCATTCCCAGGCTGGATCCCGACCAGACCCAGGATCAGTCCCGGGCTGGAACCGGATTAGACCCAGGATCAGTCCCGGGCTGGAACCCGACCAGACCCAGCATCAGTCCCGGGCTGGAACCGGACCGGACCCAGGATCAGTCCCGGGCTGGAACCGGATTAGACCCAGGGATCAGTCCCGGGCTGGAACCCGACCAGACCCAGGATCAGTCCCGGGCTGGAACAGGATTGGACCAGGATCAGTCCCGGGCTGGAACCCGACCAGACCCAGGATCAGTCCCGGGCTGGAACCGGATTAGACACAGGATCAGTCCCGGGCTGAAACCGGACCAGACCCAGGATCAGTCCCGGGCTGGAACCCGACCAGACCCAGGGATCAGTCCCGAGCTGGAACCGGACCAGACCCAGGGATCAGTCCCGGGCTGGAACCGGACCAGACCCAGGGATCAGTCCCGGGCTGAAACTGGATTAGACCCAGGATCAGTCCCGGGCTGGAACCGGATTAGACCCAGGATCAGTCCCGGGCTGGAACCGGATTAGACCCAGGGATCTGTCCCGGGCTGGAACCGGATTAGACCCAGGATCAGTCCCGGGCTGCAACCGGACCAGACCCAGGATCAGTCCCGGGCTGGAACCCGACCAGACCCAGGGATCAGTCCCGGGCTGGAACCGGACCAGACGCAGGGATCAGTCCCGGGCTGGAACCGGATTAGACCCAGGATCAGTCCCGGGCTGGAACCGGACCAGACCCAGGATCAGTCCCGGGCTGGAACCGGAGCAGACCCAGGATCAGTCCCGGGCTGGAACCGGATTAGACCCAGGATCAGTCCCGGGCTGGAACCCGACCAGACCCAGGATCAGTCCCGGGCTGGAACCGGATTAGACCCAGGATCAGTCCCGGGCTGGAACCGGATTAGACCCAGGATCAGTCCCGGGCTGGAACCCAACCAGACCCAGGATCAGTCCCGGGCTGGAACAGGATTGGACCAGGATCAGTCCCGGGCTCGAACCCGACCAGACCCAGGATCAGTCCCGGGCTGGAACAGGATTAGACCAGGATCAGTCCCGGGCTGGAACCGGACCAGACCCAGGATCAGTCCCGGGCTGGAAGCGGATTAGACCCAGGATCAGTCCCGGGCTGGAACCGGACCAGACCCAGGGATCAGTCCCGGACTGGAACAGGGTTAGACCCAGGATCAGTCCCGGGCTGGAACTGGATTAGACCCAGGGTCAGTCCCGGCTGGAACCGGATTAGACCCAGGATCAGTCCCGGGCTGGAACCCGACCAGAACCAGGATCAGTCCCGGGCTGGAACCCGACCAGACCCAGGATCAGTCCCGGGCTGGAACCCGACCAGACCCAGGATCAGTCCCGGGCTGGAACCAGACCAGACCCAGGGATCAGTCCCGGGCTGGAACCCGACCAGACCCAGAATCGGTCCCGGACTGGAACCGGGCCAGACCCAGGATCAGTCCCGGGCTGGAACCGGATTAGACCCAGGGTTCAGTCCCGGGCTGGAACCGGACCAGACCCAGGATCAGTCCCGGGCTGGAACTGGATTAGACCCAGGGATCAGTTCCGGGCTGGAACCGGACCAGACCCAGGATCAGTCCCGGGCTGGAACCCGACCAGACCCAGGATCAGTCCCGGGCTGGATCTGGACCAGACCCAGGATCAGTCCCGGGCTGGAACCCGACCAGACACAAGGATCAGCCCCGGGCTGGAACCGGATTAGACCCAGGATCAGTCCCGGGCTGGAACCGGACCAGACCCAGGATCAGTCCCGGGCTGGAACCCGACCAGACCCAGGATCAGTCCCGGGATGGATCTGGACCAGACCCAGGATCAGTCCCGGGCTGGAACCCGACCAGACCCAAGGATCAGCCCCGGGCTGGAACCGGATTAGACCCAGGATCAGTCCCGGGCTGGAACCGGACCAGACACAGGATCAGTCCCGGGCTGGAACCCGACCAGACCCAGGGATCAGTCCCGGGCTGGAACAGGACCAGACCCAGGTATCAGTCCCGGGCTGGAAGCGGACCAGACCCAGGGATCAGTCCCGGGCTGGAAGCGGACCAGACCCAGGATCAGTCCCGGGCTGGAACCGGGTTAGACCCAGGATCAGTCCCGGGCTGGAACCAGATTAGACCCAGGGATCAGTACCGGGCTGGAACCGGATTAGACCCAGGGTCAGTCCCGTGCTGGAACCCGACCAGACCCAGGATCAGTCCCGGGCTGGAACCCAACCAGACCCAGGGATCAGTCCCGGACTCAATCCCGACCAGACCCAGGATCAGTCCTGGGCTGGAACCGGATTAGACCCAGGATCAGTCCCGGGCTGGAACCGGATTAGACCCAGGGATCAGTCCCGGGGTGGAACCCGACCAGACCCAGGATCAGTCCCGGGCTGGAACCCGACCAGACCCAGGGATCATTCCCAGGCTGGATCCCGACCAGACCCAGGATCAGTCCCGGGCTGGAACCGGATTAGACCCAGGATCAGTCCCGGGCTGGAACCCGACCAGACCCAGCATCAGTCCCGGGCTGGAACCGGACCGGACCCAGGATCAGTCCCGGGCTGGAACCGGATTAGACCCAGGGATCAGTCCCGGGCTGGAACCCGACCAGACCCAGGATCAGTCCCGGGCTGGAACAGGATTGGACCAGGATCAGTCCCGGGCTGGAACCCGACCAGACCCAGGATCAGTCCCGGGCTGGAACCGGATTAGACACAGGATCAGTCCCGGGCTGAAACCGGACCAGACCCAGGATCAGTCCCGGGCTGGAACCCGACCAGACCCAGGATCAGTCCCGGGCTGGATCTGGACCAGACCCAGGATCAGTCCCGGGCTGGAACCCGACCAGACACAAGGATCAGCCCCGGGCTGGAACCGGATTAGACCCAGGATCAGTCCCGGGCTGGAACCGGACCAGACCCAGGATCAGTCCCGGGCTGGAACCCGACCAGACCCAGGATCAGTCCCGGGATGGATCTGGACCAGACCCAGGATCAGTCCCGGGCTGGAACCCGACCAGACCCAAGGATCAGCCCCGGGCTGGAACCGGATTAGACCCAGGATCAGTCCCGGGCTGGAACCGGACCAGACACAGGATCAGTCCCGGGCTGGAACCCGACCAGACCCAGGGATCAGTCCCGGGCTGGAACAGGACCAGACCCAGGTATCAGTCCCGGGCTGGAAGCGGACCAGACCCAGGGATCAGTCCCGGGCTGGAAGCGGACCAGACCCAGGATCAGTCCCGGGCTGGAACCGGGTTAGACCCAGGATCAGTCCCGGGCTGGAACCAGATTAGACCCAGGGATCAGTACCGGGCTGGAACCGGATTAGACCCAGGGTCAGTCCCGTGCTGGAACCCGACCAGACCCAGGATCAGTCCCGGGCTGGAACCCAACCAGACCCAGGGATCAGTCCCGGACTCAATCCTGACCAGACCCAGGATCAGTCCTGGGCTGGAACCGGATTAGACCCAGGATCAGTCCCGGGCTGGAACCGGATTAGACCCAGGGATCAGTCCCGGGGTGGAACCCGACCAGACCCAGGATCAGTCCCGGGCTGGAACCCGACCAGACCCAGGGATCATTCCCAGGCTGGATCCCGACCAGACCCAGGATCAGTCCCGGGCTGGAACCGGATTAGACCCAGGATCAGTCCCGGGCTGGAACCCGACCAGACCCAGCATCAGTCCCGGGCTGGAACCGGACCGGACCCAGGATCAGTCCCGGGCTGGAACCGGATTAGACCCAGGGATCAGTCCCGGGCTGGAACCCGACCAGACCCAGGATCAGTCCCGGGCTGGAACAGGATTGGACCAGGATCAGTCCCGGGCTGGAACCCGACCAGACCCAGGATCAGTCCCGGGCTGGAACCGGACCAGACCCAGGATCAGTCCCGGGCTGGAACCCGACCAGACCCAGGATCAGTCCCGGGCTGGAACCAGACCAGACCCAGGGATCAGTCCCGGGCTGGAACCCGACCAGACCCAGAATCGGTCCCGGACTGGAACCGGGCCAGACCCAGGATCAGTCCCGGGCTGGAACCGGATTAGACCCAGGGTTCAGTCCCGGGCTGGAACCGGACCAGACCCAGGATCAGTCCCGGGCTGGAACTGGATTAGACCCAGGGATCAGTTCCGGGCTGGAACCGGACCAGACCCAGGATCAGTCCCGGGCTGGAACCCGACCAGACCCAGGATCAGTCCCGGGCTGGATCTGGACCAGACCCAGGATCAGTCCCGGGCTGGAACCCGACCAGACACAAGGATCAGCCCCGGGCTGGAACCGGATTAGACCCAGGATCAGTCCCGGGCTGGAACCGGACCAGACCCAGGATCAGTCCCGGGCTGGAACCCGACCAGACCCAGGATCAGTCCCGGGATGGATCTGGACCAGACCCAGGATCAGTCCCGGGCTGGAACCCGACCAGACCCAAGGATCAGCCCCGGGCTGGAACCGGATTAGACCCAGGATCAGTCCCGGGCTGGAACCGGACCAGACACAGGATCAGTCCCGGGCTGGAACCCGACCAGACCCAGGGATCAGTCCCGGGCTGGAACAGGACCAGACCCAGGTATCAGTCCCGGGCTGGAAGCGGACCAGACCCAGGGATCAGTCCCGGGCTGGAAGCGGACCAGACCCAGGATCAGTCCCGGGCTGGAACCGGGTTAGACCCAGGATCAGTCCCGGGCTGGAACCAGATTAGACCCAGGGATCAGTACCGGGCTGGAACCGGATTAGACCCAGGGTCAGTCCCGTGCTGGAACCCGACCAGACCCAGGATCAGTCCCGGGCTGGAACCCAACCAGACCCAGGGATCAGTCCCGGACTCAATCCCGACCAGACCCAGGATCAGTCCTGGGCTGGAACCGGATTAGACCCAGGATCAGTCCCGGGCTGGAACCGGATTAGACCCAGGGATCAGTCCCGGGGTGGAACCCGACCAGACCCAGGATCAGTCCCGGGCTGGAACCCGACCAGACCCAGGGATCATTCCCAGGCTGGATCCCGACCAGACCCAGGATCAGTCCCGGGCTGGAACCGGATTAGACCCAGGATCAGTCCCGGGCTGGAACCCGACCAGACCCAGCATCAGTCCCGGGCTGGAACCGGACCGGACCCAGGATCAGTCCCGGGCTGGAACCGGATTAGACCCAGGGATCAGTCCCGGGCTGGAACCCGACCAGACCCAGGATCAGTCCCGGGCTGGAACAGGATTGGACCAGGATCAGTCCCGGGCTGGAACCCGACCAGACCCAGGATCAGTCCCGGGCTGGAACCGGATTAGACACAGGATCAGTCCCGGGCTGAAACCGGACCAGACCCAGGATCAGTCCCGGGCTGGAACCCGACCAGACCCAGGGATCAGTCCCGAGCTGGAACCGGACCAGACCCAGGGATCAGTCCCGGGCTGGAACCGGACCAGACCCAGGGATCAGTCCCGGGCTGAAACTGGATTAGACCCAGGATCAGTCCCGGGCTGGAACCGGATTAGACCCAGGATCAGTCCCGGGCTGGAACCGGATTAGACCCAGGGATCTGTCCCGGGCTGGAACCGGATTAGACCCAGGATCAGTCCCGGGCTGCAACCGGACCAGACCCAGGATCAGTCCCGGGCTGGAACCCGACCAGACCCAGGGATCAGTCCCGGGCTGGAACCGGACCAGACGCAGGGATCAGTCCCGGGCTGGAACCGGATTAGACCCAGGATCAGTCCCGGGCTGGAACCGGATTAGACACAGGATCAGTCCTGGGCTCGAACCCGACCAGACCCAGGATCAGTCCCGGGCTGGAACTGGATTAGACCCAGGGTCAGTCCCGGCTGGAACCGGATTAGACCCAGGATCAACCCTGGCTGGAACCGGACCAGACCCAGGATCAGTCCCGGGCTGGAACCGGATTAGACCCAGGATCAGTCCCGGGCTGGAACCGGACCAGACCCAGGATCAGTCCCGGGCTGGAACCCGACCAGACCCAGGGATCAGTCCTGGGCTGGAACCGGGGTTAGACCTAGGGATCATGCCCGGGCTGGAACCGGACCAGACCCAGGTTCAGTCCCGGGATTGGAACCGGATTAGACCCAGGATCAGTCCCGGGCTGGAACCGGACCAGTCCCAGGATCAGTCCCGGGCTGGAACCCGACCAGACCCAGGATCAGTCCCGGGCTGGATCTGGACCAGACCCAGGATCAGTCCCGGGCTGGAACCCGACCAGACCCAAGGATCAGCCCCGGGCTGGAACCGGATTAGACCCAGGATCAGTCCCGGGCTGGAACCGGACCAGACACAGGATCAGTCCCGGGCTGGAACCCGACCAGACCCAGGGATCAGTCCCGGGCTGGAACAGGACCAGACCCAGGTATCAGTCCCGGGCTGGAAGCGGACCAGACCCAGGGATCAGTCCCGGGCTGGAAGCGGACCAGACCCAGGATCAGTCCCGGGCTGGAACCGGGTTAGACCCAGGATCAGTCCCGGGCTGGAACCAGATTAGACCCAGGGATCAGTACCGGGCTGGAACCGGATTAGACCCAGGGTCAGTCCCGTGCTGGAACCCGACCAGACCCAGGATCAGTCCCGGGCTGGAACCCAACCAGACCCAGGGATCAGTCCCGGACTCAATCCCGACCAGACCCAGGATCAGTCCTGGGCTGGAACCGGATTAGACCCAGGATCAGTCCCGGGCTGGAACCGGATTAGACCCAGGATCAGTCCCGGTCTGGAACCGGATTAGACCCAGGGATCAGTCCCGGGGTGGAACCCGACCAGACCCAGGATCAGTCCCGGGCTGGAATCGGATTAGACCCAGGGATCAGTCCCGGGCTGGAACCCGACCAGACCCAGGATCAGTCTCGGGCTGGAACCGGATTAGACCCAGGATCAGTCCCGGACTGGAACCCGAACAGATCCAGGATCAGTCTCGGGCTGCAACCGGACCAGACCCAGGATCAGTCCCGGACTGGAACCCGAACAGATCCAGGATCAGTCCCAGGCTGGAACCGGATTAGACCCAGGATCAGTCCCGGGCTGGAAGCGGATTAGACCCAGGGATCAGCCCCGGGCTGGAACCGGATTAGACCCAGGGATCAGTCCCGGGCTGGGACCGGATTAGACCCAGGATCAGTCCCGGGCTGGAACCGGACCAGACCCAGGATCAGTCCCGGGCTGGAACCGGAGCAGACCCAGGATCAGTCCCGGGCTGGAACCGGATTAGACCCAGGATCAGTCCCGGGCTGGAACCCGACCAGACCCAGGATCAGTCCCGGGCTGGAACCGGATTAGACCCAGGATCAGTCCCGGGCTGGAACCCGACCAGACCCAGCATCAGTCCCGGGCTGGAACCGGACCGGACCCAGGATCAGTCCCGGGCTGGAACCGGATTAGACCCAGGGATCAGTCCCGGGGTGGAACCCGACCAGACCCAGGATCAGTCCCGGGCTGGAACCCGACCAGACCCAGGGATCATTCCCAGGCTGGATCCCGACCAGACCCAGGATCAGTCCCGGGCTGGAACCGGATTAGACCCAGGATCAGTCCCGGGCTGGAACCCGACCAGACCCAGCATCAGTCCCGGGCTGGAACCGGACCGGACCCAGGATCAGTCCCGGGCTGGAACCGGATTAGACCCAGGGATCAGTCCCGGGCTGGAACCCGACCAGACCCAGGATCAGTCCCGGGCTGGAACAGGATTGGACCAGGATCAGTCCCGGGCTGGAACCCGACCAGACCCAGGATCAGTCCCGGGCTGGAACCGGATTAGACACAGGATCAGTCCCGGGCTGAAACCCGACCAGACCCAGGGATCAGTCCCGAGCTGGAACCGGATTAGACACAGGATCAGTCCCGGGCTGGAACCCGACCAGACCCAGGGATCAGTCCCGAGCTGGAACCGGACCAGACCCAGGGATCAGTCCCGGGCTGGAACCGGATTAGACACAGGATCAGTCCCGGGCTGGAACCCGACCAGACCCAGGGATCAGTCCCGAGCTGGAACCGGACCAGACCCAGGGATCAGTCCCGGGCTGGAACCGGACCAGACCCAGGGATCAGTCCCGGGCTGAAACTGGATTAGACCCAGGATCAGTCCCGGGCTGGAACCGGATTAGACCCAGGATCAGTCCCGGGCTGGAACCGGATTAGACCCAGGGATCTGTCCCGGGCTGGAACCGGATTAGACCCAGGATCAGTCCCGGGCTGCAACCGGACCAGACCCAGGATCAGTCCCGGGCTGGAACCCGACCAGACCCAGGGATCAGTCCCGGGCTGGAACCGGACCAGACGCAGGGATCAGTCCCGGGCTGGAACCGGATTAGACCCAGGATCAGTCCCGGGCTGGAACCGGATTAGACACAGGATCAGTCCTGGGCTCGAACCCGACCAGACCCAGGATCAGTCCCGGGCTGGAACTGGATTAGACCCAGGGTCAGTCCCGGCTGGAACCGGATTAGACCCAGGATCAACCCTGGCTGGAACCGGACCAGACCCAGGATCAGTCCCGGGCTGGAACCGGATTAGACCCAGGATCAGTCCCGGGCTGGAACCGGACCAGACCCAGGATCAGTCCCGGGCTGGAACCCGACCAGACCCAGGGATCAGTCCTGGGCTGGAACCGGGTTAGACCTAGGGATCATGCCCGGGCTGGAACCGGACCAGACCCAGGTTCAGTCCCGGGATTGGAACCGGATTAGACCCAGGATCAGTCCCGGGCTGGAACCGGACCAGTCCCAGGATCAGTCCCGGGCTGGAACCCGACCAGACCCAGGATCAGTCCCGGGCTGGATCTGGACCAGACCCAGGATCAGTCCCGGGCTGGAACCCGACCAGACCCAAGGATCAGCCCCGGGCTGGAACCGGATTAGACCCAGGATCAGTCCCGGGCTGGAACCGGACCAGACACAGGATCAGTCCCGGGCTGGAACCCGACCAGACCCAGGGATCAGTCCCGGGCTGGAACAGGACCAGACCCAGGTATCAGTCCCGGGCTGGAAGCGGACCAGACCCAGGGATCAGTCCCGGGCTGGAAGCGGACCAGACCCAGGATCAGTCCCGGGCTGGAACCGGGTTAGACCCAGGATCAGTCCCGGGCTGGAACCAGATTAGACCCAGGGATCAGTACCGGGCTGGAACCGGATTAGACCCAGGGTCAGTCCCGTGCTGGAACCCGACCAGACCCAGGATCAGTCCCGGGCTGGAACCCAACCAGACCCAGGGATCAGTCCCGGACTCAATCCCGACCAGACCCAGGATCAGTCCTGGGCTGGAACCGGATTAGACCCAGGATCAGTCCCGGGCTGGAACCGGATTAGACCCAGGATCAGTCCCGGTCTGGAACCGGATTAGACCCAGGGATCAGTCCCGGGGTGGAACCCGACCAGACCCAGGATCAGTCCCGGGCTGGAATCGGATTAGACCCAGGGATCAGTCCCGGGCTGGAACCCGACCAGACCCAGGATCAGTCTCGGGCTGGAACCGGATTAGACCCAGGATCAGTCCCGGACTGGAACCCGAACAGATCCAGGATCAGTCTCGGGCTGCAACCGGACCAGACCCAGGATCAGTCCCGGACTGGAACCCGAACAGATCCAGGATCAGTCCCAGGCTGGAACCGGATTAGACCCAGGATCAGTCCCGGGCTGGAAGCGGATTAGACCCAGGGATCAGCCCCGGGCTGGAACCGGATTAGACCCAGGGATCAGTCCCGGGCTGGGACCGGATTAGACCCAGGATCAGTCCCGGGCTGGAACCGGACCAGACCCAGGATCAGTCCCGGGCTGGAACCGGAGCAGACCCAGGATCAGTCCCGGGCTGGAACCGGATTAGACCCAGGATCAGTCCCGGGCTGGAACCCGACCAGACCCAGGATCAGTCCCGGGCTGGAACCGGATTAGACCCAGGATCAGTCCCGGGCTGGAACCCGACCAGACCCAGCATCAGTCCCGGGCTGGAACCGGACCGGACCCAGGATCAGTCCCGGGCTGGAACCGGATTAGACCCAGGGATCAGTCCCGGGCTGGAACCCGACCAGACCCAGGATCAGTCCCGGGCTGGAACCGGACCAGACCCAGGGATCAGTCCCAGGCTGGAACCGGATTAGACCCAGGATCAGTCCCGGGCTGGAACCGGATTAGACCCAGGATCAGTCCCGGGCTGGAACCCAACCAGACCCAGGATCAGTCCCGGGCTGGAACAGGATTGGACCAGGATCAGTCCCGGGCTCGAACCCGACCAGACCCAGGATCAGTCCCGGGCTGGAACAGGATTAGACCAGGATCAGTCCCGGGCTGGAACCGGACCAGACCCAGGATCAGTCCCGGGCTGGAAGCGGATTAGACCCAGGATCAGTCCCGGGCTGGAACCGGACCAGACCCAGGGATCAGTCCCGGACTGGAACAGGGTTAGACCCAGGATCAGTCCCGGGCTGGAACTGGATTAGACCCAGGGTCAGTCCCGGCTGGAACCGGATTAGACCCAGGATCAGTCCCGGGCTGGAACCCGACCAGAACCAGGATCAGTCCCGGGCTGGAACCCGACCAGACCCAGGATCAGTCCCGGGCTGGAACCCGACCAGACCCAGGATCAGTCCCGGGCTGGAACCAGACCAGACCCAGGGATCAGTCCCGGGCTGGAACCCGACCAGACCCAGAATCGGTCCCGGACTGGAACCGGGCCAGACCCAGGATCAGTCCCGGGCTGGAACCGGATTAGACCCAGGGTTCAGTCCCGGGCTGGAACCGGACCAGACCCAGGATCAGTCCCGGGCTGGAACTGGATTAGACCCAGGGATCAGTTCCGGGCTGGAACCGGACCAGACCCAGGATCAGTCCCGGGCTGGAACCCGACCAGACCCAGGATCAGTCCCGGGCTGGATCTGGACCAGACCCAGGATCAGTCCCGGGCTGGAACCCGACCAGACACAAGGATCAGCCCCGGGCTGGAACCGGATTAGACCCAGGATCAGTCCCGGGCTGGAACCGGACCAGACCCAGGATCAGTCCCGGGCTGGAACCCGACCAGACCCAGGATCAGTCCCGGGATGGATCTGGACCAGACCCAGGATCAGTCCCGGGCTGGAACCCGACCAGACCCAAGGATCAGCCCCGGGCTGGAACCGGATTAGACCCAGGATCAGTCCCGGGCTGGAACCGGACCAGACACAGGATCAGTCCCGGGCTGGAACCCGACCAGACCCAGGGATCAGTCCCGGGCTGGAACAGGACCAGACCCAGGTATCAGTCCCGGGCTGGAAGCGGACCAGACCCAGGGATCAGTCCCGGGCTGGAAGCGGACCAGACCCAGGATCAGTCCCGGGCTGGAACCGGGTTAGACCCAGGATCAGTCCCGGGCTGGAACCAGATTAGACCCAGGGATCAGTACCGGGCTGGAACCGGATTAGACCCAGGGTCAGTCCCGTGCTGGAACCCGACCAGACCCAGGATCAGTCCCGGGCTGGAACCCAACCAGACCCAGGGATCAGTCCCGGACTCAATCCCGACCAGACCCAGGATCAGTCCTGGGCTGGAACCGGATTAGACCCAGGATCAGTCCCGGGCTGGAACCGGATTAGACCCAGGGATCAGTCCCGGGGTGGAACCCGACCAGACCCAGGATCAGTCCCGGGCTGGAACCCGACCAGACCCAGGGATCATTCCCAGGCTGGATCCCGACCAGACCCAGGATCAGTCCCGGGCTGGAACCGGATTAGACCCAGGATCAGTCCCGGGCTGGAACCGGATTAGACCCAGGATCAGTCCCGGGCTGGAACCCGACCAGACCCAGGATCAGTCCCGGGCTGGAACCCGACCAGACCCAGGATCAGTCCCGGGCTGGAACCGGATTAGACCCAGGCATCATGCCCCGGCTGGAACCGAACCAGACCCAGGTTCAGTCCCGGGATTGGAACCGGATTAGACCCAGGATCAGTCCCGGGCTGAAACCGGACCAGACCCAGGATCAGTCCCGGGCTGGAACCCGACCAGACCCAGGGATCAGTCCCGAGCTGGAACCGGACCAGACCCAGGGATCAGTCCCGGGCTGGAACCGGACCAGACCCAGGGATCAGTCCCGGGCTGAAACTGGATTAGACCCAGGATCAGTCCCGGGCTGGAACCGGATTAGACCCAGGATCAGTCCCGGGCTGGAACCGGATTAGACCCAGGGATCAGTCCCGGGCTGGAACCGGATTAGACCCAGGATCAGTCCCGGGCTGCAACCGGACCAGACCCAGGATCAGTCCCGGGCTGGAACCCGACCAGACCCAGGGATCAGTCCCGGGCTGGAACCGGACCAGACGCAGGGATCAGTCCCGGGCTGGAACCGGACCAGACCCAGGGATCACTCCCGGGCTGGAACCGGATTAGACCCAGGGTCAGTCCCGGCTGGAACCGGATTAGACCCAGGATCAACCCTGGCTGGAACCGGACCAGACCCAGGATCAGTCCCGGGCTGGAACCGGATTAGACCCAGGATCAGTCCCGGGCTGGAACCGGACCAGACCCAGGATCAGTCCCGGGCTGGAACCCGACCAGACCCAGGGATCAGTCCTGGGCTGGAACCGGGTTAGACCTAGGGATCATGCCCGGGCTGGAACCGGACCAGACCCAGGTTCAGTCCCGGGATTGGAACCGGATTAGACCCAGGATCAGTCCCGGGCTGGAACCAGATTAGACCCAGGACCAGTCCCGGCCTGGAACCGGATTAGACCCAGGATCAGTCCCGGGCTGGAACCGGACCAGTCCCAGGATCAGTCCCGGGCTGGAACCCGACCAGACCCAGGATCAGTCCCGGGCTGGATCTGGACCAGACCCAGGATCAGTCCCGGGCTGGAACCCGACCAGACCCAAGGATCAGCCCCGGGCTGGAACCGGATTAGACCCAGGATCAGTCCCGGGCTGGAACCGGACCAGACACAGGATCAGTCCCGGGCTGGAACCCGACCAGACCCAGGATCAGTCCCGGGCTGGAACCCGACCAGACCCAGGGATCAGTCCCGGGCTGGAACCCGACCAGACCCAGGATCAGTCCCGGGCTGGAACCCGACCAGACCCAGGATCAGTCCCGGGCTGGAACCCGACCAGACCCAGGATCAGTCCCGGGCTGGAACCCGACCAGACCCAGGATCAGTCCCGGGCTGGAACCCGACCAGACCCAGGATCAGTCCCGGGCTGGAACCCGACCAGACCCAGGATCAGTCCCGGGCTGGAACCCGACCAGACCCAGGATCAGTCCCGGGCTGGAACCGGATTAGACCCAGGATCAGTCCCAGGCTGGAACCGGATTAGACCCAGGATCAGTCCCGGGCTGGAACCGGATTAGACCCAGGGATCAGTCCCGGGCTGGAACCGGATTAGAACCAGGATCAGTCCCGGGCTGGAACAGGATTAGACCCAGGGATCAGTCCCGGGCTGGAACCGGACCAGACCCAGGGATCAGTCCCAGGCTGGAACCGGACCAGACCCAGGATCAGTCCCGGGCTGGGACCGGATTAGGCCCAGGATCAGTCCCGGGCTGGAAGCGGACCAGACCCAGGATCAGTCCCGGGCTGGAACCGGATTAGACCCAGGATCAGTCCCGGGCTGGAAGCGGACCAGACCCAGGATCAGTCCCGGGCTGGAACCGGAGCAGACCCAGGATCGGTCCCGGGCTGGAACCGGATTAGACCCAGGGATCAGTCCCGGGCCGGAACCGGATTAGATCCAGGATCAGTCCCGGGCTGGAACCCGACCAGACCCAGGATCAGTCCCGGGCTGGAACCGGACCAGACCCAGGGATCAGTCCCGGGCTGGAACCGGATTAGACCCAGGGATCAGTCCCGGGCTGGAACCGGATTAGACCCAGGATCAGTCCCGGGCTCGAACCCGACCAGACCCAGGATCAGTCCCGGGCTGGAACAGGATTAGGCCAGGATCAGTCCCGGGCTGGAACCGGACCAGACCCAGGATCAGTCCCGGGCTGGAAGCGGACCAGACCCAGGGATCAGTCCCGGACTGGAACAGGATTAGACCCAGGATCAGTCCCGGGCTGGAACCGGACCAGACCCAGGATCAGTCCCGGGCTGGAACCAGACCAGACCCAGGGATCAGTCCTGGGCTGGAACCCAACCGGACCCAGGGATCAGTCCCGGGCTGGAACCGGACCAGACCCAGGGATCAGTCCCGGGCTGGAACCGGAGTAGACCCAGGAACAGTCCCGGGCTGGAACCGGATAAGACCCAGGATAAGTCCCGGGCTGGAACCGGATTAGACCCAGGGATCAGTACCGGGCTGGAACCGGATTAGACCCAGGGATCAGTCCTGGGCTGGAACCGGACCAGACCCAGGATCAGTCCCGGGCTGGAACCCGACCAGACCCAGGGATCAGTCCTGGGCTGGAACCGGATTAGACCCAGGGATCATGCCCCGGCTGGAACCGAACCAGACCCAGGTTCAGTCCCGGGATTGGAACCGGATTAGACCCAGGATCAGTCCCGGGCTGGAACCCGACCAGACCCAGGGATCAGTCCCGAGCTGGAACCGGACCAGACCCACGGATCAGTCCCGGGCTGGAACCGGACCAGACCCAGGGATCAGTCCCGGGCTGGAACCGGATTAGACCCAGGATCAGTCCCGGGCTGGAACCGGATTAGACCCAGGGTCAGTCCCGTGCTGGAACCCGACTAGACCCAGGATCAGTCCCGGGCTGGAACCCGACCAGACCCAGGGATCAGTCCCGGGCTGGATCCCGACCAGACCCAGGATCAGTCCCGGGCTGGAACCGGATTAGACCCAGGATCAGTCCCGGGCTGGAACCCGACCAGGCCCAGGATCAGTCCCGGGCTGGATCCCGGCCAGACCCAGGGATCAGTCCCGGGCTGGAACCGGATTAGACCCAGGATCAGTCCCGGGCTGGAAGCGGACCAGACCCAGGATCAGTTCCGGGCTGGAACTGGATTAGACCCAGGATTAGTCCCGGGCTGGAAGCGGACCAGACCCAGGAACAGTCCCGGGCTGGAACCCGACCAGACCCAGGATCAGTCCCGGGCTGGAACCCGACCAGACCCAGGATCAGTCCCGGGCTGGAACCCGACCAGACCCAGGATCAGTCCCGGGCTGGAACCAGACCAGACCCAGGGATCAGTCCCGGGCTGGAACCCGACCAGACCCAGAATCGGTCCCGGACTGGAACCGGGCCAGACCCAGGATCAGTCCCGGGCTGGAACCGGATTAGACCCAGGGTTCAGTCCCGGGCTGGAACCGGATTAGACCCAGGATCAGTCCCGGGCTGGAACCGGACCAGACCCAGGATCAGTCCCGGGCTGGAACTGGATTAGACCCAGGGATCAGTTCCGGGCTGGAACCGGACCAGACCCAGGAGCAGTCCCGGCCTGGAACCCGACCAGACCCAGGATCAGTCTCGGGCTGGAACCCGACCAGACCCAGGATCAGTCCCGGGCTGGAACCGGATTAGACCCAGGATCATTCCCGGGCCGGAGCCGGACCAGACCCAGGATCAGTCCCGGGCTGGAACCCGACCAGACCCAGGATCAGTCCCGGGCTGGAACCGGATTAGACCCAGGGATCAGTCCCGGGGTGGAACCCGACCAGACCCAGGATCAGTCCCGGGCTGGAATCGGATTAGACCCAGGGATCAGTCCCGGGCTGGAACCCGACCAGACCCAGGTTCAGTCTCGGGCTGGAACCGGACCAGACCCAGGGATCAGACCCGGGCTGCAACCGGACCAGACCCAGGATCAGTCCCAGGCTGGAACCCGACCAGATCCAGGATCAGTCCCAGGCTGGAACCGGATTAGACCCAGGATCAGTCCCGGGCTGGGACCGGATTAGACCCAGGATCAGTCCCGGGCTGGAACCGGACCAGACCCAGGGATCAGTCCCGGGCTGGAAGCGGACCAGACCCAGGGATCAGTCCCGGGCTGGGACCGGATTAGACCCAGGATCAGTCCCGGGCTGGAACCGGACCAGACACAGGATCAGTCCCGGGCTGGAACCGGAGCAGACCCAGGATCAGTCCCGGGCTGGAACCGGATTAGACCCAGGATCAGTCCCGGGCTGGAACCCGACCAGACCCAGGATCAGTCCCGGGCTGGAACCGGATTAGACCCAGGATCAGTCCTGGGCTGGAACCCGACCAGACCCAGCATCAGTCCCGGGCTGGAACCGGACCGGACCCAGGATCAGTCCCGGGCTGGAACCGGATTAGACCCAGGGATCAGTCCCGGGCTGGAACCCGACCAGACCCAGGATCAGTCCCGGGCTGGAACCGGACCAGACCCAGGGATCAGTCCCAGGCTGGAACCGGATTAGACCCAGGGATCAGTCCCGGGCTGGAACCGGATTAGACCCAGGATCAGTCCCGGGCTGGAACCCAACCAGACCCAGGATCAGTCCCGGGCTGGAACAGGATTGGACCAGGATCAGTCCCGGGCTCGAACCCGACCAGACCCAGGATCAGTCCCGGGCTGGAACAGGATTAGACCAGGATCAGTCCCGGGCTGGAACCGGACCAGACCCAGGATCAGTCCCGGGCTGGAAGCGGATTAGACCCAGGATCAGTCCCGGGCTGGAACCGGACCAGACCCAGGGATCAGTCCCGGACTGGAACAGGGTTAGACCCAGGATCAGTCCCGGGCTGGAAGCGGACCAGACCCAGGATCAGTCCCGGGCTGGAACCCGACCAGACCCAGGATCAGTCCCGGGCTGGAACCCGACCAGACCCAGGATCAGTCCCGGGCTGGAACCCGACCAGACCCAGGATCAGTCCCGGGCTGGAACCAGACCAGACCCAGGGATCAGTCCCGGGCTGGAACCCGACCAGACCCAGAATCGGTCCCGGACTGGAACCGGGCCAGACCCAGGATCAGTCCCGGGCTGGAACCGGATTAGACCCAGGGTTCAGTCCCGGGCTGGAACCGGATTAGACCCAGGATCAGTCCCGGGCTGGAACCGGACCAGACCCAGGATCAGTCCCGGGCTGGAACTGGATTAGACCCAGGGATCAGTTCCGGGCTGGAACCGGACCAGACCCAGGATCAGGCCCGGCCTGGAACCCGACCAGACCCAGGATCAGTCCCGGGCTGGAACCCGACCAGACCGAGGATCAGTCCCGGGCTGGAACCGGATTAGACCCAGGATCATTCCCGGGCCGGAGTCGGACCAGACCCAGGATCAGTCCCGGGCTGGAACCCGACCAGACCCAGGATCAGTCCCGGGCTGGAACCGGATTAGACCCAGGGATCAGTCCCGGGGTGGAACCCGACCAGACCCAGAATCAGTCCCGGGCTGGAATCGGATTAGACCCAGGGATCAGTCCCGGGCTGGAACCCGACCAGACCCAGCATCAGTCTCGGGCTGGAACCGGATTAGACCCAGGATCAGTCCCGGGCTGCAACCGGACCAGACCCAGGATCAGTCCCAGGCTGGAACCCGACCAGATCCAGGATCAGTCCCAGGCTGGAACCGGATTTGACCCAGGATCAGTCCCGGGCTGGAAGCGGATTCGACCCAGGGATCAGCCCCAGCCTGGAACCGGATTAGACCCAGGGATCAGTCCCGGGCTGGGACCGGATTAGACCCAGGATCAGTCCCGGGCTGGAACCGGACCAGACCCAGGGATCAGTCCCGGGCTGGAAGCGGACCAGACCCAAGGATCAGTCCCGGGCTGGGACCGGATTAGACCCAGGATCAGTCCCGGGCTGGAACCGGACCAGACCCAGGATCAGTCCCGGGCTGGAACCGGAGCAGACCCAGGATCAGACCCGGGCTGGAACCGGATTAGACCCAGGATCAGTCCCGGGCTGGAACCCGACCAGACCCAGGATCAGTCCCGGGCTGGAATCGGATTAGACCCAGGATCAGTCCCGGGCTGGAACCCGACCAGACCCAGCATCAGTCCCGGGCTGGAACCGGACCGGACCCAGGATCAGTCCCGGCCTGGAACCGGATTAGACCCAGGGATCAGTCCCGGGCTGGAACCCGACCAGACCCAGGATCAGTCCCGGGCTGGAACCGGACCAGACCCAGGGATCAGTCCCAGGCTGGAACCGGATTAGACCCAGGGATCAGTCCCGGGCTGGAACAGGATTAGACCAGGATCAGTCCCGGGCTGGAACCGGACCAGACCCAGGGATCAGTCCCGGACTGGAACAGGATTAGACCCAGGATCAGTCCCGGGCTGGAACCGGACCAGACCCAGGATCAGTCCCGGGCTGGAACCCGACAAGACCCAGGGATCAGTTCTGGGCTGGAACCCAACCAGACCCAGGGATCAGTCCCGGGCTGGAACCGGACCAGACCCAGGGATCAGTCCCGGGCTGGAGCCGGATTAGACCCAGGATCAGCCCCTGGCTGGAACCGGATTAGACCCAGGGATCAGTACCGGGCTGGAACCGGATTAGACCCAGGATCAGTCCCGGGCTGGAACCCGACCAGACCCAGGATCAGTCCCGGGCTGGAACCCGACCAGACCCAGGGATCATTCCCAGGCTGGATCCCGACCAGACCCAGGATCAGTCCCGGGCTGGAACCGGATTAGACCCAGGATCAGTCCCGGGCTGGAACCGGATTAGACCCAGGATCAGTCCCGGGCTGGAACCCGACCAGACCCAGGATCAGTCCCGGGCTGGAACCCGACCAGACCCAGGATCAGTCCCGGGCTGGAACCGGATTAGACACAGGATCAGTCCCGGGCTGAAACCCGACCAGACCCAGGGATCAGTCCCGAGCTGGAACCGGACCAGACCCAGGGATCAGTCCCGGGCTGGAACCGGACCAGACCCAGGGATCAGTCCCGGGCTGAAACTGGATTAGACCCAGGATCAGTCCCGGGCTGGAACCGGATTAGACCCAGGATCAGTCCCGGGCTGGAACCGGATTAGACCCAGGGATCTGTCCCGGGCTGGAACCGGATTAGACCCAGGATCAGTCCCGGGCTGCAACCGGACCAGACCCAGGATCAGTCCCGGGCTGGAACCCGACCAGACCCAGGGATCAGTCCCGGGCTGGAACCGGACCAGACGCAGGGATCAGTCCCGGGCTGGAACCGGATTAGACACAGGATCAGTCCTGGGCTCGAACCCGACCAGACCCAGGATCAGTCCCGGGCTGGAACTGGATTAGACCCAGGGTCAGTCCCGGCTGGAACCGGATTAGACCCAGGATCAACCCTGGCTGGAACCGGACCAGACCCAGGATCAGTCCCGGGCTGGAACCGGATTAGACCCAGGATCAGTCCCGGGCTGGAACCGGACCAGACCCAGGATCAGTCCCGGGCTGGAACCCGACCAGACCCAGGGATCAGTCCTGGGCTGGAACCGGGTTAGACCTAGGGATCATGCCCGGGCTGGAACCGGACCAGACCCAGGTTCAGTCCCGGGATTGGAACCGGATTAGACCCAGGATCAGTCCCGGGCTGGAACCCGACCAGACCCAGGACCAGTCCCGGCCTGGAACCGGATTAGACCCAGGATCAGTCCCGGGCTGGAACCGGACCAGTCCCAGGATCAGTCCCGGGCTGGAACCCGACCAGACCCAGGATCAGTCCCGGGCTGGATCTGGACCAGACCCAGGATCAGTCCCGGGCTGGAACCCGACCAGACCCAAGGATCAGCCCCGGGCTGGAACCGGATTAGACCCAGGATCAGTCCCGGGCTGGAACCGGACCAGACACAGGATCAGTCCCGGGCTGGAACCCGACCAGACCCAGGGATCAGTCCCGGGCTGGAACAGGACCAGACCCAGGTATCAGTCCCGGGCTGGAAGCGGACCAGACCCAGGGATCAGTCCCGGGCTGGAAGCGGACCAGACCCAGGATCAGTCCCGGGCTGGAACCGGGTTAGACCCAGGATCAGTCCCGGGCTGGAACCAGATTAGACCCAGGGATCAGTACCGGGCTGGAACCGGATTAGACCCAGGGTCAGTCCCGTGCTGGAACCCGACCAGACCCAGGATCAGTCCCGGGCTGGAACCCAACCAGACCCAGGGATCAGTCCCGGACTCAATCCCGACCAGACCCAGGATCAGTCCTGGGCTGGAACCGGATTAGACCCAGGATCAGTCCCGGGCTGGAACCGGATTAGACCCAGGATCAGTCCCGGTCTGGAACCGGATTAGACCCAGGGATCAGTCCCGGGGTGGAACCCGACCAGACCCAGGATCAGTCCCGGGCTGGAATCGGATTAGACCCAGGGATCAGTCCCGGGCTGGAACCCGACCAGACCCAGGATCAGTCTCGGGCTGGAACCGGATTAGACCCAGGATCAGTCCCGGGCTGGAACCCGAACAGACCCAGGATCAGTCTCGGGCTGGAACCGGATTAGACCCAGGATCAGTCCCGGACTGGAACCCGAACAGATCCAGGATCAGTCTCGGGCTGCAACCGGACCAGACCCAGGATCAGTCCCGGACTGGAACCCGAACAGATCCAGGATCAGTCCCAGGCTGGAACCGGATTAGACCCAGGATCAGTCCCGGGCTGGAAGCGGATTAGACCCAGGGATCAGCCCCGGGCTGGAACCGGATTAGACCCAGGGATCAGTCCCGGGCTGGGACCGGATTAGACCCAGGATCAGTCCCGGGCTGGAACCGGACCAGACCCAGGATCAGTCCCGGGCTGGAACCGGAGCAGACCCAGGATCAGTCCCGGGCTGGAACCGGATTAGACCCAGGATCAGTCCCGGGCTGGAACCCGACCAGACCCAGGATCAGTCCCGGGCTGGAACCGGATTAGACCCAGGATCAGTCCCGGGCTGGAACCCGACCAGACCCAGCATCAGTCCCGGGCTGGAACCGGACCGGACCCAGGATCAGTCCCGGGCTGGAACCGGATTAGACCCAGGGATCAGTCCCGGGCTGGAACCCGACCAGACCCAGGATCAGTCCCGGGCTGGAACCGGACCAGACCCAGGGATCAGTCCCAGGCTGGAACCGGATTAGACCCAGGATCAGTCCCGGGCTGGAACCGGATTAGACCCAGGATCAGTCCCGGGCTGGAACCCAACCAGACCCAGGATCAGTCCCGGGCTGGAACAGGATTGGACCAGGATCAGTCCCGGGCTCGAACCCGACCAGACCCAGGATCAGTCCCGGGCTGGAACAGGATTAGACCAGGATCAGTCCCGGGCTGGAACCGGACCAGACCCAGGATCAGTCCCGGGCTGGAAGCGGATTAGACCCAGGATCAGTCCCGGGCTGGAACCGGACCAGACCCAGGGATCAGTCCCGGACTGGAACAGGGTTAGACCCAGGATCAGTCCCGGGCTGGAACTGGATTAGACCCAGGGTCAGTCCCGGCTGGAACCGGATTAGACCCAGGATCAGTCCCGGGCTGGAACCCGACCAGAACCAGGATCAGTCCCGGGCTGGAACCCGACCAGACCCAGGATCAGTCCCGGGCTGGAACCCGACCAGACCCAGGATCAGTCCCGGGCTGGAACCAGACCAGACCCAGGGATCAGTCCCGGGCTGGAACCCGACCAGACCCAGAATCGGTCCCGGACTGGAACCGGGCCAGACCCAGGATCAGTCCCGGGCTGGAACCGGATTAGACCCAGGGTTCAGTCCCGGGCTGGAACCGGACCAGACCCAGGATCAGTCCCGGGCTGGAACTGGATTAGACCCAGGGATCAGTTCCGGGCTGGAACCGGACCAGACCCAGGATCAGTCCCGGGCTGGAACCCGACCAGACCCTGGATCAGTCCCGGGCTGGATCTGGACCAGACCCAGGATCAGTCCCGGGCTGGAACCCGACCAGACACAAGGATCAGCCCCGGGCTGGAACCGGATTAGACCCAGGATCAGTCCCGGGCTGGAACCGGACCAGACCCAGGATCAGTCCCGGGCTGGAACCCGACCAGACCCAGGATCAGTCCCGGGATGGATCTGGACCAGACCCAGGATCAGTCCCGGGCTGGAACCCGACCAGACCCAAGGATCAGCCCCGGGCTGGAACCGGATTAGACCCAGGATCAGTCCCGGGCTGGAACCGGACCAGACACAGGATCAGTCCCGGGCTGGAACCCGACCAGACCCAGGGATCAGTCCCGGGCTGGAACAGGACCAGACCCAGGTATCAGTCCCGGGCTGGAAGCGGACCAGACCCAGGGATCAGTCCCGGGCTGGAAGCGGACCAGACCCAGGATCAGTCCCGGGCTGGAACCGGGTTAGACCCAGGATCAGTCCCGGGCTGGAACCAGATTAGACCCAGGGATCAGTACCGGGCTGGAACCGGATTAGACCCAGGGTCAGTCCCGTGCTGGAACCCGACCAGACCCAGGATCAGTCCCGGGCTGGAACCCAACCAGACCCAGGGATCAGTCCCGGACTCAATCCCGACCAGACCCAGGATCAGTCCTGGGCTGGAACCGGATTAGACCCAGGATCAGTCCCGGGCTGGAACCGGATTAGACCCAGGGATCAGTCCCGGGGTGGAACCCGACCAGACCCAGGATCAGTCCCGGGCTGGAACCCGACCAGACCCAGGGATCATTCCCAGGCTGGATCCCGACCAGACCCAGGATCAGTCCCGGGCTGGAACCGGATTAGACCCAGGATCAGTCCCGGGCTGGAACCGGATTAGACCCAGGATCAGTCCCGGGCTGGAACCCGACCAGACCCAGGATCAGTCCCGGGCTGGAACCCGACCAGACCCAGGATCAGTCCCGGGCTGGAACCGGATTAGACCCAGGCATCATGCCCCGGCTGGAACCGAACCAGACCCAGGTTCAGTCCCGGGATTGGAACCGGATTAGACCCAGGATCAGTCCCGGGCTGAAACCGGACCAGACCCAGGATCAGTCCCGGGCTGGAACCCGACCAGACCCAGGGATCAGTCCCGAGCTGGAACCGGACCAGACCCAGGGATCAGTCCCGGGCTGGAACCGGACCAGACCCAGGGATCAGTCCCGGGCTGAAACTGGATTAGACCCAGGATCAGTCCCGGGCTGGAACCGGATTAGACCCAGGATCAGTCCCGGGCTGGAACCGGATTAGACCCAGGGATCAGTCCCGGGCTGGAACCGGATTAGACCCAGGATCAGTCCCGGGCTGCAACCGGACCAGACCCAGGATCAGTCCCGGGCTGGAACCCGACCAGACCCAGGGATCAGTCCCGGGCTGGAACCGGACCAGACGCAGGGATCAGTCCCGGGCTGGAACCGGACCAGACCCAGGGATCACTCCCGGGCTGGAACCGGATTAGACCCAGGGTCAGTCCCGGCTGGAACCGGATTAGACCCAGGATCAACCCTGGCTGGAACCGGACCAGACCCAGGATCAGTCCCGGGCTGGAACCGGATTAGACCCAGGATCAGTCCCGGGCTGGAACCGGACCAGACCCAGGATCAGTCCCGGGCTGGAACCCGACCAGACCCAGGGATCAGTCCTGGGCTGGAACCGGGTTAGACCTAGGGATCATGCCCGGGCTGGAACCGGACCAGACCCAGGTTCAGTCCCGGGATTGGAACCGGATTAGACCCAGGATCAGTCCCGGGCTGGAACCAGATTAGACCCAGGACCAGTCCCGGCCTGGAACCGGATTAGACCCAGGATCAGTCCCGGGCTGGAACCGGACCAGTCCCAGGATCAGTCCCGGGCTGGAACCCGACCAGACCCAGGATCAGTCCCGGGCTGGATCTGGACCAGACCCAGGATCAGTCCCGGGCTGGAACCCGACCAGACCCAAGGATCAGCCCCGGGCTGGAACCGGATTAGACCCAGGATCAGTCCCGGGCTGGAACCGGACCAGACACAGGATCAGTCCCGGGCTGGAACCCGACCAGACCCAGGATCAGTCCCGGGCTGGAACCCGACCAGACCCAGGGATCAGTCCCGGGCTGGAACAGGACCAGACCCAGGTATCAGTCCCGGGCTGGAAGCGGACCAGACCCAGGGATCAGTCCCGGGCTGGAAGCGGACCAGACCCAGGATCAGTCCCGGGCTGGAACCGGGTTAGACCCAGGATCAGTCCCGGGCTGGAACCAGATTAGACCCAGGGATCAGTACCGGGCTGGAACCGGATTAGACCCAGGGTCAGTCCCGTGCTGGAACCCGACCAGACCCAGGATCAGTCCCGGGCTGGAACCCAACCAGACCCAGGGATCAGTCCCGGACTCAATCCCGACCAGACCCAGGATCAGTCCCGGGCTGGAACCGGATTAGACCCAGGGATCAGTCCCGGGGTGGAACCCGACCAGACCCAGGATCAGTCCCGGGCTGGAATCGGATTAGACCCAGGGATCAGTCCCGGGCTGGAACCCGACCAGACCCAGGATCAGTCTCGGGCTGGAACCGGATTAGACCCAGGATCAGTCCCGGGCTGCAACCGGACCAGACCCAGGATCAGTCCCGGACTGGAACCCGACCAGATCCAGGATCAGTCCCAGGCTGGAACCGGATTAGACCCAGGATCAGTCCCGGGCTGGAAGCGGATTAGACCCAGGGATCAGCCCCGGGCTGGAACCGGATTAGACCCAGGGATCAGTCCCGGGCTGGGACCGGATTAGACCCAGGATCAGTCCCGGGCTGGAACCGGACCAGACCAAGGGATCAGTCCCGGGCTGGAAGCGGACCAGACCCAGGGATCAGTCCCGGGCTGGGACCGGATTAGACCCAGGATCAGTCCCGGGCTGGAACCGGACCAGACCCAGGATCAGTCCCGGGCTGGAACCGGAGCAGACCCAGGATCAGTCCCGGGCTGGAACCGGATTAGACCCAGGATCAGTCCCGGGCTGGAACCCGACCAGACCCAGGATCAGTCCCGGGCTGGAACCGGATTAGACCCAGGATCAGTCCCGGGCTGGAACCCGACCAGACCCAGCATCAGTCCCGGGCTGGAACCGGACCGGACCCAGGATCAGTCCCGGGCTGGAACCGGATTAGACCCAGGGATCAGTCCCGGGCTGGAACCCGACCAGACCCAGGATCAGTCCCGGGCTGGAACCGGACCAGACCCAGGGATCAGTCCCAGGCTGGAACCGGATTAGACCCAGGGATCAGTCCCGGGCTGGAACCGGATTAGACCCAGGATCAGTCCCGGGCTGGAACCCAACCAGACCCAGGATCAGTCCCGGGCTGGAACAGGATTGGACCAGGATCAGTCCCGGGCTCGAACCCGACCAGACCCAGGATCAGTCCCGGGCTGGAACAGGATTAGACCAGGATCAGTCCCGGGCTGGAACCGGACCAGACCCAGGATCAGTCCCGGGCTGGAAGCGGATTAGACCCAGGATCAGTCCCGGGCTGGAACCGGACCAGACCCAGGATCAGTCCCGGGCTGGAACTGGATTAGACCCAGGGTCAGTCCCGGCTGGAACCGGATTAGACCCAGGATCAGTCCCGGGCTGGAACCCGACCAGACCCAGGATCAGTCCCGGGCTGGAACCCGACCAGACCCAGGATCAGTCCCGGGCTGGAACCCGACCAGACCCAGGATCAGTCCCGGGCTGGAACCAGACCAGACCCAGGGATCAGTCCCGGGCTGGAACCCGACCAGACCCAGAATCGGTCCCGGACTGGAACCGGGCCAGACCCAGGATCAGTCCCGGGCTGGAACCGGATTAGACCCAGGGTTCAGTCCCGGGCTGGAACCGGATTAGACCCAGGATCAGTCCCGGGCTGGAACCGGACCAGACCCAGGATCAGTCCCGGGCTGGAACTGGATTAGACCCAGGGATCAGTTCCGGGCTGGAACCGGACCAGACCCAGGATCAGTCCCGGGCTGGAACCCGACCAGACCCAGGATCAGTCCCGGGCTGGATCTGGACCAGACCCAGGATCAGTCCCGGGCTGGAACCCGACCAGACCCAAGGATCAGCCCCGGGCTGGAACCGGATTAGACCCAGGATCAGTCCCGGGCTGGAACCGGACCAGACCCAGGATCAGTCCCGGGCTGGAACCCGACCAGACCCAGGATCAGTCCCGGGATGGATCTGGACCAGACCCAGGATCAGTCCCGGGCTGGAACCCGACCAGACCCAAGGATCAGCCCCGGGCTGGAACCGGATTAGACCCAGGATCAGTCCCGGGCTGGAACCGGACCAGACACAGGATCAGTCCCGGGCTGGAACCCGACCAGACCCAGGGATCAGTCCCGGGCTGGAACAGGACCAGACCCAGGTATCAGTCCCGGGCTGGAAGCGGACCAGACCCAGGGATCAGTCCCGGGCTGGAAGCGGACCAGACCCAGGATCAGTCCCGGGCTGGAACCGGGTTAGACCCAGGATCAGTCCCGGGCTGGAACCAGATTAGACCCAGGGATCAGTACCGGGCTGGAACCGGATTAGACCAAGGGTCAGTCCCGTGCTGGAACCCGACCAGACCCAGGATCAGTCCCGGGCTGGAACCCAACCAGACCCAGGGATCAGTCCCGGACTCAATCCCGACCAGACCCAGGATCAGTCCTGGGCTGGAACCGGATTAGACCCAGGATCAGTCCCGGGCTGGAACCGGATTAGACCCAGGGATCAGTCCCGGGGTGGAACCCGACCAGACCCAGGATCAGTCCCGGGCTGGAATCGGATTAGACCCAGGGATCAGTCCCGGGCTGGAACCCGACCAGACCCAGGATCAGTCTCGGGCTGGAACCGGATTAGACCCAGGATCAGTCCCGGGATGCAACCGGACCAGACCCAGGATCAGTCCCGGACTGGAACCCGACCAGATCCAGGATCAGTCCCAGGCTGGAACCGGATTAGACCCAGGATCAGTCCCGGGCTGGAAGCGGATTAGACCCAGGGATCAGCCCCGGGCTGGGACCGGATTAGACCCAGGATCAGTCCCGGGCTGGAACCGGACCAGACCCAGGGATCAGTCCCGGGCTGGAAGCGGACCAGACCCAGGGATCAGTCCCGGGCTGGGACCGGATTAGACCCAGGATCAGTCCCGGGCTGGAACCGGACCAGACCCAGGATCAGTCCCGGGCTGGAACCGGAGCAGACCCAGGATCAGTCCCGGGCTGGAACCGGATTAGACCCAGGATCAGTCCCGGGCTGGAACCCGACCAGACCCAGGATCAGTCCCGGGCTGGAACCGGATTAGACCCAGGATCAGTCCCGGGCTGGAACCCGACCAGACCCAGCATCAGTCCCGGGCTGGAACCGGACCGGACCCAGGATCAGTCCCGGGCTGGGACCGGATTAGACCCAGGGATCAGTCCCGGGCTGGAACCCGACCAGACCCAGGATCAGTCCCGGGCTGGAAGCGGACCAGACCCAGGGATCAGTCCCAGGCTGGAACCGGATTAGACCCAGGGATCAGTCCCGGGCTGGAACCGGATTAGACCCAGGATCAGTCCCGGGCTGGAACCCAACCAGACCCAGGATCAGTCCCGGGCTGGAACAGGATTGGACCAGGATCAGTCCCGGGCTCGAACCCGACCAGACCCAGGATCAGTCCCGGGCTGGAACAGGATTAGACCAGGATCAGTCCCGGGCTGGAACCGGACCAGACCCAGGATCAGTCCCGGGCTGGAAGCGGATTAGACCCAGGATCAGTCCCGGGCTGGAACCGGACCAGACCCAGGGATCAGTCCCGGACTGGAAGCGGATTAGACCCAGGATCAGTCCCGGGCTGGAACCCGACCAGACCCAGGATCAGTCCCGGACTGGAAGCGGATTAGACCCAGGATCAGTCCCGGGCTGGAACCCGACCAGACCCAGGATCAGTCCCGGGCTGGAAGCGGACCAGACCCAGGATCAGTCCCGGGCTGGAACCCGACCAGACCCAGGATCAGTCCCGGGCTGGAACCCGACCAGACCCAGGATCAGTCCCGGGCTGGAACCCGACCAGACCCAGGATCAGTCCCGGGCTGGAACCAGACCAGACCCAGGGATCAGTCCCGGGCTGGAACCCGACCAGACCCAGAATCGGTCCCGGACTGGAACCGGGCCAGACCCAGGATCAGTCCCGGGCTGGAACCGGATTAGACCCAGGGTTCAGTCCCGGGCTGGAACCGGATTAGACCCAGGATCAGTCCCGGGCTGGAACCGGACCAGACCCAGGATCAGTCCCGGGCTGGAACTGGATTAGACCCAGGGATCAGTTCCGGGCTGGAACCGGACCAGACCCAGGATCAGTCCCGGCCTGGAACCCGACCAGACCCAGGATCAGTCCCGGGCTGGAACCCGACCAGACCCAGGATCAGTCCCGGGCTGGAACCGGATTAGACCCAGGATCATTCCCGGGCCGGAGCCGGACCAGACCCAGGATCAGTCCCGGGCTGGAACCCGACCAGACCCAGGATCAGTCCCGGGCTGGAACCGGATTAGACCCAGGGATCAGTCCCGGGGTGGAACCCGACCAGACCCAGGATCAGTCCCGGGCTGGAATCGGATTAGACCCAGGGATCAGTCCCGGGCTGGAACCCGACCAGACCCAGCATCAGTCTCGGGCTGGAACCGGATTAGACCCAGGATCAGTCCCGGGCTGCAACCGGACCAGACCCAGGATCAGTCCCAGGCTGGAACCCGACCAGATCCAGGATCAGTCCCAGGCTGGAACCGGATTTGACCCAGGATCAGTCCCGGGCTGGAAGCGGATTAGACCCAGGGATCAGCCCCGGCCTGGAACCGGATTAGACCCAGGGATCAGTCCCGGGCTGGGACCGGATTAGACCCAGGATCAGTCCCGGGCTGGAACCGGACCAGACCCAGGGATCAGTCCCGGGCTGGAAGCGGACCAGACCCAGGGATCAGTCCCGGGCTGGGACCGGATTAGACCCAGGATCAGTCCCGGGCTGGAACCGGACCAGACCCAGGATCAGTCCCGGGCTGGAACCGGAGCAGACCCAGGATCAGACCCGGGCTGGAACCCGACCAGACCCAGGATCAGTCCCGGCCTGGAACCGGATTAGACCCAGGAATCAGTCCCGGGCTGGAACCCGACCAGACCCAGGATCAGTCCCGGGCTGGAACCGGAGCAGACCCAGGGATCAGTCCCAGGCTGGAACCGGATTAGACCCAGGGATCAGTCCCGGGCTGGAACAGGATTAGACCAGGATCAGTCCCGGGCTGGAACCGGACCAGACCCAGGATCAGTCCCGGGCTGGAAGCGGATTAGACCCAGGATCAGTCCCGGGCTGGAACCGGACCAGACCCAGGGATCAGTCCCGGACTGGAACAGGATTAGACCCAGGATCAGTCCCGGGCTGGAACCGGACCAGACCCAGGATCAGTCCCGGGCTGGAACCCGACAAGACCCAGGGATCAGTTCTGGGCTGGAACCCAACCAGACCCAGGGATCAGTCCCGGGCTGGAACCGGACCAGACCCAGGGATCAGTCCCGGGCTGGAACCGGATTAGACCCAGGGATCAGTACCGGGCTGGAACCGGATTAGACCCAGGATCAGTCCCGGGCTGGAACCCGACCAGACCCAGGATCAGTCCCGGGCTGGAACCCGACCAGACCCAGGGATCATTCCCAGGCTGGATCCCGACCAGACCCAGGATCAGTCCCGGGCTGGAACCCGACCAGACCCAGGATCAGTCCCGGGCTGGAACCCGACCAGACCCAGGATCAGTCCCGGGCTGGAACCGGATTAGACCCAGGCATCATGCCCCGGCTGGAACCGAACCAGACCCAGGTTCAGTCCCGGGATTGGAACCAGATTAGACCCAGGATCAGTCCCGGGCTGGAAACGGATGAGACCCAGGTTCAGTCCCGGGCTGAAACCGGATGAGACCCAGGTTCAGTCCCGGGCTGGAACCGGACCAGACCCAGGATCAGTCCCAGGCTGGAACCCGACCAGACCCAGGGATCAGTCCCGAGCTGGAACCGGACCAGACCCAGGGATCAGTCCCGGGCTGGAACCGGACCAGACCCAGGATCAGTCCCGGGCTGGAACCGGATTAGACCCAGGGATCAGTCCCGGGCTGGAACCGGATTAGACCCAGGATCAGTCCCGGGCTGCAACCGGACCAGACCCAGGATCAGTCCCGGGCTGGAACCCGACCAGACCCAGGGATCAGTCCCGGGCTGGAACCGGACCAGACGCAGGGATCAGTCCCGGGCTGGAACCGGACCAGACCCAGGGATCAGTCCCGGGCTGGAACCGGATTAGACCCAGGGTCAGTCCCGGGCTCGAACCCGACCAGACCCAGGATCAGTCCCGGGCTGGAACTGGATTAGACCCAGGGTCAGTCCCGGCTGGAACCGGATTAGACCCAGGATCAACCCTGGCTGGAACCGGACCAGACCCAGGATCAGTCCCGGGCTGGAACCGGATTAGACCCAGGATCAGTCCCGGGCTGGAACCGGACCAGACCCAGGATCAGTCCCGGGCTGGAACCCGACCAGACCCAGGGATCAGTCCTGGGCTGGAACCGGGTTAGACCTAGGGATCATGCCCGGGCTGGAACCGGACCAGACCCAGGTTCAGTCCCGGGATTGGAACCGGATTAGACCCAGGATCAGTCCCGGGCTGGAACCAGATTAGACCCAGGACCAGTCCCGGCCTGGAACCGGATTAGACCCAGGATCAGTCCCGGGCTGGAACCGGACCAGTCCCAGGATCAGTCCCGGGCTGGAACCCGACCAGACCCAGGATCAGTCCCGGGCTGGATCTGGACCAGACCCAGGATCAGTCCCGGGCTGGAACCCGACCAGACCCAAGGATCAGCCCCGGGCTGGAACCGGATTAGACCCAGGATCAGTCCCAGGCTGGAACCGGACCAGACCCAGGATCAGTCCCGGGCTGGAACCCGACCAGACCCAGGATCAGTCCCGGGATGGATCTGGACCAGACCCAGGATCAGTCCCGGGCTGGAACCCGACCAGACCCAGGGATCAGTCCCGGGCTGGAACAGGACCAGACCCAGGTATCAGTCCCGGGCTGGAAGCGGACCAGACCCAGGGATCAGTCCCGGGCTGGAACCGGGTTAGACCCAGGATCAGTCCCGGGCTGGAACCAGATTAGACCCAGGGATCAGTACCGGGCTGGAACCGGATTAGACACAGGGTCAGTCCCGTGCTGGAACCCGACCAGACCCAGGATCAGTCCCGGGCTGGAACCCAACCAGACCCAGGGATCAGTCCCGGACTCAATCCCGACCAGACCCAGGATCAGTCCTGGGCTGGAACCGGATTAGACCCAGGATCAGTCCCGGGCTGGAACCGGATTAGACCCAGGATCAGTCCCGGGCTGGAACCGGACCAGACCCAGGATCAGTCCCGGGCTGGAACCCGACCAGACCCAGGATCAGTCCCGGGATGGATCTGGACCAGACCCAGGATCAGTCCCGGGCTGGAACCCGACCAGACCCAAGGATCAGCCCCGGGCTGGAACCGGATTAGACCCAGGATCAGTCCCGGGCTGGAACCGGACCAGACACAGGATCAGTCCCGGGCTGGAACCCGACCAGACCCAGGGATCAGTCCCGGGCTGGAACAGGACCAGACCCAGGTATCAGTCCCGGGCTGGAAGCGGACCAGACCCAGGGATCAGTCCCGGGCTGGAACTGGATTAGACCCAGGATCAGTCCCGGGCTGGAACCGGGTTAGACCCAGGATCAGTCCCGGGCTGGAACCAGATTAGACCCAGGGATCAGTACCGGGCTGGAACCGGATTAGACCCAGGGTCAGTCCCGTGCTGGAACCCGACCAGACCCAGGATCAGTCCCGGGCTGGAACCCAACCAGACCCAGGGATCAGTCCCGGACTCAATCCCGACCAGACCCAGGATCAGTCCCGGGCTGGAACCGGATTAGACCCAGGATCAGTCCCGGGCTGGAACCCGACCAGACCCAGGATCAGTCCCGGGCTGGAACCCGACCAGACCCAGGGTCAGTCCCGGGCTGGAACCCGACCAGACCCAGGATCAGTCCCGGGCTCGAACCCGACCTGACCCAGGATCAGTCCCGGGCTGGAACTGGACCAGACCCAGGATCAGTCCTGGGCTGGAACCCGACAAGACCCAGGGATCAGTCCCGGGCTGGAACCGGATTAGACCCAGGATCAGTCCCAGGCTGCAACCGGACCAGACCCAGGGATCAGTCCCGGGCTGGAACCGGATTAGACACAGGATCAGTCCCGGGCTGGAACCCGACCAGACCCAGGATCAGTCCCGGGCTGGAACCCGACCAGACCCAGGATCAGTCCCGGGCTGGAACCCGACCAGTC
This sequence comes from Somniosus microcephalus, assembly GCF_052327205.1. Lineage (NCBI taxonomy): Eukaryota > Metazoa > Chordata > Chondrichthyes > Squaliformes > Somniosidae > Somniosus > Somniosus microcephalus. Next base: position 7,595,754 of record NC_141001.1, on the reverse strand, counting down.
CCAGGATCAGTCCCGGGCTGGAACCCGACCAGACCCAGGATCAGTCCCGGGCTCGAACCCAACCAGACCCAGGATCAGTCCCGGGTTGGAACCCGACCAGACCCAGGGATCAGTCCCGGGCTGGAACCGGATTAGACCCAGGATCAGTCCCGGGCTGGAACCGGATTAGACCCAGGGATCAAACCGGGGCTGGAACCGGATTAGACCCAGGGTCAGTCCCGTGCTGGAACCCGACCAGACCCAGGATCAGTCCCGGGCTGGAACCGGACCAGACTCAGGGATCAGTCCCGGGCTCGAACCGGACCAGACCCAGGATCAGTCCCGGGCTGGAACCCGACCAGACCCAGGGATCAGTCCCGGGCTGGAAACCGACCAGTCCCAGGATCAGTCCCGGGCTGGAACCCGACCAGACCCAGGATCAGTCCCGGGCTCGAACCCAACCAGACCCAGGATCAGTCCCGGGTTGGAACCCGACCAGACCCAGGGATCAGTCCCGGGCTGGAACCGGATTAGACCCAGGATCAGTCCCGGGCTGGAACCGGATTAGACCCAGGGATCAAACTGGGGCTGGAACCGGATTAGACCCAGGGTCAGTCCCATGCTGGAACCCGACCAGACCCAGGATCAGTCCCGGGCTGGAACCCGACCAGACCCAGGGATCAGTCCCGGGCTGGATCCAGACCAGACCCAGGATCAGTCCTGGGCTGGAACCGGATTAGACCCAGGATCAGTCTCGGGCTGGAACCGGATTAGACCCAGGATCAGTACCGGCCTGGAACCCGACCAGACCCAGGATCAGTCCCGGGCTGGAACCCGACCAGACCCAGGGTCAGTCCCGGGCTGGAACCCGACCAGACCCAGGATCAGTCCCGGGCTGGAACCGGATTAGACCCAGGATCAGTCCCGGGCTGGAACCGGACCAGACTCAGGGATCAGTCCCGGGCTGGAACCGGATTAGACACAGGATCAGTCCCGGGCTCGAACCCGACCAGACCCAGGATCAGTCCCGGGCTGGAACTGGATTAGACCCAGGATCAGTCCCGGGCTGGAACCAGATTAGACCCAGGATCAGTCCCTGGCTGGAACCGGACCAGACCCAGGATCAGTCCCAGGCTGGAACCGGACCAGACCCAGGATCAGTCCCGGGCAGGAACCCGACCAGACCCAGGGATCAGCCCCGGGCAGGAACCGGATTAGACCCAGGGATCAGTCCTGGGCTGGCACCGGACAAGACCCAGGATCAGTGCCGGGCTGGAACCGGACCAGACACAGGATCAATCCCGGGCTGGAACCTGACCAGACCCAGGGATCAGTCCCAGGCTGGAACCAGACCAGACCCAGGATCAGTCCCGGGCTGGAACGCGACCCGACCCAGGGTCAGTCCCGGGCTGGAAACTGACCAGACCCAGGATCAGTCCCGGGCTGGAACCGGACCAGACCCAGGATCAGTCCCGGGCTGGAACCCGACCAGACCCAGGGATCAGTCCCGGGCTGGAACCGGATTAGACACAGGATCAGTCCCGGGCTGGAACCGGATTAGACCCAGGATCAGTCCCGGGCTGGAACCGGATTAGACCCAGGATCAGTCCCGGGCTGGAACTGGACCACACCCAAGGATCAGTCCCGGGCTGGAACCGGACCAGACCCAGGTATCAGTCCCGGGCTGGAACCGGATTTGACCCAAGATCAGTCCCAGGCTGGAACCCGACCAGACCCAGGATCAGTCCCGGGCTGGAACCGGATTAGACCCAGGATCCGTCCCGGCCTGGAAACCGACCAGACCCACGGATCAGTCCCGATCTGTAACCGGATTAGACCCAGGGTCAGTCCCGGGCTGCAACCCGACCAGACCCAGGGATCAGTCCCGGGCTGTAACCGGATTAGACCCAGGACCAGTCCCTGGCTGGAACCGGGCCAGACCCAGGATCAGTCCCGGACTGGAACCCGACCAGACCCAGGATCAGTCCTAGGCTGGAACCCGGCCAGACCCAGGGATCAGTCCCGGGCTGGAACCGGACCAGACCCAGGATCAGTCCTGGGCTGGAACCCGACCAGACCCAGGGATCAGCCTCGGGCTGGAACCGGATTAGACCCAGGATCAGTCCCAGGCTGGAACCGGACCAGACCCAGGATCAGTCCCGGGCTGGAACCGGATTAGACACAGGATCAGTCCCGGGCTTGAACCGGATTAGAACCAGGATCAGTCCCGGGCTGGAACCGGATTAGACCCAGGATCAGTCCCGGGCTGGAACCGGACCACACCCAAGGATCAGTCCTGGGCTGCAACCGGACCAGACCCAGGGATCAGTCCCGGGCTGGAACCGGACCAGACCCAGGATCAGTCCCGGGCTGGAACCCGACCAGACCCAGGATCAGTCCCAGGCTGGAACCCGACCAGACCCAGGGATCAGTCCTGGGCTGGAACCCGACCAGACCCAGGATCAGTCCCGGGCTGGAACCTTGGCAGACCCAGGGATCAGTCCCGGGCTGGAACCGGATTAGACCCAGGATCAATCCTGGGCTGGAACCGGATTAGACCCAGGATCAGTCCTGGGCTGGAACCCGACCAGACCCAGGGATCAGTCCCGGGCTGGAACCGGACCAGACCCAGGGATCAGTCCCGGGCTGGATCCCGACCAGACCCAGGATCAGTCCCGGGCAGGAACCGGACCAGACCCAGGATCAGTCCCGGGCTGGAACCGGATTAGACCCTGGATCAGCCCCGGGCTGGAACCCGACCAGACCCAGGATCAGTCCCGGGGTGGAACCGGACCAGACCCAGGATCAGTCCCGGGCTGGAACCGGACCAGACCCAGGGATCAGTCCCGGGCTGGAACCGGACCAGACCCAGGATCAGTCCCGGGCTGGATCCCGACCAGACCCAGGATCAGTCCCGGGCTGGAACCGGATTAGACCCAGGATCAGTCCCGGGCTGGAACCGGAATAGACCCAGGATCAGTCCCGGGCTGGAACCCGACCAGACCCAGGATCAGTCCCGGGCTGGAACCCGACCAGACCCAGGGTCAGTCCCGGGCTGGAACCCGACCAGACCCAGGATCAGTCCCGGGCTGGAACCGGATTAGACCCAGGATCAGTCCCGGGCTGGAACCGGATTAGATACAGGATCAGTCCCGGGCTCGAACCCGACCAGACCCAGGATCAGTCCCGGGCTGGAACCCGACCAGACCCAGGGATCAGTCCCGGGCTGGAACCGGATTAGACCCAGGATCAGTCCCGGGCTGGAACCGAACCAGACCCAGGATCAGTCCCGGGCTGGAACCGGATTAGACCCAGGATCAGTCCCGGGCTGGAACCGGACCAGACCCAGGATCAGTCCCGAGCTGGAACCCGACCAGACCCAGGGATCAGTCCTGGGCTGGAACCGGATTAGACCCAGGGATCATGCCCGGGCTGGAACCGGACCAGACCCAGGTTCAGTCCCGGGATTGGAACCGGATTAGACCCAGGATCAGTCCCGGGCTGGAACCGGATTAGACCCAGGAACAGTCCCGGGCTGGAGCCGGATTAGACCCAGGATCAGTCCCGGGCTGGAACCGGACCAGACCCAGGATCAGTCCCGGGCTGGAACCCGACCAGACCCAGGATCAGTCCCGGGCTGGAACTGCACCAGACCCAGGATCAGTCCCGGGCTGGAACCCGAACAGACCCAGGGATCAGCCCCGGGCTGGAACCGGATTAGACCCAGGATCCGTCCCATGCTTGAACCGGACCAGACCCAGGATCAGTCCCGGGCTGGAACCCGACCAGACGCAGGATCAGTCCCAGGCTGGAACCGGATTAGACCCAGGAACAGTCCCGGGCTGGAGCCGGATTAGACCCAGGATCAGTCCCGGGCTGGAACCGGACCAGACCCAGGATCAGTCCCGGGCTGGAACCCGACCAGACCCAGGGATCAGTCCCGGGCTGGAACCGGACCAGACCCAGTGATCAGTCCCGGGCTGGAACCGGATTAGACCCAGGATCAGTCCCATGCTTGAACCGGACCAGACCCAGGATCAGTCCCGGGCTGGAACCCGACCAGACGCAGGATCAGTCCCAGGCTGGAACCCGACCAGACCCAGGGATCAGTCCCGGGCTGGAACTGGATTAGATCCAGGATCAGTCCCGGGCTGGAACCGGATTAGACCCAGGATCAGTCCCGGCCTGGAACCCGACCAGACCCAGGGATCATTCCCGGGCTGGAACCCGAACAGACCCAGGGATCAGTCCCGGGCTGGAACCCTACCAGACCCAGGGATCAGTCCCGGGCTGGAACCGGACCAGACCCAGGATCAGGCCCGGGCTGGAACCGGACCAGACCCAGGATCAGTCCTGGGATGGAACCCGACCAGACCCAGGGATCAGCCCCGGGCTGGAACCGGACTAGACCCAGGATCAATCCCAGGCTGGAACCGGACCAGACCCAGGATCAGTACCGGGCTGGAACCCGACCAGACCCAGGATCAGTCCCGGGCTGGAACCCGACCAGACCCAGGGATCAGTCCCGGGCTGGATCCAGACCAGACCCAGGATCAGTCCCGGGCTGGAACCGGATTAGACCCAGGATCAGTCTCGGGCTGGAACCGGATTAGACCCAGGATCAGTACCGGCCTGGAACCCGACCAGACCCAGGATCAGTCCCGGGCTGGAACCCGACCAGACCCAGGGTCAGTCCCGGGCTGGAACCCGACCAGACCCAGGATCAGTCCCGGGCTGGAACCGGATTAGACCCAGGATCAGTCCCGGGCTGGAACCGGACCAGACTCAGGGATCAGTCCTGGGCTGGAACCGGATTAGACACAGGATCAGTCCCGGGCTCGAACCCGACCAGACCCAGGATCAGTCCCGGGCTGGAACCGGATTAGACCCAGGATCAGTCCCTGGCTGGAACCCGACCAGACCCAGGATCAGTCCCAGGCTGGAACCGGACCAGACCCAGGATCAGTCCCGGGCTGGAACTGGATTAGACCCAGGATCAGTCCCGGGCTGGAACCAGATTAGACCCAGGATCAGTCCCTGGCTGGAACCGGACCAGACCCAGGATCAGTCCCAGGCTGGAACCGGACCAGACCCAGGATCAGTCCCGGGCAGGAACCCGACCAGACCCAGGGATCAGCCCCGGGCAGGAACCGGACAAGACCCAGGATCAGTGCCGGGCTGGAACCGGACCAGACACAGGATCAATCCCGGGCTGGAACCTGACCAGACCCAGGGATCAGTCCCAGGCTGGAACCAGACCAGACCCAGGATCAGTCCCGGGCTGGAACGCGACCAGACCCAGGGTCAGTCCCGGGCTGGAAACTGACCAGACCCAGGATCAGTCCCGGGCTGGAACCGGACCAGACCCAGGATCAGTCCTGGGCTGGAACCCGACCAGACCCAGGGATCAGTCCCGGGCTGGAACCGGATTAGACACAGGATCAGTCCCGGGCTGGAACCGGATTAGACCCAGGATCAGTCCCGGGCTGGAACTGGACCACACCCAAGGATCAGTCCCGGGCTGGAACCGGACCAGACCCAGGGATCAGTCCCGGGCTGGAACCGGATTTGACCCAAGATCAGTCCCAGGCTGGAACCCGACCAGACCCAGGATCAGTCCCGGGCTGGAACCGGATTAGACCCAGGATCCGTCCCGGCCTGGAAACCGACCAGACCCACGGATCAGTCCCGATCTGTAACCGGATTAGACCCAGGGTCAGTCCCGGGCTGCAACCCGACCAGACCCAGGGATCAGTCCCGGGCTGCAACCCGACCAGACCCAGGGATCAGTCCCGGGCTGGAACCGGATTAGACCCAGGATCAGTCCCTGGCTGGAACCGGGCCAGACCCAGGATCAGTCCCGGACTGGAACCCGACCAGACCCAGGATCAGTCCTAGGCTGGAACCCGGCCAGACCCAGGGATCAGTCCCGGGCTGGAACCGGACCAGACCCAGGATCAGTCCTGGGCTGGAACCCGACCAGACCCAGGGATCAGCCTCGGGCTGGAACCGGATTAGACCCAGGATCAGTCCCAGGCTGGAACCGGACCAGACCCAGGATCAGTCCCGGGCTGGAACCCGACCAGACCCAAGGATCAGTCCCGGGCTGGAACCGGATTAGACACAGGATCAGTCCCGGGCTTGAACCGGATTAGAACCAGGATCAGTCCCGGGCTGGAACCGGATTAGACCCAGGATCAGTCCCGGGCTGGAACCGGAACCACACCCAAGGATCAGTCCCGGGCTGGAACCGGACCAGACACAGGATCAGTCCTGGGCTCGAACCCGACCAGACCCAGGATCAGTCCCGGGCTGGAACTGGATTAGACCCAGGATCAGTCCCGGGCTGGAACCAGATTAGACCCAGGATCAGTCCCTGGCTGGAACCGGACCAGACCCAGGATCAGTCCCAGGCTGGAACCGGACCAGACCCAGGATCAGTCCCGGGCAGGAACCCGACCAGACCCAGGGATCAGCCCCGGGCAGGAACCGGATTAGACCCAGGGATCAGTGCCGGGCTGGAACCGGACCAGGCACAGGATCAATCCCGGGCTGGAACCTGACCAGACCCAGGGATCAGTCCCAGGCTGGAACCAGACCAGACCCAGGATCAGTCCCGGGCTGGAACGCGACCAGACCCAGGGTCAGTCCCGGGCTGGAAACTGACCAGACCCAAGGATCAGTCCCGGGCTGGAACCGGACCAGACCCAGGGATCAGTCCCGGGCTGGAACCGGATTTGACCCAAGATCAGTCCCAGGCTGGAACCCGACCAGACCCAGGATCAGTCCCGGGCTGGAACCGGATTAGACCCAGGATCCGTCCCGGCCTGGAAACCGACCAGACCCACGGATCAGTCCCGATCTGTAACCGGATTAGACCCAGGGTCAGTCCCGGGCTGGAACCGGACCAGACCCAGGATCAGTCCCGGGCTGCAACCCGACCAGACCCAGGGATCAGTCCCGGGCTGTAACCGGATTAGACCCAGGATCAGTCCCTGGCTGGAACCGGATTAGACCCAGGATCAGTCCTAGGCTGGAACCCGGCCAGACCCAGGGATCAGTCCCGGGCTGGAACCGGACCAGACCCAGGATCAGTCCTGGGCTGGAACCCGACCAGACCCAGGGATCAGCCTCGGGCTGGAACCGGATTAGACCCAGGATCAGTCCCAGGCTGGAACCCGACCAGACCCAGGATCAGTCCTAGGCTGGAACCCGGCCAGACCCAGGGATCAGTCCCGGGCTGGAACCGGACCAGACCCAGGATCAGGCCCGGGCTGGAACCCGACCAGACCCAGGGATCAGCCTCGGGCTGGAACCGGATTAGACCCAGGATCAGTCCCAGGCTGGAACCGGACCAGACCCAGGATCAGTCCCGGGCTGGAACCCGACCAGACCCAAGGATCAGTCCCGGGCTGGAACCGGATTAGACACAGGATCAGTCCCGGGCTTGAACCGGATTAGAACCAGGATCAGTCCCGGGCTGGAACCGGATTAGACCCAGGATCAGTCCCGGGCTGGAACCGGACCACACCCAAGGATCAGTCCTGGGCTGCAACCGGACCAGACCCAGGGATCAGTCCCGGGCTGGAACCGGACCAGACCCAGGATCAGTCCCGGGCTGGAACCCGACCAGACCCAAGGATCAGTCCTGGGCTGGAACCCGACCAGACCCAGGGATCAGTCCCGGGCTGGAACCGGATTAGACACAGGATCAGTCCCGGGCTTGAACCGGATTAGAACCAGGATCAGTCCCGGGCTGGAACCGGACCACACCCAAGGATCAGTCCTGGGCTGGAACCGGACCAGACCCAGGATCAGTCCCAGGCTGGAACCCGACCAGACCCAGGGATCAGTCCCGGGCTGGAACCGGATTAGACCCAGGATCAGTCCCGGGCTGGAACCGGACCACACCCAAGGATCAGTCCTGGGCTGGAACCGGACCAGACCCAGGATCAGTCCCAGGCTGGAACCCGACCAGACCCAGGGATCAGTCCTGGGCTGGAACCCGACCAGACCCAGGATCAGTCCCGGGCTGGAACCTTGGCAGACCCAGGGATCAGTCCCGGGCTGGAACCGGATTAGACCCAGGATCAATCCTGGGCTGGAACCGGATTAGACCCAGGATCAGTCCTGGGCTGGAACCCGACCAGACCCAGGGATCAGTCCCGGGCTGGAACCGGACCAGACCCAGGGATCAGTCCCGGGCTGGATCCCGACCAGACCCAGGATCAGTCCCGGGCTGGAACCGGATTAGACCCAGGATCAGTCCCGGGCTGGAACCGGAATAGACCCAGGATCAGTCCCGGGCTGGAACCCGACCAGACCCAGGATCAGTCCCGGGCTGGAACCCGACCAGACCCAGGGTCAGTCCCGGGCTGGAACCCGACCAGACCCAGGATCAGTCCCGGGCTGGAACCGGATTAGACCCAGGATCAGTCCCGGGCTCGAACCCGACCAGACCCAGGATCAGTCCCGGGCTGGAACCCGACCAGACCCAGGGATCAGTCCCGGGCTGGAACCGGATTAGACCCAGGATCAGTCCCGGGCTGGAACCGGACCAGACCCAGGATCAGTCCCGAGCTGGAACCCGACCAGACCCAGGGATCAGTCCTGGGCTGGAACCGGATTAGACCCAGGGATCATGCCCGGGCTGGAACCGGACCAGACCCAGGTTCAGTCCCGGGATTGGAACCGGATTAGACCCAGGATCAGTCCCGGGCTGGAACCGGATTAGACCCAGGAACAGTCCCGGGCTGGAGCCGGATTAGACCCAGGATCAGTCCCGGGCTGGAACCGGACCAGACCCAGGATCAGTCCCGGGCTGGAACCCGACCAGACCCAGGATCAGTCCCGGGCTGGAACTGGACCAGACCCAGGATCAGTCCCGGGCTGGAACCCGAACAGACCCAGGGATCAGCCCCGGGCTGGAACCGGATTAGACCCAGGATCAGTCCCATGCTTGAACCGGACCAGACCCAGGATCAGTCCCGGGCTGGAACCCGACCAGACGCAGGATCAGTCCCAGGCTGGAACCGGATTAGACCCAGGAACAGTCCCGGGCTGGAGCCGGATTAGACCCAGGATCAGTCCCGGGCTGGAACCGGACCAGACCCAGGATCAGTCCCGGGCTGGAACCCGACCAGACCCAGGGATCAGTCCCGGGCTGGAACCGGACCAGACCCAGTGATCAGTCCCGGGCTGGAACCGGATTAGACCCAGGATCAGTCCCGGGCTGGAACCCGACCAGACGCAGGATCAGTCCCAGGCTGGAACCCGACCAGACCCAGGGATCAGTCCCGGGCTGGAACTGGATTAGATCCAGGATCAGTCCCGGGCTGGAACCGGATTAGACCCAGGATCAGTCCCGGCCTGGAACCCGACCAGACCCAGGGATCATTCCCGGGCTGGAACCCGAACAGACCCAGGGATCAGTCCCGGGCTGGAACCCAACCAGACCCAGGATCAGTCCCGGGCTGGAACCCGACCAGACCCAGGGATCAGTCCCGGGCTGGAACCGGACCAGACCCAGGATCAGGCCCGGGCTGGAACCGGACCAGACCCAGGATCAGTCCTGGGATGGAACCCGACCAGACCCAGGGATCAGCCCCGGGCTGGAACCGGACTAGACCCAGGATCAATCCCAGGCTGGAACCGGACCAGACCCAGGATCAGTACCGGGCTGGAACCCGACCAGACCCAGCATCAGTCCCAGGCTGGAACCCGACCAGACCCAGGGATCAGTCCCGGGCTGGAACCCGACGAAACCCAGGATCAGTCCCGGGCTGGAACCCGACCAGACCCAGGATCAGTCCCGGGCTGGAACCGGACCAGACCCAGGGATCAGTCCCGGGCTGGAACCGGACCAGACCCAGGATCAGTCCCAGGCTGGATCCCGACCAGACCCAGGATCAGTCCCGGGCTGGAACCGGATTAGACCCAGGATCAGTCCCGCGCTGGAACCGGATTAGACCCAGGATCAGTCCCGGGCTGGAACCCGACCAGACCCAGGATCAGTCCCGGGCTGGAACCCGACCAGACCCAGGGTCAGTCCCGGGCTGGAACCCGACCAGACCCAGGATCAGTCCCGGGCTGGAACCGGATTAGACCCAGGATCAGTCCCGGGCTGGAACCGGATTAGACACAGGATCAGACCCGGGCTCGAACCCGACCAGACCCAGGATCAGTCCCGGGCTGGAACCCGACCAGACCCAGGGATCAGTCCCAGGCTGGAACCGGATTAGACCCAGGATCAGTCCCGGGCTGGAACCGGATTAGACCCAGGATCAGTCCCGGGCTGGAACCGAACCAGACCCAGGATCAGTCCCGGGCTGGAACCTGACCAGACCCAGGGATCAGTCCCAGGCTGGAACCCGACCAGACCCAGGATCAGTCCCGGGCTGGAACCCGACCAGACCCAGGGTCAGTCCCGGGCTGGAACCTGACCAGACCCAGGATCAGTCCCGCGCTGGAACCGGACCAGACCCAGGATCAGTCCCGGGCTGGAACCCGACCAGACCCAGGGATCAGTCCCGGGCTGGAACCGGATTAGACACAGGATCAGTCCCGGGCTGGAACCGGATTAGACCCAGGATCAGTCCCGGGCTGGAACCGGATTAGACCCAGGATCAGTCCCGGGCTGGAACCGGACCACACCCAAGGATCAGTCCTGGGCTGGAACCGGACCAGACCCAGGGATCAGTCCCGGGCTGGAACCGGATTTGACCCAAGATCAGTCCCGGGCTGGAACCCGACCAGACCCAGGATCAGTCCCGGGCTGGAACCGAATTAGACCCAGGATCCGTCCCGGGCTGGAACCCGACCAGACCCAGGGATCAGTCCCGGGCTGGAACCGGATTAGACCCAAGGTCAGTCCCGGGCTGGAACCGGACCAGACCCAGGATCAGTCCCGGGCTGGAACCCGACCAGACCCAGGGATCAGTCCCGGGCTGTAACCGGATTAGACCCAGGATCAGTCCCGGGCTGGAACCCGACCAGACCCAGGATCAGTCCCGGGCTGGAACCCGACCAGACCCAGGGATCAGTCCCGGGCTGGAACCGGACCAGACCCAGGGATCAGTCCCGGGCTGGAACCGGACCAGACCCAGGATCAGTCCCAGGCTGGAACCGGACTAGACCCAGGATCAGTCCCGGGCAGGAACCCGACCAGACCCAGGGATCAGCCCCGGGCAGGAACCGGATTAGACCCAGGGATCAGTCCCGGGCTGGAACCGGATTAGACCCAACGTCAGTCCCGGGCTGGAACCGGACCAGACCCAGGGATCAGTCCCGGGCTGGAACCGGACCAGACCCAGGGATCAGTCCCGGGCTGGAACCGGACCAGACCCAGGGATCAGTCCCGGGCTGGAACCGGACCAGACACAGGATCAATCCCGGGCTGGAACCTGACCAGACCCAGGGATCAGTCCCAGGCTGGAACCAGACCAGACCCAGGATCAGTCCCGGGCTGGAACCCGACCAGACCCAGGGTCAGTCCCGGGCTGGAAACTGACCAGACCCAGGATCAGTCCCGGGCTGGAACTGGACCAGACCCAGGATCAGTCCCGGGCTGGAACCCGACCAGACCCAGGGATCAGTCCCGGGCTGGAACCGGATTAGACACAGGATCAGTCCCGGGCTGGAACCGGATTAGACCCAGGATCAGTCCCGGGCTGGAAACGGATTAGACCCAGGATCAGTCCCGGGCTGGAACCCGACCAGACCCAGGGATCAGCCCCGGGCTGGAACCGGATTAGACCCAGGATCAGTCCCATGCTTGAACCGGACCAGACCCAGGATCAGTCCCGGCCTGGAACCCGACCAGACGCAGGATCAGTCCCAGGCTGGAACCGGATTAGACCCAGGAACAGTCCCGGGCTGGAGCCGGATTAGACCCAGGATCAGTCCCGGGCTGGAACCGGACCAGACCCAGGATCAGTCCCGGGCTGGAACCCGACCAGACCCAGGGATCAGTCCCGGGCTGGAACCGGACCAGACCCAGTGATCAGTCCCGGGCTGGAACCGGATTAGACCCAGGATCAGTCCCATGCTTGAACCGGACCAGACCCAGGATCAGTCCCGGGCTGGAACTCGACCAGACGCAGGATCAGTCCCAGGCTGGAACCCGACCAGACCCAGGGATCAGTCCCGGGCTGGAACTGGATTAGATCCAGGATCAATCCCGGGCTGGAACCGGATTAGACCCAGGATCAGTCCCGGCCTGGAACCCGACCAGACCCAGGGATCATTCCCGCGCTGGAACCCGAACAGACCCAGGAATCAGTCCCGGGCTGGAACCCAAGCAGACCCAGGATCAGTCCCGGGCTGGAACCCGACCAGACCCAGGGATCAGTCCCGGGCTGGAACCGGACCAGACCCAGGATCAGGCCCGGGCTGGAACCGGACCAGACCCAGGATCAGTCCTGGGATGGAACCCGACCAGACCCAGGGATCAGCCCCGGGCTGGAACCGGACTAGACCCAGGATCAATCCCAGGCTGGAACCGGACCAGACCCAGGATCAGTACCGGGCTGGAACCCGACCAGACCCAGCATCAGTCCCAGGCTGGAACCCGACCAGACCCAGGGATCAGTCCCGGGCTGGAACCCGACGAGACCCAGGATCAGTCCCGGGCTGGAACCCGACCAGACCCATGGATGAGTCCCGGTCTGGAACCAGATTAGACCCAGGATCAGTCCCGGGCTGGAACAGGACCACACCCAGGGTTCAGTCCCGGGCTGGAACAGGATTAGACCCAGGGACCAGTCCCGGGCTGGAACCGGATTAGGCCCAGGGATCAGTCCCGGGCTGGAACCGGACCAGACCCAGGGATCAGTGCCGGGCTGGAACCGGATTAGACCCAGGATCAGTCCCGGGCTGGAACCGGACCACACCCAGGGATCAGTCCCGGGCTGGAACAGGTTGAGACCCAGGGATCAGTCCATGGCTGGAACCGGATTAGACCCAGGGATCAGTCCCGGGCTGGAACCGGACCATACCCAGGGATCAGTCCCGGGCTGGAACCGGACCAGACCCAGGGATCAGTCCTGGGCTGGAACCGGATTAGACCCAGGATCAGTCCCGGGCTGGAACCGGATTAGAACCTGGATCAGTCCCGGGCTGGAACCCGACCAGACCCAGGATCAGTACCGGGCTGGAACCGGACCAGACACAGGATCAGTCCCGGGCTGGAACCGGACCAGACCCAGGGATCAGTCCCGGGCTGGAACCGGACCAGTCCCAGGGATCAGTCCCGGGCTGGAACCGGATTAGACACAGGATCAGTCCCGGGCTGGAACCGGATTAGACCCAGGATCAGTCCTGGGCTGGAACCGGATTAGACCCAGGATCAGTCCCGGGCTGGAAACGGATTAGACCCAGGATCAGTCCCGGGCTGGAACCCGACCAGACCCAGGGATCAGCCCCGGGCTGGAACCGGATTAGACCCAGGATCAGTCCCATGCTTGAACCGGACCAGACCCAGGATCAGTCCCGGGCTGGAACCCGACCAGACGCAGGATCAGTCCCAGGCTGGAACCGGATTAGACCCAGGAACAGTCCCGGGCTGGAGCCGGATTAGACCCAGGATCAGTCCCGGGCTGGAACCGGACCAGACCCAGGATCAGTCCCGGGCTGGAACCCGACCAGACCCAGGGATCAGTCCCGGGCTGGAACCGGACCAGACCCAGTGATCAGTCCCGGGCTGGAACCGGATTAGACCCAGGATCAGTCCCATGCTTGAACCGGACCAGACCCAGGATCAGTCCCGGGCTGGAACTCGACCAGACGCAGGATCAGTCCCAGGCTGGAACCCGACCAGACCCAGGGATCAGTCCCGGGCTGGAACTGGATTAGATCCAGGATCAGTCCCGGGCTGGAACCGGATTAGACCCAGGATCAGTCCCGGCCTGGAACCCGACCAGACCCAGGGATCATTCCCGCGCTGGAACCCGAACAGACCCAGGAATCAGTCCCGGGCTGGAACCCAAGCAGACCCAGGATCAGTCCCGGGCTGGAACCCGACCAGACCCAGGGATCAGTCCCGGGCTGGAACCGGACCAGACCCAGGATCAGGCCCGGGCTGGAACCGGACCAGACCCAGGATCAGTCCTGGGATGGAACCCGACCAGACCCAGGGATCAGCCCCGGGCTGGAACCGGACTAGACCCAGGATCAATCCCAGGCTGGAACCGGACCAGACCCAGGATCAGTACCGGGCTGGAACCCGACCAGACCCAGCATCAGTCCCAGGCTGGAACCCGACCAGACCCAGGGATCAGTCCCGGGCTGGAACCCGACGAGACCCAGGATCAGTCCCGGGCTGGAACCCGACCAGACCCATGGATGAGTCCCGGTCTGGAACCAGATTAGACCCAGGATCAGTCCCGGGCTGGAACAGGACCACACCCAGGGTTCAGTCCCGGGCTGGAACAGGATTAGACCCAGGGACCAGTCCCGGGCTGGAACCGGATTAGGCCCAGGGATCAGTCCCGGGCTGGAACCGGACCAGACCCAGGGATCAGTGCCGGGCTGGAACAGGTTGAGACCCAGGGATCAGTCCATGGCTGGAACCGGATTAGACCCAGGGATCAGTCCCGGGCTGGAACCGGACCACACCCAGGGATCAGTCCCGGGCTGGAACAGGTTGAGACCCAGGGATCAGTCCATGGCTGGAACCGGATTAGACCCAGGGATCAGTCCCGGGCTGGAACCGGACCATACCCAGGGATCAGTCCCGGGCTGGAACCGGACCAGACCCAGGGATCAGTCCTGGGCTGGAACCGGATTAGACCCAGGATCAGTCCCGGGCTGGAACCGGATTAGAACCTGGATCAGTCCCGGGCTGGAACCCGACCAGACCCAGGATCAGTACCGGGCTGGAACCGGACCAGACACAGGATCAGTCCCGGGCTGGAACCGGACCAGACCCAGGGATCAGTCCCGGGCTGGAACCGGACCAGTCCCAGGGATCAGTCCCGGGCTGGAACCGGATTAGACACAGGATCAGTCCCGGGCTGGAACCGGATTAGACCCAGGATCAGTCCTGGGCTGGAACCGGATTAGACCCAGGATCAGTCCCGGGCTGGAACCGGACCACATCCAAGGATCAGTCCTGGGCTGGAACCGGACCAGACCCAGGGATCAGTCCCGGGCTGGAACCGGATTTGACCCAAGATCAGTCCCGGGCTGGAACCCGACCAGACCCAGGATCAGTCCCGGGCTGGAACCGAATTAGACCCAGGATCCGTCCCGGGCTGGAACCCGACCAGACCCAGGGATCAGTCCCGGGCTGGAACCGGATTAGACCCAAGGTCAGTCCCGGGCTGGAACCGGACCAGACCCAGGATCAGTCCCGGGCTGGAACCCGACCAGACCCAGGGATCAGTCCCGGGCTGCAACCGGATTAGACCCAGGATCAGTCCCAGGCTGGAACCCGACCAGACCCAGGATCAGTCCCGGGCTGGAACCCGACCAGACCCAGGGATCAGTCCCGGGCTGGAACCGGACCAGACCCAGGGATCAGTCCCGGGCTGGAACCGGACCAGACCCAGGATCAGTCCCAGGCTGGAACCGGACCAGACCCAGGATCAGTCCCGGGCAGGAACCCGACCAGACCCAGGGATCAGCCCCGGGCAGGAACCGGATTAGACCCAGGGATCAGTCCTGGGCTGGAACCGGACAAGACCCAGGATCAGTGCCGGGCTGGAACCGGACCAGACACAGGATCAATCCCGGGCTGGAACCTGACCAGACCCAGGGATCAGTCCCAGGCTGGAACCAGACCAGACCCAGGATCAGTCCCGGGCTGGAACCCGACCAGACCCAGGGTCAGTCCCGGGCTGGAAACTGACCAGACCCAGGATCAGTCCCGGGCTGGAACTGGACCAGACCCAGGATCAGTCCCGGGCTGGAACCCGACCAGACCCAGGGATCAGTCCCGGGCTGGAACCGGATTAGACACAGGATCAGTCCCGGGCTGGAACCGGATTAGACCCAGGATCAGTCCCGGGCTGGAACCGGATTAGACCCAGGATCAGTCCCGGGCTGGAACTGGACCACACCCAAGGATCAGTCCCGGGCTGGAACCGGACCAGACCCAGGGATCAGTCCCGGGCTGGAACCGGATTTGACCCAAAGATCAGTCCCAGGCTGGAACCCGACCAGACCCAGGATCAGTCCCGGGCTGGAACCGGATTAGACCCAGGATCCGTCCCGGCCTGGAAACCGACCAGACCCACGGATCAGTCCCGATCTGTAACCGGATTAGACCCAGGGTCAGTCCCGGGCTGGAACCGGACGAGACCCAGGATCAGTCCCGGGCTGCAACCCGACCAGACCCAGGGATCAGTCCCGGGCTGTAACCGGATTAGACCCAGGATCAGTCCCTGGCTGGAACCGGGCCAGACCCAGGATCAGTCCCGGACTGGAACCCGACCAGACCCAGGATCAGTCCTAGGCTGGAACCCGGCCAGACCCAGGGATCAGTCCCGGGCTGGAACCCGACCAGGCCCAGGATCAGTCCCGGGCTGGAACCCGACCAGACCCAGGGATCAGTCCCGGGCTGGAACCGGACCAGACCCAGGATCAGTCCCGGGCTGGAACCGGACCAGACCCAGGATCAGTCCTGGGCTGGAACCCGACCAGACCCAGGGATCAGCCACGGGCTGGAACCGGATTAGACCCAGGATCAGTCCCAGGCTGGAACCGGACCAGACCCAGGATCAGTCCCGGGCTGGAACCCGACCAGACCCAGGGATCAGTCCCGGGCTGGAACCGGATTAGACACAGGATCAGTCCCGGGCTGGAACCGGATTAGACCCAGGATCAGTCCCGGGCTGGAACCGGATTAGACCCAGGATCAGTCCCGGGCTGGAACCGGACCACACCCAAGGATCAGTCCTGGGCTGGAACCGGACCAGACCCAGGGATCAGTCCCGGGCTGGAACCGGACCAGACCCAGGATCAGTCCCGGGCTGGAACCCGACCAGACCCAGGATCAGTCCCAGGCTGGAACCCGACCAGACCCAGGGATCAGTCCCGGGCTGGAACCCGACCAGACCCAGGATCAGTCCCGGGCTGGAACCTTGGCAGACCCAGGGATCAGTCCCGGGCTGGAACCGGATTAGACCCAGGATCAATCCTGGGCTGGAACCGGATTAGACCCAGGATCAGTCCTGGGCTGGAACCCGACCAGACCCAGGGATCAGTCCCGGGATGGAACCGGACCAGACCCAGGGATCCGTCCCGGGCTGGATCCCGACCAGACCCAGGATCAGTCCCGGGCTGGAAACGGACCAGACCCAGGATCAGTCCCGGGCTGGAACCGGATTAGACTCTGGATCAGCCCCGGGCTGGAACCCGACCAGACCCAGGATCAGTCCCGGGGTGGAACCGGACCAGACCCAGGATCAGTCCCGGGCTGGAACCGGACCAGACCCAGGGATCAGTCCCGGGCTGGAACCGGACCAGACCCAGGATCAGTCCCGGGCTGGATCCCGACCAGACCCAGGATCAGTCCCGGGCTGGAACCGGATTAGACCCAGGATCAGTCCCGGGCTGGAACCGGATTAGACCCAGGATCAGTCCCGGGCTGGAACCCGACCAGACCCAGGATCAGTCCCGGGCTGGAACCCGACCAGACCCAGGGTCAGTCCCGGGCTGGAACCCGACCAGACCCAGGATCAGTCCCGGGCTGGAACCGGATTAGACCCAGGATCATTCCCGGGCTGGAACCGGATTAGACACAGGATCAGTCCCGGGCTCGAACCCGACCAGACCCAGGATCAGTCCCGGGCTGGAACCCGACCAGACCCAGGGATCAGTCCCGGGCTGGAACCGGATTAGACCCAGGATCAGTCCCGGGCTGGAACCGGATAAGACCCAGGATCAGTCCCGGGCTGGAACCGGACCAGACCCAGGATCAGTCCCGGGCTGGAACCGGATTAGACCCAGGATCAGTCCCGGGCTGGAACCGGACCAGACCCAGGATCAGTCCCGGGCTGGAACCCGACCAGACCCAGGGATCAGTCCTGGGCTGGAACCGGATTAGACCCAGGGATCATGCCCGAGCTGGAACCGGACCAGACCCAGGTTCAGTCCCGGGATTGGAACCGGATTAGACCCAGGATCATTCCCGGGCTGGAACCGGATTAGACCCAGGAACAGTCCCGGGCTGGAGCCGGATTAGACCCAGGATCAGTCCTGGGCTGGAACCGGACCAGACCCAGGATCAGTCCCGGGCTGGAACCCGACCAGACCCAGGATCAGTCCCGGGCTGGAACTGGACCAGACCCAGGATCAGTCCCGGGCTGGAACCCGAACAGACCCAGGGATCAGCCCCGGGCTGGAACCGGATTAGACCCAGGATCAGTCCCATGCTTGAACCGGACCAGACCCAGGATCAGTCCCAGGCTGGAACCCGACCAGACGCAGGGATCAGTCCCGGGCTTGAACTGGATTAGATCCAGGATCAGTCCCGGGCTGGAACCGGATTAGACCCAGGATCAGTCCCGGCCTGGAACCCGACCAGACCCAGGGATCATTCCCGGGCTGGAACCCGAACAGACCCAGGGATCAGTCCCGGGCTGGCACCCAACCAGACCCAGGATCAGTCCCGGGCTTGAACCCGACCAGACCCAGGGATCAGTCCCGGGCTGGAACCGGACCAGACCCAGGATCAGGCCCGGGCTGAAACCGGACCAGACCCAGGATCAGTCCTGGGATGGAACCCGACCAGACCCAGGGATCAGCCCTGAGCTGGAACCGGACTAGACCCAGGATCAATCCCAGGCTGGAACCGGACCAGACCCAGGATCAGTACCGGGCTGGAACCCGACCAGACCCAGCATCAGTCCCAGGCTGGAACCCGACCAGACCCAGGGATCAGTCCCGGGCTGCAACCCGACCAGACCCAGGATCAGTCCCGGGCTGGAACCCGACCAGACCCATGGATCAGTCCCGGGCTGGGACCAGATTAGACCCAGGATCAGTCCCGGGCTGGAACCGGACCAGACCCATGGATCAGTCCCGGGCTGGAACCGGATTAGACCCAGGATCAGTCCCGGGCTGGAACAGGACCACACCCAGGGTTCAGTCCCGGGCTGGAACAGGATTAGACCCAGGGATCAGTCCCGGGCTGGAACCAGATTAGGCCCAGCGATCAGTCCCGGGCTGGAACCGGACCAGACCCAGGGATCAGTCCCGGGCTGGAACAGGATTAGACCCAGGATCAGTCCCGGGCTGGAACCGGATTAGACCCAGGATCAGTCCCGGGCTGGAACCGGACCACACCCAGGGATCAGTCCCGGGCTGGAACAGGTTTAGACCCAGGGATCAGTCCATGGCTGGAACCGGATTAGACCCAGGGATCAGTCCCGGGCTGGAACCGGACCATACCCAGGGATCAGTCCCGGGCTGGAACCGGACCAGACCCAGGGATCAGTCCTGGGCTGGAACCGGATTAGACCCAGGGTCAGTCCCGGGCTGGAACCGGATTAGACCCTGGATCAGTCCCGGGCTGGAACCCGACCAGACCCAGGATCAGTACCGGGCTGGAACCGGACCAGACACAGGATCAGTCCCGGGCTGGAACCGGACCAGACCCAGGGATCAGTCCCGGGCTGGAACCGGACCAGACCCAGGGATCAGTCCCGGGCTGGAACCGGATTAGACCCAGGATCAGTCCCGGGCTGGAACTGGATTACACCCAGGATCAGTCCCGGGCTGGAACCCGATCAGACCCAGAGATCAGTCCCGGGCTGGAACCGGACCAGACCCAGGGACCAGTCCCGGGCAGGGACCCGACCAGACCCAGGGATCAGCCCCGGGCTGGAACCGGATTAGACCCAGGGATCAGTCCCGGGCTGGAACCGGACCAGACCCAGGATCAGTCCCGGGCTGGAACCGGACCAGACACAGGATCAATCCCGGGCTGGAACCTGACCAGACCCAGGGATCAGTCCCAGGCTGGAACCCGACCAGACCCAGGATCAGTCCCGGGCTGGAACCCGACCAGACCCAGGGTCAGTCCCGGGCTGGAACCTGAACAGACCCAGGATCAGTCCCGCGCTGGAACCGGACCAGACCCAGGATCAGTCCCGGGCTGGAACCGGACCAGACACAGGATCAATCCCAGGCTGGAACCTGACCAGACCCAGGGATCAGTCCCAGGCTGGAACCCGACCAGACCCAGGATCACTCCCGGGCTGGAACCCGACCAGACCCAGGGTCAGTCCCGGGCTGGAACCTGACCAGACCCAGGATCAGTCCCGCGATGGAACCGGACCAGACCCACGATCAGTCCCGGGCTGGAACCCGACCAGACCCAGGGATCAGTCCCGGGCTGTAACCGGATTAGACACAGGATCAGTCCCGGGCTGGAACCGGATTAGACCCAGGATCAGTCCCGGGCTGGAACCGGATTAGACCCAGGATCAGTCCCGGGCTGGAACCGGACCACACCCAAGTATCAGTCCTGGGCTGGAACCGGACCAGACCCAGGGATCAGTCCCGGGCTGGAACCGGATTTGACCCAAGATCAGTCCCGGGCTGGAACCCGACCAGACCCAGGATCAGTCCCGGGCTGGAACCGAATTAGACCCAGGATCCGTCCCGGGCTGGAACCCGACCAGACCCAGGGATCAGTCCCGGGCTGGAACCGGATTAGACCCAAGGTCAGTCCCGGGCTGGAACCGGACCAGACCCAGGATCAGTCCCGGGCTGGAACCCGACCAGACCCAGGGATCAGTCCCGGGCTGTAACCGGATTAGACCCAGGATCAGTCCCGGGCTGGAACCCGACCAGACCCAGGATCAGTCCCGGGCTGGAACCCGACCAGACCCAGGGATCAGTCCCGGGCTGGAACCGGACCAGACCCAGGGATCAGTCCCGGGCTGGAACCGGACCAGACCCAGGATCAGTCCCAGGCTGGAACCGGACCAGACCCAGGATCAGTCCCGGGCAGGAACCTGACCAGACCCAGGGATCAGCCCCGGGCAGGAACCGGATTAGACCCAGGGATCAGTCCTGGGCTGGAACCGGACAAGACCCAGGATCAGTGCCGGGCTGGAACCGGACCAGACACAGGATCAATCCCGGGCTGGAACCTGACCAGACCCAGGGATCAGTCCCAGCCTGGAACCAGACCAGACCCAGGATCAGTCCCGGGCTGCAACCCGACCAGACCCAGGGATCAGTCCCGGGCTGTAACCGGATTAGACCCAGGATCAGTCCCTGGCTGGAACCGGGCCAGACCCAGGTTCAGTCCCGGACTGGAACCCGACCAGACCCAGGATCAGTCCTAGGCTGGAACCGGATTAGACCCAGGATCAGTCCCGGGCTGGAACCCGACCAGACCCAGGATCAGTCCCGGGCTGGAACCCGACCAGACCCAGGGTCAGTCCCGGGCTGGAACCTGACCAGACCCAGGATCAGTCCCGCGCTGGAACCGGACCAGACCCAGGGTCAGTCCCGGGCTGGAACCCGACCAGACCCAGGATCAGTCCCGGGCTGGAACCCGACCAGACCCAGGATCAGTCCCGGGCTGGAACCGGACCAGACACAGGATCAATCCCAGGCTGGAACCTGACCAGACCCAGGGATCAGTCCCAGGCTGGAACCCGACCAGACCCAGGATCACTCCCGGGCTGGAACCCGACCAGACCCAGGGTCAGTCCCGGGCTGGAACCTGACCAGACCCAGGATCAGTCCCGCGATGGAACCGGACCAGACCCAGGATCAGTCCCGGGCTGGAACCCGACCAGACCCAGGGATCAGTCCCGGGCTGGAACCGGATTAGACACAGGATCAGTCCCGGGCTGGAACCGGATTAGACCCAGGATCAGTCCCGGGCTGGAACCAGATTAGACCCAGGATCAGTCCCGGGCTGGAACCGGACCACACCCAAGGATCAGTCCTGGGCTGGAACCGGACCAGACCCAGGGATCAGTCCCGGGCTGGAACCGGATTTGACCCAAGATCAGTCCCGGGCTGGAACCCGACCAGACCCAGGATCAGTCCCGGGCTGGAACCGAATTAGACCCAGGATCCGTCCCGGGCTGGAACCCGACCAGACCCAGGGATCAGTCCCGGGCTGGAACCGGATTAGACCCAAGGTCAGTCCCGGGCTGGAACCGGACCAGACCCAGGATCAGTCCCGGGCTGGAACCCGACCAGACCCAGGGATCAGTCCCGGGCTGTAACCGGATTAGACCCAGGATCAGTCCCGGGCTGGAACCCGACCAGACCCAGGATCAGTCCCGGGCTGGAACCCGACCAGACCCAGGGATCAGTCCCGGGCTGGAACCGGACCAGACCCAGGGATCAGTCCCGGGCTGGAACCGGACCAGACCCAGGATCAGTCCCAGGCTGGAACCGGACCAGACCCAGGATCAGTCCCGGGCAGGAACCTGACCAGACCCAGGGATCAGCCCCGGGCAGGAACCGGATTAGACCCAGGGATCAGTCCTGGGCTGGAACCGGACAAGACCCAGGATCAGTGCCGGGCTGGAACCGGACCAGACACAGGATCAATCCCGGGCTGGAACCTGACCAGACCCAGGGATCAGTCCCAGGCTGGAACCTGACCAGACCCAGGGATCAGTCCCAGGCTGGAACCAGACCAGACCCAGGGATCAGTCCCAGCCTGGAACCAGACCAGACCCAGGATCAGTCCCGGGCTGGAACCCGACCAGACCCAGGGTCAGTCCCGGGCTGGAAACTGACCAGACCCAGGATCAGTCCCGGGCTGGAAGCCGACCAGACCCAGGGTCAGTCCCGGGCTGGATCCCGACCAGACCCAGGATCAGTCCCGGGCTGGAACCGGATTAGACCCAGGATCATTCCCGGGCTGGAACCGGATTAGACACAGGATCAGTCCCGGGCTCGAACCCGACCAGACCCAGGATCAGTCCCGGGCTGGAACCCGACCAGACCCAGGGATCAGTCCCGGGCTGGAACCGGATTAGACCCAGGATCAGTCCCGGGCTGGAACCGGATAAGACCCAGGATCAGTCCCGGGCTGGAACCGGACCAGACCCAGGATCAGTCCCGGGCTGGAACCGGATTAGACCCAGGATCAGTCCCGGGCTGGAACCGGACTAGACCCAGGATCAGTCCCGGGCTGGAACCCGACCAGACCCAGGGATCAGTCCTGGGCTGGAACCGGATTAGACCCAGGGATCATGCCCGGGCTGGAACCGGACCAGACCCAGGTTCAGTCCCGGGATTGGAACCGGATTAGACCCAGGATCATTCCCGGGCTGGAACCGGATTAGACCCAGGAACAGTCCCGGGCTGGAGCCGGATTAGACCCAGGATCAGTCCTGGGCTGGAACCGGACCAGACCCAGGATCAGTCCCGGGCTGGAACCCGACCAGACCCAGGATCAGTCCCGGGCTGGAACTGGACCAGACCCAGGATCAGTCCCGGGCTGGAACCCGACCAGACCCAGGGATCAGCCCCGGGCTGGAACCGGATTAGACCCAGGATCAGTCCCGGGCTGGAACCGGATTAGACCCAGGATCAGTCCCGGCCTGGAACCCGACCAGACCCAGGGATCATTCCCGGGCTGGAACCCGAACAGACCCAGGGATCAGTCCCGGGCTGGAACCCAACCAGACCCAGGATCAGTCCCGGGCTTGAACCCGACCAGACCCAGGGATCAGTCCCGGGCTGGAACCGGACCAGACCCAGGATCAGGCCCGGGCTGAAACCGGACCAGACCCAGGATCAGTCCTGGGATGGAACCCGACCAGACCCAGGGATCAGCCCTGAGCTGGAACCGGACTAGACCCAGGATCAATCCCAGGCTGGAACCGGACCAGACCCAGGATCAGTACCGGGCTGGAACCCGACCAGACCCAGCATCAGTCCCAGGCTGGAACCCGACCAGACCCAGGGATCAGTCCCGGGCTGCAACCCGACCAGACCCAGGATCAGTCCCGGGCTGGAACCCGACCAGACCCATGGATCAGTCCCGGGCTGGGACCAGATTAGACCCAGGATCAGTCCCGGGCTGGAACCGGACCAGACACATGGATCAGTCCCGGGCTGGAACCGGATTAGACCCAGGATCAGTCCCGGGCTGGAACAGGACCACACCCAGGGTTCAGTCCCGGGCTGGAACAGGATTAGACCCAGGGATCAGACCCGGGCTGGAACCGGATTAGACCCAGGATCAGTCCCGGGCTGGAACCAGATTAGGCCCAGCGATCAGTCCCGGGCTGGAACCGGACCAGACCCAGGGATCAGTCCCGGGCTGGAACAGGATTAGACCCAGGATCAGTCCCGGGCTGGAACCGGATTAGACCCAGGATCAGTCCCGGGCTGGAACCGGACCACACCCAGGGATCAGTCCCGGGCTGGAACAGGTTTAGACCCAGGGATCAGTCCATGGCTGGAACCGGATTAGACCCAGGGATCAGTCCCGGGCTGGAACCGGACCATACCCAGGGATCAGTCCCGGGCTGGAACCGGACCAGACCCAGGGATCAGTCCTGGGCTGGAACCGGATTAGACCCAGGGTCAGTCCCGGGCTGGAACCGGATTAGACCCTGGATCAGTCCCGGGCTGGAACCCGACCAGACCCAGGATCAGTACCGGGCTGGAACCGGACCAGACACAGGATCAGTCCCGGGCTGGAACCGGACCAGACCCAGGGATCAGTCCCGGGCTGGAACCGGACCAGACCCAGGGATCAGTCCCGGGCTGGAACCGGATTAGACCCAGGATCAGTCCCGGGCTGGAACTGGATTACACCCAGGATCAGTCCCGGGCTGGAACCCGACCAGACCCAGAGATCAGTCCCGGGCTGGAACCGGACCAGACCCAGGGACCAGTCCCGGGCAGGGACCCGACCAGACCCAGGGATCAGCCCCGGGCTGGAACCAGATTAGACCCAGGGATCAGTCCCGGGCTGGAACCGGACCAGACCCAGGATCAGTCCCGGGCTGGAACCGGACCAGACACAGGATCAATCCCGGGCTGGAACCTGACCAGACCCAGGGATCAGTCCCAGGCTGGAACCCGACCAGACCCAGGATCAGTCCCGGGCTGGAACCCGACCAGACCCAGGGTCAGTCCCGGGCTGGAACCTGACCAGACCCAGGATCAGTCCCGCGCTGGAACCGGACCAGACCCAGGGTCAGTCCCGGGCTGGAACCCGACCAGACCCAGGATCAGTCCCGGGCTGGAACCCGACCAGACCCAGGATCAGTCCCGGGCTGGAACCGGACCAGACACAGGATCAATCCCAGGCTGGAACCTGACCAGACCCAGGGATCAGTCCCAGGCTGGAACCCGACCAGACCCAGGATCACTCCCGGGCTGGAACCCGACCAGACCCAGGGTCAGTCCCGGGCTGGAACCTGACCAGACCCAGGATCAGTCCCGCGATGGAACCGGACCAGACCCAGGATCAGTCCCGGGCTGGAACCCGACCAGACCCAGGGATCAGTCCCGGGCTGGAACCGGATTAGACACAGGATCAGTCCCGGGCTGGAACCGGATTAGACCCAGGATCAGTCCCGGGCTGGAACCGGATTAGACCCAGGATCAGTCCCGGGCTGGAACCGGACCACACCCAAGTATCAGTCCTGGGCTGGAACCGGACCAGACCCAGGGATCAGTCCCGGGCTGGAACCGGATTTGACCCAAGATCAGTCCCGGGCTGGAACCCGACCAGACCCAGGCTCAGTCCCGGGCTGGAACCGAATTAGACCCAGGATCCGTCCCGGGCTGGAACCCGACCAGACCCAGGGATCAGTCCCGGGCTGGAACCGGATTAGACCCAAGGTCAGTCCCGGGCTGGAACCGGACCAGACCCAGGATCAGTCCCGGGCTGGAACCCGACCAGACCCAGGGATCAGTCCCGGGCTGTAACCGGATTAGACCCAGGATCAGTCCCGGGCTGGAACCCGACCAGACCCAGGATCAGTCCCGGGCTGGAACCCGACCAGACCCAGGGATCAGTCCCGGGCTGGAACCGGACCAGACCCAGGGATCAGTCCCGGGCTGGAACCGGACCAGACCCAGGATCAGTCCCAGGCTGGAACCGGACCAGACCCAGGATCAGTCCCGGGCAGGAACCTGACCAGACCCAGGGATCAGCCCCGGGCAGGAACCGGATTAGACCCAGGGATCAGTCCTGGGCTGGAACCGGACAAGACCCAGGATCAGTGCCGGGCTGGAACCAGACCAGACACAGGATCAATCCCGGGCTGGAACCTGACCAGACCCAGGGATCAGTCCCAGCCTGGAACCAGACCAGACCCAGGATCAGTCCCGGGCTGGAACCCGACCAGACCCAGGGTCAGTCCCGGGCTGGAAACTGACCAGACCCAGGATCAGTCCCAGGCTGGAACCGGACCAGACCCAGGATCAGTCCCGGGCTGGAACCCGACCAGACCCAGGGATCAGTCCCGGGCTGGAACCGGATTAGACACAGGATCAGTCCCGGTCTGGAACCGGATTAGACCCAGGATCAGTCCCGGGCTGGAACTGGACCACACCCAAGGATCAGTCCCGGGCTGGAACCGGACCAGACCCAGGGATCAGTCCCGGGCTGGAACCGGATTTGACCCAAGATCAGTCCCAGGCTGGAACCCGACCAGACCCAGGATCAGTCCCGGGCTGGAACCGGATTACACCCAGGATCCGTCCCGGCCTGGAAACCGACCAGACCCACGGATCAGTCCCGATCTGTAACCGGATTAGACCCAGGGTCAGTCCCGGGCTGGAACCGGACCAGACCCAGGATCAGTCCCGGGCTGCAACCCGACCAGACCCAGGGATCAGTCCCGGGCTGTAACCGGATTAGACCCAGGATCAGTCCCTGGCTGGAACCGGGCCAGACCCAGGTTCAGTCCCGGACTGGAACCCGACCAGACCCAGGATCAGTCCTAGGCTGGAACCGGATTAGACCCAGGATCAGTCCCGGGCTGGAACCCGACCAGACCCAGGATCAGTCCCGGGCTGGAACCCGACCAGACCCAGGGTCAGTCCCGGGCTGGAACCTGACCAGACCCAGGATCAGTCCCGCGCTGGAACCGGACCAGACCCAGGGTCAGTCCCGGGCTGGAACCCGACCAGACCCAGGATCAGTCCCGGGCTGGAACCCGACCAGACCCAGGATCAGTCCCGGGCTGGAACCGGACCAGACACAGGATCAATCCCAGGCTGGAACCTGACCAGACCCAGGGATCAGTCCCAGGCTGGAACCCGACCAGACCCAGGATCACTCCCGGGCTGGAACCCGACCAGACCCAGGGTCAGTCCCGGGCTGGAACCTGACCAGACCCAGGATCAGTCCCGCGATGGAACCGGACCAGACCCAGGATCAGTCCCGGGCTGGAACCCGACCAGACCCTGGGATCAGTCCCGGGCTGGAACCGGATTAGACACAGGATCAGTCCCGGGCTGGAACCGGATTAGACCCAGGATCAGTCCCGGGCTGGAACCGGATTAGACCCAGGATCAGTCCCGGGCTGGAACCGGACCACACCCAAGGATCAGTCCTGGGCTGGAACCGGACCAGACCCAGGGATCAGTCCCGGGCTGGAACCGGATTTGACCCAAGATCAGTCCCGGGCTGGAACCCGACCAGACCCAGGATCAGTCCCGGGCTGGAACCGAATTAGACCCAGGATCCGTCCCGGGCTGGAACCCGACCAGACCCAGGGATCAGTCCCGGGCTGGAACCGGATTAGACCCAAGGTCAGTCCCGGGCTGGAACCGGACCAGACCCAGGATCAGTCCCGGGCTGGAACCCGACCAGACCCAGGGATCAGTCCCGGGCTGTAACCGGATTAGACCCAGGATCAGTCCCGGGCTGGAACCCGACCAGACCCAGGATCAGTCCCGGGCTGGATCCCGACCAGACCCAGGGATCAGTCCCGGGCTGGAACCGGACCAGACCCAGGGATCAGTCCCGGGCTGGAACCGGACCAGACCCAGGATCAGTCCCAGGCTGGAACCGGACCAGACCCAGGATCAGTCCCGGGCAGGAACCTGACCAGACCCAGGGATCAGCCCCGGGCAGGAACCGGATTAGACCCAGGGATCAGTCCTGGGCTGGAACCGGACAAGACCCAGGATCAGTGCCGGGCTGGAACCGGACCAGACACAGGATCAATCCCGGGCTGGAACCTGACCAGACCCAGGGATCAGTCCCAGCCTGGAACCAGACCAGACCCAGGATCAGTCCCGGGCTGGAACCCGACCAGACCCAGGGTCAGTCCCGGGCTGGAAACTGACCAGACCCAGGATCAGTCCCGGGATGGAACCGGACCAGACCCAGGGATCAGTCCCGGGCTGGAACCGGATTTGACCCAAGATCAGTCCCAGGCTGGAACCCGACCAGACCTAGGATCAGTCCCGGGCTGGAACCGGATTAGACCCAGGATCCGTCCCGGCCTGGAAACCGACCAGACCCAGGGATCAGTCCCGGGCTGTAACCGGATTAGACCCAGGATCAGTCCCTGGCTGGAACCGGGCCAGACCCAGGTTCAGTCCCGGACTGGAACCCGACCAGACCCAGGATCAGTCCTAGGCTGGAACCGGATTAGACCCAGGATCAGTCCCGGGCTGCAACCCGACCAGACCCAGGGATCAGTCCCGGGCTGGAACCGGACCAGACCCAGGATCAGTCCCGGGCTGGAACCGGACCAGACCCAGGATCAGTCCTGGGCTGGAACCCGACCAGATCCAGGGATCAGCCCCGGGCTGGAACCGGATTAGACCCAGGATCAGTCCCAGGCTGGAACCGGACCAGACCCAGGATCAGTCCCGGGCTGGAACCCCACCAGACCCAGGGATCAGTCCCGGGCTGGAACCGGATTAGACACAGGATCAGTCCCGGGCTGGAACCGGATTAGACCCAGGATCAGTCCCGGGCTGGAACCGGATTAGACCCAGGATCAGTCCCGGGCTGGAACCGGAGCACACCCAACGATCAGTCCTGGGCTGGAACCGAACCAGACCCAGGGATCAGCCCCGGGCTGGAACCGGACCAGACCCAGGATCAGTCCCGGGCTGGAACCCGACCAGACCCAGGGTCAGTCCCGGGCTGGAAACTGACCAGACCCAGGATCAGTCCCAGGCTGGAACCGGACCAGACCCAGGATCAGTCCCGGGCTGGAACCCGACCAGACCCAGGGATCAGTCCCGGGCTGGAACCGGATTAGACACAGGATCAGTCCCGGTCTGGAACCGGATTAGACCCAGGATCAGTCCCGGGCTGGAACCGGATTAGACCCAGGATCAGTCCCGGGCTGGAACTGGACCACACCCAAGGATCAGTCCCGGGCTGGAACCGGACCAGACCCAGGGATCAGTCCCGGGCTGGAACCGGATTAGACCCAGGATCAGTCCCGGGCTGGAACTGGACCACACCCAAGGATCAGTCCCAGGCTGGAACCCGACCAGACCCAGGATCAGTCCCGGGCTGGAACCGGATTACACCCAGGATCCGTCCCGGCCTGGAAACCGACCAGACCCACGGATCAGTCCCGATCTGTAACCGGATTAGACCCAGGGTCAGTCCCGGGCTGGAACCGGACCAGACCCAGGATCAGTCCCGGGCTGCAACCCGACCAGACCCAGGGATCAGTCCCGGGCTGTAACCGGATTAGACCCAGGATCAGTCCCTGGCTGGAACCGGGCCAGACCCAGGTTCAGTCCCGGACTGGAACCCGACCAGACCCAGGATCAGTCCTAGGCTGGAACCGGATTAGACCCAGGATCAGTCCCGGGCTGGAACCCGACCAGACCCAGGATCAGTCCCGGGCTGGAACCCGACCAGACCCAGGGTCAGTCCCGGGCTGGAACCTGACCAGACCCAGGATCAGTCCCGCGCTGGAACCGGACCAGACCCAGGGTCAGTCCCGGGCTGGAACCCGACCAGACCCAGGATCAGTCCCGGGCTGGAACCCGACCAGACCCAGGATCAGTCCCGGGCTGGAACCGGACCAGACACAGGATCAATCCCAGGCTGGAACCTGACCAGACCCAGGGATCAGTCCCAGGCTGGAACCCGACCAGACCCAGGATCACTCCCGGGCTGGAACCCGACCAGACCCAGGGTCAGTCCCGGGCTGGAACCTGACCAGACCCAGGATCAGTCCCGCGATGGAACCGGACCAGACCCAGGATCAGTCCCGGGCTGGAACCCGACCAGACCCTGGGATCAGTCCCGGGCTGGAACCGGATTAGACACAGGATCAGTCCCGGGCTGGAACCGGATTAGACCCAGGATCAGTCCCGGGCTGGAACCGGATTAGACCCAGGATCAGTCCCGGGCTGGAACCGGACCACACCCAAGGATGAGTCCTGGGCTGGAACCGGACCAGACCCAGGGATCAGTCCCGGGCTGGAACCGGATTTGACCCAAGATCAGTCCCGGGCTGGAACCCGACCAGACCCAGGATCAGTCCCGGGCTGGAACCGAATTAGACCCAGGATCCGTCCCGGGCTGGAACCCGACCAGACCCAGGGATCAGTCCCGGGCTGGAACCGGATTAGACCCAAGGTCAGTCCCGGGCTGGAACCGGACCAGACCCAGGATCAGTCCCGGGCTGGAACCCGACCAGACCCAGGGATCAGTCCCGGGCTGTAACCGGATTAGACCCAGGATCAGTCCCGGGCTGGAACCCGACCAGACCCAGGATCAGTCCCGGGCTGGATCCCGACCAGACCCAGGGATCAGTCCCGGGCTGGAACCGGACCAGACCCAGGGATCAGTCCCGGGCTGGAACCGGACCAGACCCAGGATCAGTCCCAGGCTGGAACCGGACCAGACCCAGGATCAGTCCCGGGCAGGAACCTGACCAGACCCAGGGATCAGCCCCGGGCAGGAACCGGATTAGACCCAGGGATCAGTCCTGGGCTGGAACCGGACAAGACCCAGGATCAGTGCCGGGCTGGAACCGGACCAGACACAGGATCAATCCCGGGCTGGAACCTGACCAGACCCAGGGATCAGTCCCAGCCTGGAACCAGACCAGACCCAGGATCAGTCCCGGGCTGGAACCCGACCAGACCCAGGGTCAGTCCCGGGCTGGAAACTGACCAGACCCAGGATCAGTCCCGGGATGGAACCGGACCAGACCCAGGGATCAGTCCCGGGCTGGAACCGGATTTGACCCAAGATCAGTCCCAGGCTGGAACCCGACCAGACCCAGGATCAGTCCCGGGCTGGAACCGGATTAGACCCAGGATCCGTCCCGGCCTGGAAACCGACCAGACCCAGGGATCAGTCCCGGGCTGTAACCGGATTAGACCCAGGATCAGTCCCTGGCTGGAACCGGGCCAGACCCAGGTTCAGTCCCGGACTGGAACCCGACCAGACCCAGGATCAGTCCTAGGCTGGAACCGGATTAGACCCAGGATCAGTCCCGGGCTGCAACCCGACCAGACCCAGGGATCAGTCCCGGGCTGGAACCGGACCAGACCCAGGATCAGTCCCGGGCTGGAACCGGACCAGACCCAGGATCAGTCCTGGGCTGGAACCCGACCAGATCCAGGGATCAGCCCCGGGCTGGAACCGGACCAGACCCACGGATCAGTCCCGATCTGTAACCGGATTAGACCCAGGGTCAGTCCCGGGCTGGAACCGGACCAGACCCAGGATCAGTCCCGGGCTGCAACCCGACCAGACCCAGGGATCAGTCCCGGGCTGTAACCGGATTAGACCCAGGATCAGTCCCTGGCTGGAACCGGGCCAGACCCAGGTTCAGTCCCGGACTGGAACCCGACCAGACCCAGGATCAGTCCTAGGCTGGAACCGGATTAGACCCAGGATCAGTCCCGGGCTGCAACCCGACCAGACCCAGGGATCAGTCCCGGGCTGGAACCGGACCAGACCCAGGATCAGTCCCGGGCTGGAACCGGACCAGACCCAGGATCAGTCCTGGGCTGGAACCCGACCAGATCCAGGGATCAGCCCCGGGCTGGAACCGGACCAGACCCACGGATCAGTCCCGATCTGTAACCGGATTAGACCCAGGGTCAGTCCCGGGCTGGAACCGGACCAGACCCAGGATCAGTCCCGGGCTGCAACCCGACCAGACCCAGGGATCAGTCCCGGGCTGTAACCGGATTAGACCCAGGATCAGTCCCTGGCTGGAACCGGGCCAGACCCAGGTTCAGTCCCGGACTGGAACCCGACCAGACCCAGGATCAGTCCTAGGCTGGAACCGGATTAGACCCAGGATCAGTCCCGGGCTGGAACCCGACCAGACCCAGGATCAGTCCCGGGCTGGAACCCGACCAGACCCAGGGTCAGTCCCGGGCTGGAACCTGACCAGACCCAGGATCAGTCCCGCGCTGGAACCGGACCAGACCCAGGGTCAGTCCCGGGCTGGAACCCGACCAGACCCAGGATCAGTCCCGGGCTGGAACCCGACCAGACCCAGGATCAGTCCCGGGCTGGAACCGGACCAGACACAGGATCAATCCCAGGCTGGAACCTGACCAGACCCAGGGATCAGTCCCAGGCTGGAACCCGACCAGACCCAGGATCACTCCCGGGCTGGAACCCGACCAGACCCAGGGTCAGTCCCGGGCTGGAACCTGACCAGACCCAGGATCAGTCCCGCGATGGAACCGGACCAGACCCAGGATCAGTCCCGGGCTGGAACCCGACCAGACCCTGGGATCAGTCCCGGGCTGGAACCGGATTAGACACAGGATCAGTCCCGGGCTGGAACCGGATTAGACCCAGGATCAGTCCCGGGCTGGAACCGGATTAGACCCAGGATCAGTCCCGGGCTGGAACCGGACCACACCCAAGGATCAGTCCTGGGCTGGAACCGGACCAGACCCAGGGATCAGTCCCGGGCTGGAACCGGATTTGACCCAAGATCAGTCCCGGGCTGGAACCCGACCAGACCCAGGATCAGTCCCGGGCTGGAACCGAATTAGACCCAGGATCCGTCCCGGGCTGGAACCCGACCAGACCCAGGGATCAGTCCCGGGCTGGAACCGGATTAGACCCAAGGTCAGTCCCGGGCTGGAACCGGACCAGACCCAGGATCAGTCCCGGGCTGGAACCCGACCAGACCCAGGGATCAGTCCCGGGCTGTAACCGGATTAGACCCAGGATCAGTCCCGGGCTGGAACCCGACCAGACCCAGGATCAGTCCCGGGCTGGATCCCGACCAGACCCAGGGATCAGTCCCGGGCTGGAACCGGACCAGACCCAGGGATCAGTCCCGGGCTGGAACCGGACCAGACCCAGGATCAGTCCCAGGCTGGAACCGGACCAGACCCAGGATCAGTCCCGGGCAGGAACCTGACCAGACCCAGGGATCAGCCCCGGGCAGGAACCGGATTAGACCCAGGGATCAGTCCTGGGCTGGAACCGGACAAGACCCAGGATCAGTGCCGGGCTGGAACCGGACCAGACACAGGATCAATCCCGGGCTGGAACCTGACCAGACCCAGGGATCAGTCCCAGCCTGGAACCAGACCAGACCCAGGATCAGTCCCGGGCTGGAACCCGACCAGACCCAGGGTCAGTCCCGGGCTGGAAACTGACCAGACCCAGGATCAGTCCCGGGATGGAACCGGACCAGACCCAGGGATCAGTCCCGGGCTGGAACCGGATTTGACCCAAGATCAGTCCCAGGCTGGAACCCGACCAGACCCAGGATCAGTCCCGGGCTGGAACCGGATTAGACCCAGGATCCGTCCCGGCCTGGAAACCGACCAGACCCAGGGATCAGTCCCGGGCTGTAACCGGATTAGACCCAGGATCAGTCCCTGGCTGGAACCGGGCCAGACCCAGGTTCAGTCCCGGACTGGAACCCGACCAGACCCAGGATCAGTCCTAGGCTGGAACCGGATTAGACCCAGGATCAGTCCCGGGCTGCAACCCGACCAGACCCAGGGATCAGTCCCGGGCTGGAACCGGACCAGACCCAGGATCAGTCCCGGGCTGGAACCGGACCAGACCCAGGATCAGTCCTGGGCTGGAACCCGACCAGATCCAGGGATCAGCCCCGGGCTGGAACCGGATTAGACCCAGGATCAGTCCCAGGCTGGAACCGGACCAGACCCAGGATCAGTCCCGGGCTGGAACCCCACCAGACCCAGGGATCAGTCCCGGGCTGGAACCGGATTAGACACAGGATCAGTCCCGGGCTGGAACCGGATTAGACCCAGGATCAGTCCCGGGCTGGAACCGGATTAGACCCAGGATCAGTCCCGGGCTGGAACCGGAGCACACCCAACGATCAGTCCTGGGCTGGAACCGAACCAGACCCAGGGATCAGCCCCGGGCTGGAACCGGACCAGACCCAGGATCAGTCCCGGGCTGGAACCCGACCAGACCCAGGGTCAGTCCCGGGCTGGAAACTGACCAGACCCAGGATCAGTCCCAGGCTGGAACCGGACCAGACCCAGGATCAGTCCCGGGCTGGAACCCGACCAGACCCAGGGATCAGTCCCGGGCTGGAACCGGATTAGACACAGGATCAGTCCCGGTCTGGAACCGGATTAGACCCAGGATCAGTCCCGGGCTGGAACCGGATTAGACCCAGGATCAGTCCCGGGCTGGAACTGGACCACACCCAAGGATCAGTCCCGGGCTGGAACCGGACCAGACCCAGGGATCAGTCCCGGGCTGGAACCGGATTTGACCCAAGATCAGTCCCAGGCTGGAACCCGACCAGACCCAGGATCAGTCCCGGGCTGGAACCGGATTACACCCAGGATCCGTCCCGGCCTGGAAACCGACCAGACCCACGGATCAGTCCCGATCTGTAACCGGATTAGACCCAGGGTCAGTCCCGGGCTGGAACCGGACCAGACCCAGGATCAGTCCCGGGCTGCAACCCGACCAGACCCAGGGATCAGTCCCGGGCTGTAACCGGATTAGACCCAGGATCAGTCCCTGGCTGGAACCGGGCCAGACCCAGGTTCAGTCCCGGACTGGAACCCGACCAGACCCAGGATCAGTCCTAGGCTGGAACCGGATTAGACCCAGGATCAGTCCCGGGCTGGAACCCGACCAGACCCAGGATCAGTCCCGGGCTGGAACCCGACCAGACCCAGGGTCAGTCCCGGGCTGGAACCTGACCAGACCCAGGATCAGTCCCGCGCTGGAACCGGACCAGACCCAGGGTCAGTCCCGGGCTGGAACCCGACCAGACCCAGGATCAGTCCCGGGCTGGAACCCGACCAGACCCAGGATCAGTCCCGGGCTGGAACCGGACCAGACACAGGATCAATCCCAGGCTGGAACCTGACCAGACCCAGGGATCAGTCCCAGGCTGGAACCCGACCAGACCCAGGATCACTCCCGGGCTGGAACCCGACCAGACCCAGGGTCAGTCCCGGGCTGGAACCTGACCAGACCCAGGATCAGTCCCGCGATGGAACCGGACCAGACCCAGGATCAGTCCCGGGCTGGAACCCGACCAGACCCTGGGATCAGTCCCGGGCTGGAACCGGATTAGACACAGGATCAGTCCCGGGCTGGAACCGGATTAGACCCAGGATCAGTCCCGGGCTGGAACCGGATTAGACCCAGGATCAGTCCCGGGCTGGAACCGGACCACACCCAAGGATGAGTCCTGGGCTGGAACCGGACCAGACCCAGGGATCAGTCCCGGGCTGGAACCGGATTTGACCCAAGATCAGTCCCGGGCTGGAACCCGACCAGACCCAGGATCAGTCCCGGGCTGGAACCGAATTAGACCCAGGATCCGTCCCGGGCTGGAACCCGACCAGACCCAGGGATCAGTCCCGGGCTGGAACCGGATTAGACCCAAGGTCAGTCCCGGGCTGGAACCGGACCAGACCCAGGATCAGTCCCGGGCTGGAACCCGACCAGACCCAGGGATCAGTCCCGGGCTGTAACCGGATTAGACCCAGGATCAGTCCCGGGCTGGAACCCGACCAGACCCAGGATCAGTCCCGGGCTGGATCCCGACCAGACCCAGGGATCAGTCCCGGGCTGGAACCGGACCAGACCCAGGGATCAGTCCCGGGCTGGAACCGGACCAGACCCAGGATCAGTCCCAGGCTGGAACCGGACCAGACCCAGGATCAGTCCCGGGCAGGAACCTGACCAGACCCAGGGATCAGCCCCGGGCAGGAACCGGATTAGACCCAGGGATCAGTCCTGGGCTGGAACCGGACAAGACCCAGGATCAGTGCCGGGCTGGAACCGGACCAGACACAGGATCAATCCCGGGCTGGAACCTGACCAGACCCAGGGATCAGTCCCAGCCTGGAACCAGACCAGACCCAGGATCAGTCCCGGGCTGGAACCCGACCAGACCCAGGGTCAGTCCCGGGCTGGAAACTGACCAGACCCAGGATCAGTCCCGGGATGGAACCGGACCAGACCCAGGGATCAGTCCCGGGCTGGAACCGGATTTGACCCAAGATCAGTCCCAGGCTGGAACCCGACCAGACCCAGGATCAGTCCCGGGCTGGAACCGGATTAGACCCAGGATCCGTCCCGGCCTGGAAACCGACCAGACCCAGGGATCAGTCCCGGGCTGTAACCGGATTAGACCCAGGATCAGTCCCTGGCTGGAACCGGGCCAGACCCAGGTTCAGTCCCGGACTGGAACCCGACCAGACCCAGGATCAGTCCTAGGCTGGAACCGGATTAGACCCAGGATCAGTCCCGGGCTGCAACCCGACCAGACCCAGGGATCAGTCCCGGGCTGGAACCGGACCAGACCCAGGATCAGTCCCGGGCTGGAACCGGACCAGACCCAGGATCAGTCCTGGGCTGGAACCCGACCAGATCCAGGGATCAGCCCCGGGCTGGAACCGGATTAGACCCAGGATCAGTCCCAGGCTGGAACCGGACCAGACCCAGGATCAGTCCCGGGCTGGAACCCCACCAGACCCAGGGATCAGTCCCGGGCTGGAACTGGATTAGACACAGGATCAGTCCCGGGCTGGAACCGGATTAGACCCAGGATCAGTCCCGGGCTGGAACCGGATTAGACCCAGGATCAGTCCCGGGCTGGAACCGGAGCACACCCAACGATCAGTCCTGGGCTGGAACCGAACCAGACCCAGGGATCAGCCCCGGGCTGGAACCGGACCAGACCCAGGATCAGTCCCGGGCTGGAACCCGACCAGACCCAGGATCAGTCCCAGGCTGGAACCCGACCAGACCCAGGGATCAGTCCCGGGCTGGAACCCGACCAGACCCAGGATCAGTCCCGGGCTGGAACCTTGGCAGACCCAGGGATCAGTCCCGGGCTGGAACCGGATTAGACCCAGGATCAATCCTGGGCTGGAACCGGATTAGACCCAGGATCAGTCCTGGGCTGGAACCCGACCAGATCCAGGGATCATTCCCGGGCTGGAACGGGATTAGACCCAGGGATCAGTCCCGGGCTGGAACCGGACCAGACCCAGGATCAGTCCCGGGCTGGAACCGGACCAGACACAGGATCAATCCCGGGCTGGAACCTGACCAGACCCAGGGATCAGTCCCAGGCTGGAACCCGACCAGACCCAGGATCAGTCCCGGGCTGGAACCCGACCAGACCCAGGGTCAGTCCCAGGCTGGAACCTGACCAGACCCAGGATCAGTCCCGCGCTGGAACCGGACCAGACCCAGGATCAGTCCCGGGCTGGAACCCGACCAGACCCAGGATCAGTCCCGGGCTGGAACCCGACCAGACCCAGGATCAGTCCCGGGCTGGAACCGGACCAGACACAGGATCAATCCCGGGCTGGAACCTGACCAGACCCAGGGATCAGTCCCAGGCTGGAACCCGACCAGACCCAGGATCAGTCCCGGGCTGGAACCCGACCAGACCCAGGGTCAGTCCCGGGCTGGAACCTGACCAGACCCAGGATCAGTCCCGCGCTGGAACCGGACCAGACCCAGGATCAGTCCCGGGCTGGAACCCGACCAGACCCAGGGATCAGTCCCGGGCTGGAACCGGATTAGACACAGGATCAGTCCCGGGCTGGAACCGGATTAGATCCAGGATCAGTCCCGGGCTGGAACCGGATTAGACCCAGGATCAGTCCCGGGCTGGAACCGGACCACACCCAAGGATCAGTCCTGGGCTGGAACCGGACCAGACCCAGGGATCAGTACCGGGCTGGAACCGGATTAGACCCAAGGTCAGTCCCGGGCTGGAACCGGACCAGACCCAGGATCAGTCCCGGGCTGGAACCCGACCAGACCCAGGGATCAGTCCCGGGCTGTAACCGGATTAGACCCAGGATCAGTCCCGGGCTGGAACCCGACCAGACCCAGGATCAGTCCCGGGCTGGAACCCGACCAGACCCAGGGATCAGTCCCGGGCTGGAACCGGACCAGACCCAGGGATCAGTCCCGGGCTGGAACCGGACCAGACCCAGGATCAGTCCCAGGCTGGAACCGGACCAGACCCAGGATCAGTCCCGGGCAGGAACCCGACCAGACCCAGGGATCAGCCCCGGGCAGGAACCGGATTAGACCCAGGGATCAGTCCTGGGCTGGAACCGGACAAGACCCAGGATCAGTGCCGGGCTGGAACCGGACCAGACCCAGGATCAATCCCGGGCTGGAACCTGACCAGACCCAGGGATCAGTCCCAGGCTGGAACCAGACCAGACCCAGGATCAGTCCCGGGCTGGAACCCGACCAGACCCAGGGTCAGTCCCGGGCTGGAAACTGACCAGACCCAGGATCAGTCCCGGGCTGGAACCGGACCAGACCCAGGATCAGTCCCGGGCTGGAACCCGACCAGACCCAGGGATCAGTCCCGGGCTGGAACCGGATTAGACACAGGATCAGTCCCGGGCTGGAACCGGATTAGACCCAGGGTCAGTCCCGGGCTGGAACCGGATTAGACCCAGGATCAGTCCCGGGCTGGAACTGGACCACACCCAAGGATCAGTCCCGGGCTGGAACCGGACCAGACCCAGGGATCAGTCCCGGGCTGGAACCGGATTTGACCCAAGATCAGTCCCAGGCTGGAACCCGACCAGACCCAGGATCAGTCCCGGGCTGGAACCGGATTAGACCCAGGATCCGTCCCGGCCTGGAAACCGACCAGACCCACGGATCAGTCCCGATCTGTAACCGGATTAGACCCAGGGTCAGTCCCGGGCTGGAACCGGACCAGACCCAGGATCAGTCCCGGGCTGCAACCCGACCAGACCCAGGGATCAGTCCCGGGCTGTAACCGGATTAGACCCAGGATCAGTCCCTGGCTGGAACCGGGCCAGACCCAGGATCAGTCCCGGACTGGAACCCGACCAGACCCAGGATCAGTCCTAGGCTGGAACCCGGCCAGACCCAGGGATCAGTCCCGGGCTGGAACCCGACCAGACCCAGGATCAGTCCCGGGCTGGAACCCGACCAGACCCAGGGATCAGTCCCGGGCTGGAACCGGACCAGACCCAGGATCAGTCCCGGGCTGGAACCGGACCAGACCCAGGATCAGTCCTGGGCTGGAACCCGACCAGACCCAGGGATCAGCCCCGGGCTGGAACCGGATTAGACCCAGGATCAGTCCCAGGCCGGAACCGGACCAGACCCAGGATCAGTCCCGGGCTGGAACCCGACCAGACCCAGGGATCAGTCCCGGGCTGGAACCGGATTAGACACAGGATCAGTCCCGGGCTGGAACCGGATTAGACCCAGGATCAGTCCCGGGCTGGAACCGGATTAGACCCAGGATCAGTCCCGGGCTGGAACCGGACCACACCCAAGGATCAGTCCTGGGCTGGAACCGGACCAGACCCAGGGATCAGTCCCGGGCTGGAACCGGACCAGACCCAGGATCAGTCCCGGGCTGGAACCCGACCAGACCCAGGATCAGTCCCAGGCTGGAACCCGACCAGACCCAGGGATCAGTCCCGGGCTGGAACCCGACCAGACCCAGGATCAGTCCCGGGCTGGAACCTTGGCAGACCCAGGGATCAGTCCCGGGCTGGAACCGGATTAGACCCAGGATCAATCCTGGGCTGGAACCGGATTAGACCCAGGATCAGTCCTGGGCTGGAACCCGACCAGATCCAGGGATCAGTCCCGGGCTGGAACCGGACCAGACCCAGGGATCAGTCCCGGGCTGGATCCCGACCAGACCCAGGATCAGTCCCGGGCTGGAATCGGACCAGACCCAGGATCAGTCCCGGGCTGGAACCGGATTAGACCCTGGATCAGCCCCGGGCTGGAACCCGACCAGACCCAGGATCAGTCCCGGGGTGGAACCGGACCAGACCCAGGATCAGTCCCGGGCTAGAACCGGACCAGACCCAGGGATCAGTCCCGGGCTGGAACCGGACCAGACCCAGGATCAGTCCCGGGCTGGATCCCGACCAGACCCAGGATCAGTCCCGGGCTGGAACCGGATTAGACCCAGGATCAGTCCCGGGCTGGAACCGGATTAGACCCAGGATCAGTCCCGGGCTGGAACCCGACCAGACCCAGGATCAGTCCCGGGCTGGAACCCGACCAGACCCAGGGTCAGTCCCGGGCTGGAACCCGACCAGACCCAGGATCAGTCCCGGGCTGGAACCGGATTAGACCCAGGATCAGTCCCGGGCTGGAACCGGATTAGACACAGGATCAGTCCCGGGCTGGAACCGGATTAGACCCAGGAACAGTCCCGGGCTGGAGCCGGATTAGACCCAGGAACAGTCCCGGGCTGGAGCCGGATTAGACCCAGGATCAGTCCCGGGCTCGAAACCGACCAGACCCAGGATCAGTCCCGGGCTGGAACCCGACCAGACCCAGGGATCAGTCCCGGGCTGGAACCGGATTAGACCCAGGATCAGTCCCGGGCTGGAACCGGATTAGACCCAGGATCAGTCCCGGGCTGGAACCGGACCAGACCCAGGATCAGTCCCGGGCTGGAACCGGATTAGACCCAGGATCAGTCCCGGGCTGGAACCGGACCAGACCCAGGATCAGTCCCGGGCTGGAACCCGACCAGACCCAGGGATCAGTCCTGGGCTGGAACCGGATTAGACCCAGGGATCATGCCCGGGCTGGAACCGGACCAGACCCAGGTTCAGTCCCGGGATTGGAACCGGATTAGACCCAGGAACAGTCCCGGGCTGGAACCGGATTAGACCCAGGAACAGTCCCGGGCTGGAGCCGGATTAGACCCAGGATCAGTCCCGGGCTGGAACCGGACCAGACCCAGGATCAGTCCCGTGCTGGAACCCGACCAGACCCAGGATCAGTCCCGGGCTGGAACTGGACCAGACCCAGGATCAGTCCCGGGCTGGAACCCGACCAGACCCAGGGATCAGCCCCGGGCTGGAACCGGTTTAGACCCAGGATCAGTCCCATGCTTGAACCGGACCAGACCCAGGATCAGTCCCGGGCTGGAACCGGACCAGACACAGGATCAATCCCGGGCTGGAACCTGACCAGACCCAGGGATCAGTCCCAGGCTGGAACCCGACCAGACCCAGGATCACTCCCGGGCTGGAACCCGACCAGACCCAGGGTCAGTCCCGGGCTGGAACCTGACCAGACCCAGGATCAGTCCCGCGATGGAACCGGACCAGACCCAGGATCAGTCCCGGGCTGGAACCCGACCAGACCCAGGGATCAGTCCCGGGCTGGAACCGGATTAGACACAGGATCAGTCCCGGGCTGGAACCGGATTAGACCCAGGATCAGTCCCGGGCTGGAACCGGATTAGACCCAGGATCAGTCCCGGGCTGGAACCGGACCACACCCAAGGATCAGTCCTGGGCTGGAACCGGACCAGACCCAGGGATCAGTCCCGGGCTGGAACCGGATTTGACCCAAGATCAGTCCCGGGCTGGAACCCGACCAGACCCAGGATCAGTCCCGGGCTGGAACCGAATTAGACCCAGGATCCGTCCCGGGCTGGAACCCGACCAGACCCAGGGATCAGTCCCGGGCTGGAACCGGATTAGACCCAAGGTCAGTCCCGGGCTGGAACCGGACCAGACCCAGGATCAGTCCCGGGCTGGAACCCGACCAGACCCAGGGATCAGTCCCGGGCTGTAACCGGATTAGACCCAGGATCAGTCCCGGGCTGGAACCCGACCAGACCCAGGATCAGTCCCGGGCTGGAACCCGACCAGACCCAGGGATCAGTCCCGGGCTGGAACCGGACCAGACCCAGGGATCAGTCCCGGGCTGGAACCGGACCAGACCCAGGATCAGTCCCAGGCTGGAACCGGACCAGACCCAGGATCAGTCCCGGGCAGGAACCTGACCAGACCCAGGGATCAGCCCCGGGCAGGAACCGGATTGACCCAGGGATCAGTCCTGGGCTGGAACCGGACAAGACCCAGGATCAGTGCCGGGCTGGAACCGGACCAGACACAGGATCAATCCCGGGCTGGAACCTGACCAGACCCAGGATCAGTCCCGGGCTGGAACCCGACCAGACCCAGGGTCAGTCCCGGGCTGGAAACTGACCAGACCCAGGATCAGTCCCAGGCTGGAACCGGACCAGACCCAGGATCACTCCCGGGCTGGAACCCGACCAGACCCAGGGATCAGTCCCGGGCTGGAACCGGATTAGACACAGGATCAGTCCCGGGCTGGAACCGGATTAGACCCAGGATCAGTCCCGGGCTGGAACCGGATTAGACCCAGGATCAGTCCCGGGCTGGAACTGGACCACACCCAAGGATCAGTCCCGGGCTGGAACCGGACCAGACCCAGGGATCAGTCCCGGGCTGGAACCGGATTTGACCCAAGATCAGTCCCAGGCTGGAACCCGACCAGACCCAGGATCAGTCCCGGGCTGGAACCGGATTAGACCCAGGATCCGTCCCGGCCTGGAAACCGACCAGACCCACGGATCAGTCCCGATCTGTAACCGGATTAGACCCAGGGTCAGTCCCGGGCTGGAACCGGACCAGACCCAGGATCAGTCCCGGGCTGCAACCCGACCAGACCCAGGGATCAGTCCCGGGCTGTAACCGGATTAGACCCAGGATCAGTCCCTGGCTGGAACCGGGCCAGACCCAGGTTCAGTCCCGGACTGGAACCCGACCAGACCCAGGATCA
This sequence comes from Somniosus microcephalus, assembly GCF_052327205.1. Lineage (NCBI taxonomy): Eukaryota > Metazoa > Chordata > Chondrichthyes > Squaliformes > Somniosidae > Somniosus > Somniosus microcephalus. Next base: position 7,552,802 of record NC_141001.1, on the reverse strand, counting down.
GTCCTAGGCTGGAACCCAGCCAGACACAGGGATCAGTCCCGGGCTGGAACCCGACCAGACCCAGGATCAGTCCCGGGCTGGAACCCGACCAGACCCAGGGATCAGTCACGGGCTGGAACCGGACCAGACCCAGGATCAGTCCCGGGCTGGAACCGGACCAGACCCAGGATCAGTCCTGGGCTGGAACCCGACCAGATCCAGGGATCAGCCCCGGGCTGGAACCGGATTAGACCCAGGATCAGTCCCAGGCTGGAACCGGACCAGACCCAGGATCAGTCCCGGGCTGGAACCCGACCAGACCCAGGGATCAGTCCCGGGCTGGAACCGGATTAGACACAGGATCAGTCCCGGGCTGGAACCGGATTAGACCCAGGATCAGTCCCGGGCTGGAACCGGATTAGACCCAGGATCAGTCCCGGGCTGGAACCGGAGCACACCCAAGGATCAGTCCTGGGCTGGAACCGGACCAGACCCAGGGATCAGTCCCGGGCTGGAACCGGACCAGACCCAGGATCAGTCCCGGGCTGGAACCCGACCAGACCCAGGATCAGTCCCAGGCTGGAACCCGACCAGACCCAGGGATCAGTCCCGGGCTGGAACCCGACCAGACCCAGGATCAGTCCCGGGCTGGAACCTTGGCAGACCCAGGGATCAGTCCCGGGCTGGAACCGGATTAGACCCAGGATCAATCCTGGGCTGGAACCGGATTAGACCCAGGATCAGTCCTGGGCTGGAACCCGACCAGATCCAGGGATCATTCCCGGGCTGGAACCGGATTAGACCCAGGGATCAGTCCCGGGCTGGAACCGGACCAGACCCAGGATCAGTCCCGGGCTGGAACCGGACCAGACACAGGATCAATCCCGGGCTGGAACCTGACCAGACCCAGGGATCAGTCCCAGGCTGGAACCCGACCAGACCCAGGATCAGTCCCGGGCTGGAACCCGACCAGACCCAGGGTCAGTCCCAGGCTGGAACCTGACCAGACCCAGGATCAGTCCCGCGCTGGAACCGGACCAGACCCAGGATCAGTCCCGGGCTGGAACCCGACCAGACCCAGGATCAGTCCCGGGCTGGAACCCGACCAGACCCAGGATCAGTCCCGGGCTGGAACCGGACCAGACACAGGATCAATCCCGGGCTGGAACCTGACCAGACCCAGGGATCAGTCCCAGGCTGGAACCCGACCAGACCCAGGATCAGTCCCGGGCTGGAACCCGACCAGACCCAGGGTCAGTCCCGGGCTGGAACCTGACCAGACCCAGGATCAGTCCCGCGCTGGAACCGGACCAGACCCAGGATCAGACCCGGGCTGGAACCCGACCAGACCCAGGGATCAGTCCCGGGCTGGAACCGGATTAGACACAGGATCAGTCCCGGGCTGGAACCGGATTAGACCCAGGATCAGTCCCGGGCTGGAACCGGATTAGACCCAGGATCAGTCCCGGGCTGGAACCGGACCACACCCAAGGATCAGTCCTGGGCTGGAACCGGACCAGACCCAGGGATCAGTCCCGGGCTGGAACCGGATTTGACCCAAGATCAGTCCCGGGCTGGAACCCGACCAGACCCAGGATCAGTCCCGGGCTGGAACCGAATCAGACCCAGGATCCGTCCCGGGCTGGAACCCGACCAGACCCAGGGATCAGTACCGGGCTGGAACCGGATTAGACCCAAGGTCAGTCCCGGGCTGGAACCGGACCAGACCCAGGATCAGTCCCGGGCTGGAACCCGACCAGACCCAGGGATCAGTCCCGGGCTGTAACCGGATTAGACCCAGGATCAGTCCCGGGCTGGAACCCGACCAGACCCAGGATCAGTCCCGGGCTGGAACCCGACCAGACCCAGGGATCAGTCCCGGGCTGGAACCGGACCAGACCCAGGGATCAGTCCCGGGCTGGAACCGGACCAGACCCAGGATCAGTCCCAGGCTGGAACCGGACCAGACCCAGGATCAGTCCCGGGCAGGAACCCGACCTGACCCAGGGATCAGCCCCGGGCAGGAACCGGATTAGACCCAGGGATCAGTCCTGGGCTGGAACCGGTCAAGACCCAGGATCAGTGCCGGGCTGGAACCGGACCAGACACAGGATCAATCCCGGGCTGGAACCTGACCAGACCCAGGGATCAGTCCCAGGCTGGAACCAGACCAGACCCAGGATCAGTCCCGGGCTGGAACCCGACCAGACCCAGGGTCAGTCCCGGGCTGGAAACTGACCAGACCCAGGATCAGTCCCGGGCTGGAACCCGACCAGACCCAGGGATCAGTCCCGGGCTGGAACCGGATTAGACACAGGATCAGTCCCGGGCTGGAACCGGATTAGACCCAGGATCAGTCCCGGGCTGGAACCGGATTAGACCCAGGATCAGTCCCGGGCTGGAACTGGACCACACCCAAGGATCAGTCCCGGGCTGGAACCGGACCAGACCCAGGGATCAGTCCCGGGCTGGAACCGGATTTGACCCAAGATCAGTCCCAGGCTGGAACCCGACCAGACACAGGATCAGTCCCGGGCTGGAACCGGATTAGACCCAGGATCCGTCCCGGCCTGGAAACCGACCAGACCCACGGATCAGTCCCGATCTGTAACCGGATTAGACCCAGGGTCAGTCCCGGGCTGGAACCGGACCAGACCCAGGATCAGTCACGGGCTGGAACCCGACCAGACCCAGGGATCAGTCCCAGGCTGGAACCGGATTAGACCCAGGATCAGTCCCGGGCTGCAACCCGACCAGACCCAGGGATCAGTCCCGGGCTGGAACCGGATTAGACACAGGATCAGTCCCGGGCTGGAACCGGATTAGACCCAGGATCAGTCCCGGGCTGGAACCGGATTAGACCCAGGATCAGTCCCGGGCTGGAACCGGACCACACCCAAGGATCAGTCCTGGGCTGGAACCGGACCAGACCCAGGGATCAGTCCCGGGCTGGAACAGGACCAGACCCAGGATCAGTCCCTGGCTGGAACCGGGCCAGACCCAGGATCAGTCCCGGACTGGAACCCGACCAGACCCAGGATCAGTCCTAGGCTGGAACCCGGCCAGACCCAGGGATCAGTCCCGGGCTGGAACCCGACCAGACCCAGGATCAGTCCCGGGCTGGAACCCGACCAGACCCAGGGATCAGTCCCGGGCTGGAACCGGACCAGACCCAGGATCAGTCCCGGGCTGGAACCGGACCAGACCCAGGATCAGTCCTGGGCTGGAACCCGACCAGACCCAGGGATCAGCCCCGGGCTGGAACCGGATTAGACCCAGGATCAGTCCCAGGCCGGAACCGGACCAGACCCAGGATCAGTCCCGGGCTGGAACCCGACCAGACCCAGGGATCAGTCCCGGGCTGGAACCGGATTAGACACAGGATCAGTCCCGGGCTGGAACCGGATTAGACCCAGGATCAGTCCCGGGCTGGAACCGGATTAGACCCAGGATCAGTCCCGGGCTGGAACCGGATTAGACCCAGGATCAGTCCCGGGCTGGAACCGGACCACACCCAAGGATCAGTCCTGGGCTGGAACCGGACCAGACCCAGGGATCAGTCCCGGGCTGGAACCGGACCAGACCCAGGATCAGTCCCGGGCTGGAACCCGACCAGACCCAGGATCAGTCCCAGGCTGGAACCCGACCAGACCCAGGCATCAGTCCCGGGCTGGAACCCGACCAGACCCAGGATCAGTCCCGGGCTGGAACCTTGGCAGACACAGGGATCAGTCCCGGGCTGGAACCGGATTAGACCCAGGATCAATCCTGGGCTGGAACCGGATTAGACCCAGGATCAGTCCTGGGCTGGAACCCGACCAGATCCAGGGATCAGTCCCGGGCTGGAACCGGACCAGACCCAGGGATCAGTCCCGGGCTGGATCCCGACCAGACCCAGGATCAGTCCCGGGCTGGAACCGGACCAGACCCATGATCAGTCCCGGGCTGGAACCGGATTAGACCCTGGATCAGCCCCGGGCTGGAACCCGACCAGACCCAGGATCAGTCCCGGGGTGGAACCGGACCAGACCCAGGATCAGTCCCGGGCTAGAACCGGACCAGACCCAGGGATCAGTCCCGGGCTGGAACCGGACCAGACCCAGGATCAGTCCCGGGCTGGATCCCGACCAGACCCAGGATCAGTCCCGGGCTGGAACCGGATTAGACCCAGGATCAGTCCCGGGCTGGAACCGGATTAGATCCAGGATCAGTCCCGGGCTGGAACCCGACCAGACCCAGGATCAGTCCCGGGCTGGAACCCGACCAGACCCAGGGTCAGTCCCGGGCTGGAACCCGACCAGACCCAGGATCAGTCCCGGGCTGGAACCGGATTAGACCCAGGATCAGTCCCGGGCTGGAACCGGATTAGACACAGGATCAGTCCCGGGCTCGAACCCGACCAGACCCAGGATCAGTCCCGGGCTGGAACCCGACCAGACCCAGGGATCAGTCCCGGGCTGGAACCGGATTAGACCCAGGATCAGTCCCGGGCTGGAACCGGATTAGACCCAGGATCAGTCCCGGGCTGGAACCGGACCAGACCCAGGATCAGTCCCGGGCTGGAACCGGATTAGACCCAGGATCAGTCCCGGGCTGGAACCTGACCAGACCCAGGATCAGTCCCGGGCTGGAACCCGACCAGACCCAGGGATCAGTCCTGGGCTGGAACCGGATTAGACCCAGGGATCATGCCCGGGCTGGAACCGGACCAGACCCAGGTTCAGTCCCGGGATTGGAACCGGATTAGACCCAGGATCAGTCCCGGGCTGGAACCGGATTAGACCCAGGAACAGTCCCGGGCTGGAGCCGGATTAGACCCAGGATCAGTCCCGGGCTGGAACCGGACCAGACCCAGGATCAGTCCCGGGCTGGAACCCGACCAGACCCAGGATCAGTCCCGGGCTGGAACTGGACCAGACCCAGGATCAGTCCCGGGCTGGAACCCGACCAGACCCAGGGATCAGCCCCGGGCTGGAACCGGATTAGACCCAGGATCAGTCCCATGCTTGAACCGGACCAGACCCAGGATCAGTCCCGGGCTGGAACCGGACCAGACCCAGGATCAGTCCCGGGCTGGAACTGGATTAGATCCAGGATCAGTCCCGGGCTGGAACCGGATTAGACCCAGGATCAGTCCCGGCCTGGAACCCGACCAGACCCAGGGATCATTCCCGGGCTGGAACCCGAACAGACCCAGGGATCAGTCCCGGGCTGGAACCCAACCAGACCCAGGATCAGTCCCGGGCTGGAACCCGACCAGACCCAGGGATCAGTCCCGGGCTGGAACCGGACCAGACCCAGGATCAGGCCCGGGCTGGAACCGGACCAGACCCAGGATCAGTCCTGGGATGGAACCCGACCAGACCCAGGGATCAGCCCCGAGCTGGAACCGGACTAGACCCAGGATCAGTCCCGGGCTGGAACCGGATTAGACACAGGATCAGTCCCGGGCTCGAACCCGACCAGACCCAGGATCAGCCCCGGGCTGGAACCCGACCAGACCCAGGGATCAGTCCCGGGCTGGAACCGGATTAGACCCAGGATCAGTCCCGGGCTGGAACCGGATTAGACCCAGGATCAGTCCCGGGCTGGAACCGGACCAGACCCAGGATCAGTCCCGGGCTGGAACCGGATTAGACCCAGGATCAGTCCCGGGCTGGAACCGGACCAGACCCAGGATCAGTCCCGGGCTGGAACCCGACCAGACCCAGGGATCAGTCCTGGGCTGGAACCGGATTAGACCCAGGGATCATGCCCGGGCTGGAACCGGACCAGACCCAGGTTCAGTCCCGGGATTGGAACCGGATTAGACCCAGGATCAGTCCCGGGCTGGAACCGGATTAGACCCAGGAACAGTCCCGGGCTGGAGCCGGATTAGACCCAGGATCAGTCCCGGGCTGGAACCGGACCAGACCCAGGATCAGTCCCGGGCTGGAACCGGACCAGACCCAGGGATCAGTCCCGGGCTGGAACTGGACCAGACCCAGGATCAGTCCCGGGCTGGAACTGGACCAGACCCAGGATCAGTCCCGGGCTGGAACCCGACCAGACCCAGGGATCAGCCCCGGGCTGGAACCGGATTGACCCAGGATCCGTCCCAGGCTGGAACCCGACCAGACCCAGGGATCAGTCACGGGCTGGAACCCGACCAGACCCAGGATCAGTCCCGGGCTGGAACCCGACCAGACCCAGGGATCAGTCCCGGGCTGGAACTGGATTAGATCCAGGATCAGTTCCGGGCTGGAACCGGATTAGACCCAGGATCAGTCCCGGCCTGGAACCCGACCAGACCCAGGGATCATTCCCGGGCTGGAACCCGAACAGACCCAGGGATCAGTCCCGGGCTGGAACCCAACCAGACCCAGGATCAGTCCCGGGCTGGAACCCGACCAGACCCAGGGATCAGTCCCGGGCTGGAACCGGACCAGACCCAGGATCAGGCCCGGGCTGGAACCGGACCAGACCCAGGATCAGTCCTGGGATGGAACCCGACCAGACCCAGGGATCGGCCCCGAGCTGGAACCGGACTAGACCCAGGATCAATCCCAGGCTGGAACCGGACCAGACCCAGGATCAGTACCGGGCTGGAACCCGACCAGACCCAGCATCAGTCCCAGGCTGGAACCCGACCAGACCCAGGGATCAGTCCCGGGCTGGAACCCGACCAGACCCAGGATCAGTCCCGGGCTGGAACCCGACCAGACCCATGGATCAGTCCCGGGCTGGAACCAGATTAGACCCAGGATCAGTCCCGGGCTGGAACCGGACCAGACCCATGGATCAGTCCCGGGCTGGAACCGGATTAGACCCAGGATCAGTCCCGGGCTGGAACAGGACCACACCCAGGGTTCAGTCCCGGGCTGGAACAGGATTAGACCCAGGGATCAGTCCCGGGCTGGAACCGGATTAGGCCCAGGGATCAGTCCCGGGCTGGAACCGGACCAGACCCAGGGATCAGTCCCGGGCTGGAACAGGATTAGACCCAGGATCAGTCCCGGGCTGGAACCGGACCACACCCAGGGATCAGTCCCGGGCTGGAACAGGTTTAGACCCAGGGATCAGTCCATGGCTGGAACCGGATTAGACCCAGGGATCAGTCCCGGGCTGGAACCGGACCATACCCAGGGATCAGTCCCGGGCTGGAACCGGACCAGACCCAGGGATCAGTCCTGGGCTGGAACCGGATTAGACCCAGGATCAGTCCCGGGCTGGAACCGGATTAGACCCAGGATCAGTCCCGGACTGGAACCGGACCACACCCAAGGATCAGTCCTGGGCTGGAACCGGACCAGACCCAGGGATCAGTCCCGGGCTGGAACCGGATTTGACCCAAGATCAGTCCCGGGCTGGAACCCGACCAGACCCAGGATCAGTCCCGGGCTGGAACCGAATTAGACCCAGGATCCGTCCCGGGCTGGAACCCGACCAGACCCAGGGATCAGTCCCGGGCTGGAACCGGATTAGACCCAAGGTCAGTCCCGGGCTGGAACCGGACCAGACCCAGGATCAGTCCCGGGCAGGAACCCGACCAGACCCAGGGATCAGCCCCGGGCAGGAACCGGATTAGACCCAGGGATCCGTCCTGGGCTGGAACCGGACAAGACCCAGGATCAGTGCCGGGCTGGAACCGGACCAGACACAGGATCAATCCCGGGCTGGAACCTGACCAGACCCAGGGATCAGTCCCAGGCTGGAACCAGACCAGACCCAGGATCAGTCCCGGGCTGGAACCCGACCAGACCCAGGGTCAGTCCCGGGCTGGAAACTTACCAGACCCAGGATCAGTCCCGGGCTGGAACCGGACCAGACCCAGGATCAGTCCCGGGCTGGAACCGGATTAGACACAGGATCAGTCCCGGGCTGGAACCGGACCAGACCCTGGATCAGTCCCGGGCTGGAACCGGATTAGACCCAGGATCAGTCCCGGGCTGGAACTGGACCAGACCCAGGATCAGTCCCGGGCTGGAACCCGACCAGACCCAGGGATCAGTCCCGGGCTGGAACCGGATTAGACCCAGGGTCAGTCCCGGGCTGGAACCGGATTAGACCCAGGATCAGTCCCGGGCTGGAACCGGACCAGACCCAGGGATCAGTCCCGGGCTGGAACCGGATTAGACCCAGGGTCAGTCCCGGGCTGGAACCGGATTAGACCCAGGATCAGTCCCGGGCTGGAACCCGACCAGACCCAGGGATCAGTCCCGGGCTGGAACCGGATTAGACCCAGGATCAGTCCCGGGCTGGAACCGGATTAGACCCAGGATCAGTCCCGGGCTGGAACTGGATTAGACCCAGGGTCAGTCCCGGGCTGGAACCTGACCAGACCCAGGATCAGTCCCGGGCTGGAACCGGATTAGACCCAGGATCAGTCCCGGGCTGGAACCGGATTAGACCCAGGATCAGTCCCGGGCTGGAACCCGACCAGACCCAGGATCAGTCCCGGGCTGGAACCCGACCAGACCCAGGGATCAGTCCTGGGTTGGAACCCGGCCAGACCCAGGATCAGTCCCGGGCTGGAACCCGACCAGACCCAGGGATCAGTCCCGGGCTGGAACCGGATTAGACCCAGGATCAGTCCCGGGCTGGAACCGGACCAGACCCAGGATCAGTCGCGGGCTGGAACCCGACCAGACCCAGGGATCAGTCCCGGGCTAGAACCGGATTAGACCCAGGATCAGTCCCGGGCTGGAACCCGACCAGACCCAGGATCAGTCCCGGGCTGGAACCTGGCCAGACCCAGGGATCAGTCCCGGGCTGGATCCGGATTAGACCCAGGATCAGTCCTGGGCTGGAACCGGATTAGACCCAGGATCAGTCTCGGGCTGGAACCGGACCACACCCAGGGATCAGTCCCGGGCTGGAACCCGACCAGACCCAGGATCACTCCCGGGCTGTAACCGGACCAGACCCAGGATCAGTCCCGGTCTGGAACCCGACCAGACCCAGGATCCGTCCCAGGCTGGAACCCGACCAGACCCAGGGATCAGTCACGGGCTGGAACCCGACCAGACCCAGGATCAGTCCCGGGCTGGAACCCGACCAGACCCAGGGATCCGTCCCGGGCTGGAACCTGACCAGACCCAGGGATCAGTCCCGGGCTGGAACCGGACCACACCCAGGATCAGTCCCGGGCTGGAACCCGACCAGACCCAGGGATCAGTCCCGGGCTGGAACCGGACCAGACCCAGGGATCAGTCCCGGGCTGGAACCGGACCAGACCCAGGATCAGTCCCGGGCTGGAACCCGACCAGACCCAGGATCAGTCCCGGGCTGGAACCGGACCAGACCCAGGATCAGTCCCGGGTTGGAACCGGACCAGACCCAGGGATCAGTCCCGGGCTGGAACCGCATCAGACCCAGGAACAGTCCCGGGCTGGAACCGGACCAGACCCAGGATCAGTCCCGGGCTGGAACCCGACCAGACCCAGGGTTCAGTCCCGGGCTGGAACCGGATTAGACCCAGGGATCAGTCCCGGGCTGGAACCGGATCAGACCCAGGATCAGTCCCGGGCTGGAACCGGATTAGACCCAGGGATCAGTCCCGGGCTGGAACACGACCAGACCCAGGGATCAGTCCTGGGCTAGAACCCGACCAGACCCAGGGATCAGTCCCGGGCTGGAACCGGATCAAACCCAGGGATTAATCCCAGGCTGGAACCGGATCAGTCCTGTGCTGCAACCCAACCAATTCCAGGGATCAGTCCCGGGCTGGAACCCGACCAAACCCAGGGATCCGTCCCGGGCTGGAACCTGACCAGACCCAGGGATCAGTCCCGGGCTGGAACCGGACCAGACCCAGGATCAGTCCCGGGCTGGAACCCGACCAGACCCAGGCATCAGTCCTGGGCTGGAACCGGAAAAGACCCAGGGATCAGTCCCGGGCTGGAACCGGATTAGACCCAGGATAAGTCCCAGGCTGGAACCGGACCAGACCCAGGCTCAGTCCCGGTCTGGAACCCGACCAGACCCAGGATCAGTCCCAGGCTGGAACCCGACCAGACCCAGGGATCAGTCCCGGGCTGGAACCCGACCAGACCCAGGATCAGTCCCGGGCTGGAACCCGACCAGACCCAGGGATCAGTCCCGGGCTGGAACCGGACCAGACCCAGGGATCAGTCCCAGGCTGGAACCGGACCAGACCCAGGATCAGTCCCGGGCTGGAACCGGACCAGACCCAGGATCAGTCCCGGGCTGGAACCGGACCAGACCCAGGATCAGTCCCGGGCTGGAACCGGACCAGACCCAGGATCAGTCCCGGGCTGGAACCGGACCAGACCCAGGATCAGTCCCGGGCTGGAACCCGATCAGACCCAGGGATCAGCCCCGGGCTGGAACCGGATTAGAACCAGGGATCAGTCCCGGGCTGGAACCGGACCAGACCCAGGATCAGTCCCGGGCTGGAACCCGACCAGACCCAGGATCAGTCCTGGGCTGGAACCCGACCAGACCCAGGATCAGTCCCGGGCTGGAACCGGACCAGACCCAGGATCAGTCCCGGGTTGGAACCGGACCAGACCCAGGATCAGTCCCGGGCTGGAACCGGATCAGACCCAGGAACAGTCCCGGGCTGGAACCGGATCAGACCCAGGATCAGTCCCGAGCTGGAACCGGATTAGACCCAGGGATCAGTCCCGGGCTGGAACCGGATCAAACCGAGGGATCTGTCCTGGGATCGGCCTGGGGAAACCACACAGGGAACTGTTCCGGGAATCTGCTAATTGACCATCCGCAGGGAATCCAGTAACACATGCCCAGGGAGTCCAATCACGAATCAGCCAACAACAACAACTTGTATTTATACAGCGCCTTTAACATAGTAAAACGTCCCAAGGCGCTACACAGGAGCGTTATCAAACAAAATTTGACACCGAGCCAGTCAATGAGGTAGGTTTTAAGGAGCGTCTTAAATGAAGAAAGGAAGGCGGAGAGGTTTAGGCAGGGAATTCTAGAGCTTAGAGCCCAGGCAACAGAAGGCACGGCCACCAAAGGTTGAGCGATTATAATCAGGGATGCTCAAGAGGGCAGAATCAGAGGAGCACATATATCTTGGGGGCGGGGGGGGGGTGGTGCGGTTGTGGGGCTGGAGAAGATTACAGAGATTGGGAGGGGCGAGATCATGGAGGGATTTAAAAACTAGGATGAGAATTTTAAAAATTGATGTGTTACCAGTCCGAGAGCCAATGTAGGTCAGCGAGCACAGGGGTGATGGGCGAACGGGACTCGGTTCGAGTTAGGACACAGGTAGCCAAGTTTTGGATGAGATAAAGTTTACGTAGGGTGGAATGTGGGAGGCCAGCCAGGAGTGCGTTGGAATAGACAAGCCTAGAGGTAACAAAGGCATGGATGAGGGTTTCAGCAGCAGATGAGCTGAGGCAGGGGATGAGACGGGTGATGTTATGGAGGTGTAAGTAGGTGGTCTTCATGATGGCATGACATGTGGTCGGAAGCTCAACTTGGGATCAAATATGACACCAAGGTTGTGAACGGTCTGGTTCAGCCTCAGACAGATGCCAGGGAGAGGAATGGAGTCAGCGGCTAGGGAACGGAGTTTGTGGGGGGGACCGAAGACAGTGGCTTTGGTCTTCCCAATATTTAGTTGGAGGAAATTTCTGCGCCTCCAGTACTGAATGCCATTCAGTGTGATAAATCAGAGACAGTGGAGGGGGTCGAGAGAGGTGGTGATGTACTAGAGCTGGGTGTCGTCAACAACATGTGGAACCTGATGATATGGTTTTGGATGATGTCGCCAAGGGGCAACATGTAGATGAGAAATAGGAGGGGGCCAAGGAGAGATCCTTGGGGGACACCCGAGGTAACGGGAAGAGAAGTCATTGCAGGTGATCCACTAGCTACGACTGGATAGGCAAGAATGGAACCAGGCGAGTGCAGTCTCACCCAGCTGGACAACAGAAGAGAGATGTTGGTGGAGGATGCTGTGGTCAACCCTGTCAAAGGCTGCAGACAGGTCGAGAAGAGCAAGGAGAGATAGTTTACCATGGTCACAGTCGCATAGGATGTCTTTTGTGACTTTAATAAGGGCCATTTCAGTACTGTGGCAGGGGCAGAAACCTGATTGGAGGGATTCAAACATGGAGTCTCAGGAAAGATGGGCACGGATTTGGAAGGCGACAATACATTCAAGGACTTTGGAGAGGAAAGGGAGATTGGAGATGGGGCGGTAGTTTGCAATGACAGAGGGGTCAAGGGTGAGTTTTTTGAAGAGAGAGTGATGATGGCAGATTAAAAGGGGAGGGGGACAGTACCTGAGGAGAGAGAACCATTAACAATATCAGTTAACATGGAGGCCAGGAAGGAAAGTTGGGTGGTCAGCAGTTTAGTGGGAATAGGGTTGAGGGAGCAGGAGGTGGTTCTCATGGACAAGATGAGCTTAGAGAGAGCATATGGGGAGATCAGGGAGAAAGATGCGAGTTCAGGGCAAGGGCAGGGGGAAACCTTGGGGGAAGTTTGGCCTGGTAGACTCGGGGAAGGGAGGGAAGCGGCAGAGGCAGCTGAACAGATGGTCTCAATCTTAGCGACAAAGAAGTCCCTGAGCGCCTTGCACTTGTTGTTGGAGGTGAGGGTGGAGGAGGCAGGGGAGAAGGGTTTAAGAAGATGGTTTGTAGAGAAGAGAAGCCAGGGGTTAGCTTTGTATTCCAGGATGATGCTGGAATAGTGAGCAGTTTTGACAGAGGGCAGCAGGACCCGATAGTGCTTTATGTGGTCCAGCCAGTTCTGGCGATGAATGGCTAAACCAGTTGTCCACCATATCCGTTCAAGTCTGCGACCATTGCACTTAAGGGAGTGGCGATGAGTGCCATACTGGGGGAATGACCAGAGTGAGAGTGAGTAATGCTTTTAGTGGGGCAAGGGCATCAAAGGCACGGATTTGGGAGGCAACAGCATGTTCAAGGTCTTTGGATAGGAAAGGGAGGTTTGAGATGGGGCATTGTTTGCAAGGACGGAGGGGTCAAGGGTGGGTTTTCTTTGAGGAGAGGGGTAATTTCGGCAGATTTGAAGGTACCCGAGGAGAGAGAACAGTTAACAATATCAGCTAACATGGGGGCCAGGAAGGAAAGTTGGGTGGTCATTAGTTTGTCGGGAAGTGGTTCGAGGGAGCAGGAGGTGGTTCTCATGGACAAGATGAGTTCGGAGAGGGTATGAGGGGAGATAGGAGAGAAACTGGAGAAAGATGCGAGTTCAGGGCTAGGGCAGTGTGTAACTTTAGAGGGTGTTTGGCCTGGTGGGCTAGGGGAATTGACCAGCCTAAAGAATCTTCTAACTGACTATCTCAGAGAATCCACTCACAGACCAGCCCAGGAACTACACTGACTAACCAGCCTGGGAATCCACTCACAGACCAGCCCGGGGAATCCACTCACTGACCAGCCCAGGAACTACACTGACTGACCAGCCTGGGAATCCACTCACTGGCCAGCCTGGGAATCCACTCACAGACCAGACCAGGAACTACACTGACTGACCAGCCTGGGAATCCACTCACTGACCAGCCTGGGGAATCCACTCACTGACCTACCTGGGGAATCCACTCACTGACCAGCCCAGGGAATCCACTCACTGACCAGCCTGGGGAATCCACTCACTGACCAGCCTGGGGAATCCACTCACTGACCTGCCCGGGGAATCCACTCACTGACCAGCCTGGGGAATCCATTCACTGACCAGCCTGGGGAATCCAGTCACTGACCTGCCCGGGGAATCCACTCACTGACTAGCCTGGGGAATCCACTCACTGACCAACCTGGGAATCCACTCACTGAGCAGCCTGGGGAATCCATTCACTGACCTACCCAGGGAATCCATTCACTGACCTGCCCAGGAATCCACTCACTGACCAGCCCAGGAACTACACTAACTGACCAGCCTGGTGAATCCACTCACTGACCAGCCTGGGGAATCCATTCACTGACCTGCCTGGGGAATCCACTCACTGACCTACCCAGGGAATCCATTCACTGACCTGCCCAGGAATCCTCTCACTGACCAGCCCGGGGAATCCACTCACTGACCAGCCCAGGGAATCCACTCACTGACCTGCCTGGGGAATCCACTCACTGACCAGCCCAGGGAATCCACTCACTGACCAGCCCGGGGAGTCCACTCACTGACCAGTCTGGGGAATCCACTCACTGACCAGCCTGGGGAATCCACTCACTGACCAGCCCAGGGAATCCACTCACTGACCTGCCCGGGGAATCCACTCACTGACCAGCCCAGGGAATCCACTCACTGACCTGCCCGGGGAATCCACTCACTGACCTGCCTGGGGAATCCACTCACTGACCAGCCTGGGGAATCCACTCACTGACCTGCCCGGGGAATCCACTCACTGACCTGCCCGGGGAATCCACTCACTGACCAGCCCAGGGAATCCACTCACTGACCTGCCTGGAGAATCCACTCACTGACCTGCCTGGGGAATCCACTCACTGACCAGCCCAGGGAATCCACTCACTGACCTGCCCGGTGAATCCACTCACTGACCTGCCTGGGGAATCCACTCACTGACCAGCCTGGGGAATCCACTCACTGACCAGCCTGGGGAATCCACTCACTGACCTGCCCAGGGAATCCACTCACTTACCAGCCCATTCAATCCACTCACTGACCACCCTGGGGAATCTACTCACTGACCAGCCTAGGGAATCCACTCACTGAACAGTCCAGGGAATCCACTCACTGACCTGCCTGGGGAATCCACTAACTGACCACCCTGGGGAATCCACTCACTGAACAGCCCAGGGAATCCACTCACTGAACAGCCCAGGGAATCCACTCACTGACCAGCCCAGGGAATCCACTCACTGACCTACCCGGGGAATCATAGAATCATAGAATTCTATAGCACAGAAGGAGGCCATTCGGCCCATTCTGCCTGTGCCGGCCCTTTGAAAGAGCTGTCCAATGTAATCCCAATCGCAATCCTTTTCCCCATAACCCTGAAAATCAGTTCTCTTCAAGTACATTAGCAAAATACTGCGGATGTTGGAAATCTGAACTAACAACAGAAGTGCTGGAAACACTCAGCAGGTCAGACAGCATCGAGGAGAGAGAAACTGTGTCAACGTTTCAGGTCAAACCCTTCATCAGAACTGGAAAAGGTTAGGGAAGAGATATTTTTAAGTAGGGGAAGGGAGGAGGGGAGGAAAGCCCCTCCCTCCTTCCCTCCTCCCTGTCCCTGCTTAAAAATCTCTCTTCCCTAACCTGCTGAGTGTTTCCAGCACTTTCTGTTGTTATCTCTTCAAGTACATGTTCAATTGACTTTTGAAAGTTCCTATGGAATCTGATTCCACGACCCTTTCAGGTAGTGTGTTCCCGATCATAGCAACCCTCTGTGTGAAACTATTTGTCCTCATTTCCCCTCTAGTTCCTTTGCCAATAATGTTATATCTGTGACCTCTGGTTACCGACCCGCTTGCCAGAGTTTCTCCCTACTTGCTCTCTCAAAACCCCTCATAATTTGGAATAACTCTATTAGGTCTCCCCTTAACCTTCCCTGCTCTAAGCTTCCCCAAGGTAGAAATTGCGGAGGTGCGGGCCACAATCTGCGAATCCTCCTTAGATACAGTGGTGGTGCCAGAGGACTGGAGGGTTGCAAATATTACACCTTTGTTCAAAAATGGGAGAAGGATAAACCTGGCAATTACAGGCCAGTCAGTTTAACGTCAGTGGTGGGGAAGCTTTTAGATGCAATAATCCGGGAGAAAATTAATAGCCACTTTGACAAGCATGGACTAATAAAGGAGAGCCAGCCCGGATTTGTGAAGGGCAAATCGTGTTTGACTAACTAGATTGAGTTTTTTGATGTGATAACAGAGAGGGTGGATGAGGGCAGTGCAGTTGATGTGTATATGGACTTTCAAAAGGCGTTTGACAAAGTACCACACACTCGGCTTGTTAGCAAAATTGAAGCCCATGGGATAAAGGCGCAGTAGCAGCATGGATACAACATTGGCTAAGGGACGGAAAACAGAGAGTTGTGGTGAATGGCTGTTTTTTGGACTGGAGGGAGGTATACAGTGACATTCCCCAAGGTTCAGTGCTAGGACCACTGCTGTTTTTGATACACATTCATGATTTGGATCTTGGGGGTACAGGACACAATTTTGAAATTTGCAGATGACACGAAACTTGGAAGTGCAGTAAACAGTGAGGAAGATAGTAATAGACTTCAGGAGGACATAGACAGGCTGGTGGAATGGGCGGACACATGGCAGATAAAATATCAATGCAGAGAAGTGTGAGGTGATACATTTTGGTAGGAAAAATGAGGAGAGACCGTACACACTAAATGGTACAATTTTAAAGTGGGTGTAAGAACAGAGACCTGGGGGTGCTTTTGCACAAATCTTTGAAGGTGGCAGGAGAGGTTAACAAAGCAGTTAATAAAGCATCTGGGATCTCTTGCTTTATACATAGAGACATAGAGTACACAAGCCAGGAAGTTGTGCTAAACCTACAGAAAACAATAGATCAGCCCCAGCTGGAGGATTGTGACCAGTTCTGGGCACCACACTTTAGGACGGACGTGAAGGCTTTGGAGAGGGTGCAGAAGAGATTTACTGGAATGGTTCTAGGAATGAGGGATTACAGTTACATGGATAGACTGGAGAAGCTGCGGTTGTTCTCCTTAGAGCAGAGAAGGCTAAGACGAGATTTGATAGAGGTGTTTAAAATCATGAAGGATTTAGATAGAGTAAATAAAGAGAAACTGTTTCCAATGGTTGAAGGGTCGATAACCAGAGGGCTCAGGTTTAAGGTGATTGGCAAAAGAACCAGAGGCGACATGAGGAAAAACTTTTTTACGCAGCGAGTGGTTAGGATTTGGACTGCGCTGCCTGATAGGGCGGTGGATACAGGTTCAATATTAGCCTTCAAAGGGGAATTGGATCAATACTTGAAGGAGAAAAAAGTGCAGGGATATGGGGAAAGAGTGGGGGAGTGGGACTAACTGGATTGCTCTTCGAGAGAGCTGGCGCAGACTCGATGGGCCGAATGGCCTCCTTCTGTGCTGTACTATTCTCTGATTCTATGGGGGAGAAATTCCCCTAGAGGGCCGTTTGGGGCGCTAAGTGAAAAATGTTTGGAAAGCAGGCGCTAACCTTTTCAAACATTTGTTAAATTCCCTCTTTGTGCTCCAAGAGGCGGGGAATGTCCCGATCCAGGGCGATGTGCTCAGCAGCGCCACAAGAGGCCACGCATGGCACTGCCGCGTTGGAGGGGCTCTTCCCTGTATTAAAGGGAAGGGCCCCTCGCTGCGAGCTCTGCAGGTTTCATGGTAGATTTCTGGGCCACGAGGGTGCAGGAGTGCTGCGCAGTCAAGCAGAGTCCCGGGCTGAGCGATCGCGGCATGGATGTCGCGACCGGTGGCCGAAATGTATTTATTTTTTAAATCGGCGGGTTTTTTTGGCAGGCCGCCCACCACGCCTTTAAGCTGCGTCCTGCGAGCGGCCGGCCTCACTGTTCGCGACCCCTGCAGCAGTCGGTAACATCGCCTGGCATTGCTGCGGGGCGCGAGTGCGAATCTTTCTCCTGAGGCGCTACCGGGGTGCTGCGCCCGGAGATGGGCCCAGAAATTCAGTTGCTTGCGCCAGCCGGTAGCGCCTTAGGAGGAGGAGATGTTGGGCGATAGGCGGCTAGCGGCCGGGCGCAGCGCGATCTGCGCCTCTCCCCAACTTCACTAGAGATTTAGCGTCGGCGCAAAGTCTTTGCGCGCGCTCAGCTGCGCGCGCAGATCCTGACGTCATTTCATCGTGCAACGCCCTTTGTGCGCCCCAAACCGGAACTTCAGTGGCGCCGCCCTTCTATGCGCCTGGCGCCCCCAGCGACTGGTAGAGGGGAACGGTTCCCAGTCGCTGCGGGGGGCGCTATTTAAAGGGGACTCCTCCTGCATTATAAGTGACAGCCATTTTGTGCCAATCCTTCTGTGTGAGAGACAAAGGCAGAGAGCTTTCTGCTTTGACTCAGCGCTCGCACAGCTACTTCTGGCTTCAGGCCAGAGCTTTGCACTTGGATTTCACTTTCAGTGCCATAGCCTTGAGTCGCCACATGTACTGTAATGGGGGCTACAATGGGTGGAAACGTTGGCTTTCTGCATTGCATTCAAAGGGATCAGAGACGCCGTGAGAGAGTGCCAGTCATGGCCAGACGGAGAAGGGCCAACAGGTATCGGCACAGGAGGCCTTACCCACCCAGGGTAATCCGCCAGCAGTTCTCATATCTGAACATGTCTGAGGAGCAGTGTGTTCGGAGGCTGCGATTCAGAAGGGAGGTGGTCACTGAGATCTGCCACCTGCTTTGCAGAGATCTGCAGCCACAGCTGAGGAGCAGGATGTCTCTGTCGGTGGCAGTGAAGGTGACGGTGGCTCTCAACTTCTATGCCACCGGCTCCTTCCAATCCGCTACTGGGGACATTGCCAACATCTCCCAGTTCGCGGTACATTGCTGCATCCGACAGGTGAACAATGCCCTTTTCAGAAGGAGACGTCAGTACATCTCCTTCCCCATGACCCTGGACAAGCAGCAAGAGCGTACAATGGGATTTGGAAGAATAGCGGGCTTCCCCATGGTCCAGGACGTAGAACTGATGAACCAGCATTGGTCAGGCCTTGCTTCAGGGCTGCAGTGCGCAGGGCATGGCAGCCAGACAAGTCCACCCTCCCCCTTTAAGAGCTGACCGGCGCCAGAGTGTCTGCCGTCAATCAGCAACTCGCCGCACCTGCGCTGCGCCCGCCCTCGGGGGTATCGCCCCGGACCGCCGGCTTAGCACCTAATGATAGTCGTGCATCGCCTGTTTTAGCGCAGCAGCAACCTCTTGGGGCGATGCGACTGAATATTGGCGTAGGTGGCGCGAACTTGCGCCGGGCGCAAACTTTAGCGGCCGCCCGACGGTAGCGCCCCGAACGTGGCTATACTGAATTTCTAGGCCACGATGTCATGATCTCCGGGTGCAGAAGATCGGGGCGATACCCGGTAGCGCCGCCGCTAACCTCCCGCGGAATTTCGTGGGAAGTCGCGGTTATTGCCTCGGGGGTGGGCGAAAAGCCATTCAAATTGGGGAATTTCGCCACCTCTGATTCTAGCTACAGGCCTACAGACATTGGCTGCCCTCTGGTACCTCGCCAAAGTGGCCTTTTTTCACGTTTGAACCTAGACAGTGACTGCCAACTGGCTATTCCACCATGGGAGCATTGCAGCTCCATCAACGTCAGAACAAGGATCATATTAGAGTTCAACAATTTCAGATCATAACCTCGGCCCCGATTATATTTTCATATTTTTTATCCACACCTTTGGTTTGTGCCTTTTCCCTTTTCTCTCTCTCTCCCTCTCGGCAGCTGTCTCTCACTCTGCCAGCGCACTTCACACTTCATCAAGAGCCATTGTCTGTTTCTTTACCTGTCCTATTACCATCTCGTCTCACCTTTAATATCTCTTAATGTCTCTTCTTTCATCCCCTCCCCCATTTCCCAGCCCCCAAACTGCCTTTTAATCTGTTTCACTTCCTGCCTTTTTTTCTCAGTCCTGACGAAGGGTTTCGACCCGAAACGTTGACTTTGTTTCTCTCTCCACGGATGTTGCCTGGCCTGCTGAGTTTTTCCAGCGTCTTCTGTTGTTATTAAGGGTCATATTCGGATCAGTTGGAGCTCAGTGTTGCGTTTCTTCTCATGAGCTCAGTGCTACGTGGTTTGAGTTTCTTGACCCTTTACCCTGGATTGTCTCAGATGACTCTCAATGGTGACCTCTAGCTCCCTATGTCCCAGTCAGTTTTTTCACTTGGCAAGACACCTCGGGTAAATTCGTAGAGTGCCCAGGGGTTCAACAGAGAACGTTCTTCAGTGTACTTCATCTTGGTTTTATTTTGTGCCTGCGCTGATCCTCCTTGACCCCAGTAGGGGGCAGTGTAACACAACCCAAGGCTTTCACTGGGACTTGAACTGCCAAACAAATTTACTGACCAGAAAAAGGACAGGAGCACAACTGTCCGCTTTTGGAACTTCTTGCTCTTTTATCTTTACAAAAGATTTGGGAGTGAGTTACATTTAAGTGTTGTTGAGGAAAAAAGTGACTTTGTACAGGTTTAAAAAGCCCGACAGATAGCAAGCACTGAGACAGAGAGAGGGGTTTGAGTTGCTGCGCGGGCTTTAACCAATTTCTTAACTCAAGAATAACTTTCATTGGTACAGTGCTCCTTAACATTGAAAAACATCCCAAGGCACTTCACAAATGTGTAATCATTCAAAAATAAATGCAGAGACAAAGAAGGAGATATTAGAAAATCTTAGGTGGTAAAAAGCTTGAGCAAATAGGAGGAGTTTAGGGGCTAGATAGCCGCAGGCATGGTCACGAATGGTGGGGCAAAGGCAGTGGGGGATACACTGGAGGCAAAAATTGAAAGAGCGCATATATCTTGGTGGGTTATAGGGCTGGATGAGGTTAGAGAGATAGGGAGGGGCGAGGCCAAGGAGGGATTTGAAAACACGGATGAGAATTTTAAATTGGAGGCTTTGCCAGACTGGGAGCCAATGAAGATCAGCGAACGCAGGGGTGACGGGGGAACAGGACTTGGTGCGAGTTAGGATACGGACAGCAGAGTTTCGGATAATCTCAAACCTATGGAGGGTGGAAGATGTGAGGCCAGCGAGGCGAGTATTGGAACAGTCAAATCGACAAGTAACAAAGGCATGGATAAGGGATTCAGCAGCAGATGAGCCGAGGCAGGGTTGGAGACGGGCGACGTTAGGGAGGTGGAGGCAGGCGGTCTTGATGATAGAGAGGGTATGGGGTCAGTAACAAAAACAGAGAATGCTGGAGGTACTCAGCAGGTCAGGCAGCATCTGTGGAGAGAGAAACAGAGTTAACGTTTCAGGTCGATGACCCTTTGTCAGAACTGGAAAAAGTGAGAGATGTAACAGCAGAGGCAGGGAAAGGGGGGAGGGGGAGAAAGAACAAAAGGAAAAGGTCTTTGATAGGATGGAAGGCCGGAGAGATTAAAAGACAAAAGGGGTGATTGGTGCGAGGTAAAAGGAGATGGTAATGGGACAAGTAAAGAAACAAAAGATGAGTCTAGAAGAGGTGTAAATGGGAATACTAGAATCATCAATAGCTGCCGTCTGGAACAATGGGAGCAGAGGTTATAATCTGAAATTGTTGAACTCGATGTTGAGCCCAGAAGGTTGTAAAGTGCCTAATCGAAGGATGAGGTGCTGTTCCTCGATCTTACGCTGAGCTTCGTTGGAACAGCGTAGGAGGCCAAGGACGGAGAGGTCAGAGTGGGAGTGGAGCGGAGAATTAAAGTGACAGGTGACCGGAAGCTCAGGGTAACGCTTGCGGACTGAACGGAGGTGTTCCGCAAAGCCGTCACCCAATCTGCGTTTGGTCTCCCCAATGTAGAGGAGACCGCATCGTGAGCAGCGAATACAGTATACTAGATTGCGAGAAGTACAAGTAAATCGCTGTTTCACCTGGAAGGAGTGTTTGGGGCCCTGGACAGTGGGAAGGGAGGAGGTGTTGCATCTCCTGTGCTTGCACGGGAAGGTGCCTAGCGAAGGGGAAGGAGTGCTGGGGGTGATAGAGGAGTGGACTAAGGTGTCGCAGAGGGAGCGGTCCCTTCGTAATACTGAAAAGGGGAAGGGAGGGGAAGATGTGTTTGGTGGTGAGATTACGCTGGAGGTGGCGGAAATGGCGGAGGATGATCCATTGAATGTAGAGGCAGGTGGGGTGAAAGGTGAGGACAAGGGGAACCCTATCGTGGTTCTGCAAGGGAGGGGAAGGGGTGAGAGCAGAAGTGCGGGTAATGAAACTGACTCGGTCGAGGGCCTTGTCAACCATGGTGGAGGGCAATCCTTGGTTGAAGAAAAAGGAAATAAATTCCATGGGGCAAGAACAGGCTGAAATGATGGCTCTACCAGGGCAGTCCCGATTGTGGATCTTGGGAAGGAAGTAGAAGCTGGCTGTGCGGGGTTGGGGGACTTTGAGGTTGGAGGCCATGGAGGGAAGATCTCCAGAGGAGATGAGGTCCGAGATGTTAAATATGTGTATTGTATTGAACAATTAACACAAAGACTTAAACGTATAACTCAAACAGGTCTTTACTGGTTGGAGGTAGGGACTACACTGAATACAAGATTACTGCACAGTGCTTATATACCGGTGTGTTCACCCCCGGTATTACGTCTACAGCAGCCTGAGAAAGTAGTACATCTCTTAAGGTGGAACAGGCTTAAGCTCTCTTAAGGTGGAACAGGTTACATACACAACACTCCTCCCTTCTTAGCTTTATAGTCATCCCCCCCATTTAACATAACGTAATAACATATATACATATATAACTTCATGTTTAACGTAACATATCACAGATTCAGTCTCTGCGGAAAACAGTTCACAGATTCAATCTCTGTGGTGTAGTCGGTTCACGTTACTCATTCAATAGTCCTTTCATGGATTTAACAGCTTGAACTTCCGAACTGATTTGGCTCCGTTCGGAGGGACCACGTGTGTGATCTGGTCGAGGTGATAATGGTTCAGATGGGTCATCTTCTGTTTTTACTTTTCCTTTTCTGCTTCTTGGAGACTCTCTGGGCTCCATTGTCAGCTGCCACAGCTGCCAGCTGCATGCGCAGTTCCTCCTTCTCTTCCTCCTTTTTTCGTAGTAGAGCCACCTTCTCCCGATGTTCCGTAGACTTTCGGTGCTCCTCCATGATTTCTGTATGGTGGGAGTCGAAGTTACAAGTTGGGCAGGACAGGACATAGTAATATTCGGAGTCGTCCGACAGGTCAGCGAGAGGGTCGTCTATTTCCTCCATACCCAGCTGGACGTTAGCCAGCTCTTGTTCCAAATCCAGATATCTTTCCTGAAGAGACTTCTTCATGTGTACCTCTGCATCCAGCTTTTTCTGGGCTTTCAGCAAGTCGTTTACTAGTGACCTCATTTGTGATTTTAATACTTCAACTTCCTTTGGAGATTGATTGATCGGACTATGCAATCCCTCTACCGGAGCAGCTGTTTCAGCGGTCTGTTGTTCTACATTGACGTGAGTCAGCGTACTTTTGGCATCCAATGGCTGCTCTGTTGCAGTCGTTTCAGTCTGTGTCGTCACATCAGCCATCTCAATGACTTTTGAGAGCTCCGAACCCTTTTCCTTTGAAGATCGCAGCTCGTGTTCAAGTTTTTCCCATTTCAGAGTCTTGTCCCTCAGCATATGAAGGAGTTGGCTGACCGTTAACTCTTCTGACACCAGATTATGGCACGCACCTTCAGAACCTGAATCAGCTTTGATTCGTTCGGCCTCCTCGCGCAGATGGTTGGTGTGCTCCTGCTCCATTTTCTCCATCAGTTGCTTCTGTTGCCTTTCCAGATTCTCCCACTCTGTAACAAAGAACTTTTTTATTTCATTCATCTCTTGCTCAAAACGGCGAATCATTTGTTCTAATTGCTGTTGTAGTTTGAAATGGAGTTGAGTTCGAGCCCAGTGTCCCTCAAAAATGTGCATATCAGTAGACTTGACAGACTCAGAATTCTCTGTTAAACTATGTTGTTGTTGCTCAGTGGAATTCTGTGCTGAAACTTTGTCTTTTGCACATGGGTTGGTCTTACCATCATCAGTTCTAGAGTCTGGGCTGATTATCTGCACCGAGTTCTCACTCTTTATGGCTTTTAGCGAATGCCAGTCCATATTTATGTTTCTAAACCACTCCCGGCCTAGTAGTGGTGGACCTCCCTCCGGTAGCACATATAAGTCCATTATTTGACTTCCTTCGCCCTTGTTGGCCACTGCAACCTTTATTGTCCCGATGGGGTACACTCTCTGCCCCGTGTAGGTTGTCAATATAATCTCCGTATCCTGTAGGGGAATATGTTGGAATAACCTTCTGTAATCTTTCTTATTCATGACCGACAATGCCGATCCAGTGTCCAATTCCATTTTTACTTGGACTCCTTCTATCTGAAGAGTAACCCAAATTGTCTGGAGGTCTGCACCCTTACCAACGTTGAGTACCCTTAAGCTAGCCAGTTCAATACTGCTTAAGCCAGCCAGTTCATTACTGCTAGCGTCTGAATCGGACTCCTGTTCGGCCACCTTGTGTACTTTTGCGTATTTTCCTTGCGGTGACTTCTTGTTGCTGGTCTTCTTCCCTGACCTGCATACTCTAGCTATATGTCCAAGCCTACCACAAGTTCTACATTCTTGGTTTTTAAACCAACACTGGTTCTGATCATGCGTTGTCTTTCCACAACGATAACATTTGCCAGAACTCACACCCAATTTGTGTGCACTGAGCTCCGGTGACCGTAGCTGCATTACTGCCGTGCCTCTCGCTGCGGCTTCGTGTGCTGCTGCCATAGTGACCGCCTTCTCAAGCGTCAGCTCATTCTCCTTGAGCAGTCGCTTTTGTGTATCCTGTTTAAATAAACCACACACAAATTTGTCTCGTAGTGCATCTGTCAGTCCCGTTCCAAACTGGCAATATTTCGCTAATTTACGCAATTCCAGCAAATATTCAGCATTGCTTTCATGCTGTAGCTGCCTTCTGTCGTAAAATTTAAATCGTTCCACTAGCATCAGCGGCGTGGGGTTTAGATGATCTTTCAGGACAGTAACAATCTCATCGAACGTCTTATCCGCCGGTTCATCTGGTGATAACAGGTGTTTCAATTGCCCGTATGTCTTCGCACCCATTAAATTTAATAATGTTAGTGCTTTATCAGCCTCACGAATTTTATTGGCCTTACAATAATTTTTAACTCGTTCAACATATATGGCCCAATCTTCGATGTCACTATCAAAGTTGCTAATATTCCCGTGTTTAGGCATTGTAGTACTTTATCAGATTTGCAATTTCTCAGATTTTTTTTTTTTACTGCTATCCAAGATGGCGGCTTCCCGCTCTTGCCGTCGTCCTCCGCCCACAAAATGGCGGTTTTCCCGCGCTTGGCGGTCTTCACCCGTCCCCCGACGCCGTCTCCCTTCAGCCCCCGAGTGCGGCCCTTATCTCCGCCGCGATCGATGGCCTGCGCTTTTCACCGCGGCTCTCGCGCCTTCAGTGTCTGCCGACGCTGCGCCTTTCAGCCCGAGTGCGGCCCTTATCAGGGATTGCGATCGATGGCCCTTCTACCTCCGACTTCCCCCAGCCCTGTCTTTGCAGCCAACGCTGCTTGGCTTACCCACCACCGAGGTTGAAAAAGAAGCTGCAGGATGTCTTCTGTCCTCCAGTTTTCAGTCACTGATGGAGGCTTCAGGGTCCTAATGCCTGTCGCTTCCAGTGGGGTGGTGAGATTTGGAACCTCTCTTCAACGTCCTGTCTGTGGACGAAGCCGCCGTGGAATAACTGCCGCAGGGTAAGAACCTGACTCGTCGCCAGTGTTAAGTATGTGTATTGTATTGAACAATTAACACAAAGACTTAAACGTATAACTCAAACAGGTCTTTACTGGTTGGAGGTAGGGACTACACTGAATACAAGATTACTGCACAGTGCTTATATACCGGTGTGTTCACCCCCGGTATTACGTCTACAGCAGCCTGAGAAAGTAGTACATCTCTTAAGGTGGAACAGGCTTAAGCTCTCTTAAGGTGGAACAGGTTACATACACAACATGAGACAGTCTGGGAAACGATGGCTTGATGTTCGGTGGTGGGGTCATAGTCCAGTGGGAGGTAGGAGGAGGTGTTGGAGAGTTGGCGTTCAGCTTCCGCAAGATAGAGTTCCATTCAAGCAACAACAGTGCCACCCTTGTCAGCAGGTTTAATGACAGTGTTCGGGTTGGACCTGAGAGAACGGAGTGCTGCAAGTTCAGAGGTAGGTTAGAGTGAGTGAGCAGAGTAGAAAAATTGAGATGGCTGATGTCACCCGAGCAGTTCCCAATGAAAAGTTCCAGAGAGGGTAAGAGGCCAGAGAGTAGGGTGCAGGTGGAACAAGAATTCTAAAGATGGGAGAAAGGGTCCGCTGTGCGGGGTGAGGATGGGGGGGGTGGTGCGGGGAAAGACTCCTGGCCAAAGAAGTTGGTAAAAGAGTGCAGCATTGAGCTGAGCTTGAAATTTATTGAGGTGGGGGCGTAAGGGGATGAAGCTGAGGCCTTTGCTGGGAGCGAGAGAAAAGCCAGAGGGATAGTAAAAACAAGGCAAAGATGTTGAGCCAGGTGAGGGCAGTTCCACCCAGCTGGACAACGAAGGAGCGGCGTTGGCTGAAGATGCTGTGGTCAACCGAGTCAAAGGCTGCAGACAGGTCGAGGAGGATGAGACGGGATAGTTTACCACGGTCACAGTCACATAGAATGCAATTTGTGACTTTGATAGGGCGGTTTCAATGCTTGGGTTGTTTTACTGCGTTAAGTGCAATTTAAGGGCAGGTTATTGGTTAAGTTGATGCCAGTCTGGTTTTCTCTTTCCTTTTCCCCTTCCCTTCAGCACTGACGGTGGATGACCAGCTCAGCCTTCGCCCAGCTGAAGAAGTACGTGGGATGATTGTCAAGTTAAAATCTGCATGAACTGAATGTGGTAAAATGAGTGTTACTGTGTTCTCTTCTCTAGAGGGGAAACAGCTCCCAAAAGAGGGGGGACAACTCTCAAAAGAGGTGGAGATAGGGCCCCAAAAAGAGGGAACAAGGCTCCCAAAATAGGGGAACACAGTTCCTAAAAGAGGGAGAGACAGGTCCCAAAAGACAGGGGCACAACTCCCAAAAAGAGGAAGACACAGCTCCCAAAAAAAGAGGAGACACAGCGTCCAATCAGTGTCAGTCATGGCTCAGTGGGCAGCACTCTCGCCTCTGAGTCAGAAGGTCGTGGGTTCAGGTTCCACTCCAGAGACTTGAGCTAGGTTGACACTCCAGTGCAGTATCTAGGGAGCGCTGCACTGTCTGAGGGGCAGTACTGAGGGAGTGCTGCACTGTCAGCGGGGCAGTACTGAGGGAGTGCTGCACTGTCGAAGGGACAGTACTGAGGGAGTGCTGCACCGTTGGAGGGGCAGTACTGAGGGAGTGCTGCACTGTCGAAGGGACAGTACTGAGGGAGTGCTGCACCGTTGGAGGGGCAGTACTGAGGGAGTGCTGCACTGTCGAAGGGACAGTACTGAGGGAGTGCTGCACTGTCGAAGGGACAGTACTGAGGGAGTGCTGCACCGTTGGAGGGGCAGTACTGAGGGAGTGCTGCACTGTCGAAGGGACAGTACTGAGGGAGTGCTGCACTGTCGAAGGGGCAGTACTGAGGGAGTGCTGCACCGTTGGAGGGGCAGTACTGAGGGAGTGCTGCACTGTCTGAGGGGCAGTACTGAGGGAGTGCTGCACTGTCAGCGGGGCAGTACTGAGGGAGTGCTGCACTGTCGAAGGGACAGTACTGAGGGAGTGCTGCACCGTTGGAGGGGCAGTACTGAGGGAGTGCTGCACTGTCGAAGGGACAGTACTGAGGGAGTGCTGCACCGTTGAAGCGACAGTACTGAGGGAGCACTGCACTGTTGAAGGGACAGTACTGAGGGAGTGCTGCACTGTCAGAGGGGCAGTACAATCTATATTAATGACCTAGATGAAGGGACCGAGTGTAATATATCCAAGTTTGCTGATGATACAAAGCTAGTGTAAGGGGTTTTCTCCGATACTGGTCCCCCGTTACACACAGTTCTTGGACGTCAGGGTTTATAAGAACAAAATACACACGGCCCAGGGTTTTGGCTCAACCTTTGATTCATTTGTTTATTGAACACACACACACAATTACTTCCCAGTATAAATCCCCACGATTTATATCAGGCTAACAACCCCAAAATACAAACCCCTACGCAAGGGTCATTTGCACCGACACAATATGACACAGTTAAACCCGTCCGCGATTCGACTGTTACATATAAAGTTACCCAGACTCAATCACAAAGGCCTTATTGTGATCTGACTGAAACTCGCAAACTTACTCAGACTCAATCATAAAAGCCCCCTCTATGATTTGACTGAAACCTACAATCACCACTCCCGGTCGGCTGTGTCTTGGAGTTGATTGTAGGCCCAAATCTTTCTGTTTGCTGTTCTGCCGCCAGCTTCCCACATCACTGTCTTCGAAGTGATCTCACTTTAAACCAAAACCAACTTGCAGTATCTTGACACACATTTCCTGGCCCCCTCTTGAGCATACGATGGCCGTTTCAAAATGTGTGAATTGTCCCTGGTATTGTTCATTGATTAGAGATACCTTTCTCACAATGCAACCTTCCCAAAGTGACTGCATGTGCGAAGTTGTTGGTTTCTGTTAGCATTTGTAATGAAAAGGTTCGAGGCCCGGCTCATTGTCTAGGCCTGCACTGATATTAGTTATTCGGGGGCCATGGTTTAAGGTGAACAATGTTATCCCTTAAGGTACATGAATATGCGAATGTTCTTGTTGGTATTTTAGATTGTCTGTGATCCAGTCGTAGTTTTGGCTGCAATGTTTGAATCAACCCTTTATTGCTGAGCCCTTTTTGTGGGCTCTGTCGTTCTGGGTTTTCATATTTCATAGTCCAATATTTTTACTGTTGCGGGGGAGGAATGGATCCTACACTAGCTGGGACAGAAAGCTGTGAGGAGAACACTAAGGGCTAAAAATTCAGTTTGGGGCGCCAAGCTCGCCTGGGCGCCGGAATTACCGCTGCGTGCGGAGCCACTTGCGCCATCGGGATATTCAGTTTCTGCGCCCCAAATGGAAGCCGGCCGCTAAACGAGGCTTCCCGCGCCCCGTTTGGGGCACTGAAACTGAATATCGGCGCGCAAAGTGCCGCAGCGCCACCCGCTGCGGCACGGCAGGCTGCGGTACTGCAGGCCTTCCTCCCACTGTTAAGGGGGAGGTGCCTGCAACAGCGCGATCCCCGCTCGCGAGTGCCGGCAAATGAGCCCGGCACCAAGGAGAAGTGCCGGGCTCTCGGGAAACAGCCGGCAATGCCGCGGGGGGGGGGGGTGTAGGAGGCTGGGGACGGAGGTTGGGGGCAGGCGTGCGCCGAAAATGCGGCCGGCCGCACCTCCACCTTAACTAGCGCCACTACCGCCACAGGTTGGCCCCTGTGTACCGGTCGCTATTTGCGGCCGGCGCGGAAGAGGTGGGCGCGACCTAATATGGCGTTCAGGGCGATAGCGGGGCGCTGCGCACACCGATGACGTCATCGGTGGCGGCGCAGCGCTACAGGCTAACGCCGCCATTAGCGCCCCGCTAAATATCGCGGTGGTTGTGGCCAGTGGCGCTAAAGTCTCTGAGTGGCCTCTTTGGGCGCAAACTGGTGGCGCAGGCCACTGAATTTCTAGGCCTAAGAGTCTGCAAAGGGATACAGATAGACTGAGTGAGTGGGCAGGAAGGTGGTGTATGTAACCTGTTCCACCTTAAGAGAACTTAAGCCTGTTCCACCTTAAGAGAACTTAAGCTTGTTCCACCTTAAGAGAACTTAAGCCTGTTCCACCTTAAGAGATGTACTACTTTCTCTGGCTGCTGTATACGTAATACCGGTGGTGACCACCGGTATATAAGTACTGTGTAGTGATATTGTATTTAGTATAGTCCTGACCTCCAACTAGTAAAGACCTGTTGAAACTTTATTCTTGTAGTCTGTGTCAGTAATTAATCTTAATACAACTGGAATACACAGACTTAACAGTGGCGACGAGTCCGATTCTTACCCTGCGGCAGTTTATATCCACGGCGGCTTCGTCCACAGAACGGGCGTCGAAGAGAGGCATCCACCCTCATCACCCTGCTGGAAGACACGTCGCGCGGCAGGCATCGAGAACCCGGAGTGCAGAAGACATCCTGAACTCGAAGCCTCCATCAGCGGCAGTCAGCTATCTTCTTTCTACCTCGGTGGTGGGTAAGCCGGTCAGCGACGCGAGCAGAAAGTCGGCCGCATTGGCTGTACAGACGGGGGGAGGAAGGTGGAGGAATAAGGGCGGTGAGATCGATCGCGACCGGAGATAAGGGCCGGGCCGCATTCGGGCCGAAAGGCGCAGCGCGGGGACATCGATCGTGGCTGGTGATAAGGGCCGGGCCGCTTTCGGGCCAAAAAGGCGCAGCGTCTGGGGCAACTGAAGGCGCGAGAGCCGCGGTGAAGGCGAACGCAGCCGGTGCTAATAACCGGGGTGCAAGAAGGGCTGCGAGGCGTGACATCGGGGAAGCGCGAATGCCCGAGGGAGCCGCAGTGAAGCGGAGACAATGTCGGGGGAGTTACTAACCGCTGGGAAAGGGGAGCAGCAGCGGCACGCCAAACGCCATTGCAGCCAGTGGGTGAAGACCGCCAAGCGCGGGAAAACCGCCATTTTGTAGGCGGAGGATGAAGACAAGAGCGGGAAGCTGCCATCTTGGGATAAAGTTTAAAAAAATAAAATAAAAAAATAAAATAAATTGCAACGATGCCTAAACATGGGAACATTAATACCTTTGATAGCGACATCGAAGATTGGGCCATGTATGTAGAACGCATACAAAATTATTGTAACGCAAATAAAATCCCAGATGCAGAGAAAGCACTAACTTTATTGAACTTAATGGGTGCGAAGACATACGGGCAATTGAAACACCTTTTATCACCAGATGAACCGGCGGATAAGACGTTCGAGGAGATTGTTACTGTCCTGAAAAATCATCTAAACCCCACGCCGCTGATGCTAGCGGAACGATTTAAATTTTACAGCAGAAGGCAGCTGAAGGATGAAAGCAATGCTGAATATTTAATGGAATTGCGTAAGCTAGCAAAGTACTGTCAGTTTGGAACGGGACTAACAGACGCGCTAAGAGATAAATTTGTGTGTGGATTATTAAAAGAAGATACACAAAAGCGACTGCTCGAGGAGAATGAGCTGACGCTTGAGAAAGCGGTCACTATGGCAGCAGCACACGAAGCCGCAGCGAGAGGCACGGCAGTAATGCAGCTACGGTCACCGGAACTCAGTACAAATAAATTGGGTTTGAGTACTGTAAAATGTTATCATTGTGGAAAGACAACACACGATCAGAACCAGTGTTGGTTTAAGAACCAAGAATGCAGAACGTGTGGCAGGCTTGGCCACATAGCTAAAGTATGCCGGTCAGGAAAGAAGACCAGCAACAAAAAGTCACCGCAAGGAAAATACATAAAGGTGCACAAGGTGACAAAGACCAGTTCGAACGAACAGAAGTCAGATTCAGACGCTAGCAGTAATGAACTGGGTAGCTTAAGAGTACACAACGTTGGTAAGGATGCAGATCTCCAGACAATTTGGGTCACTCTTCAGATAGCAGGAGTCCAAGTAAAGATGGAATTGGACACTGGATCGGCATTGGCGGTCATGAATAAGAAAGATTACAAAAGGTTATTCCAACATACTCCCCTACGGGATACGGAGATTATATTGAAAATATACACGGGGCAAAGAGTGTACCCCATCGGAAAGATAGAGGTAAAAGTGGTCCACAAGGGCGAAGAAAGCCAAGTAATGGACTTATATGTGCTACCTGAAGGAGGTCCACCACTACTGGGACGGGAGTGGATTAGGAAAATGAAAATGGACTGGCACTCCTTAAAAGCACTAACGGTAGATTCCGGGGAAACAGATGTCAAACCTAAACGATTGTCCAAAATATTGGATGATGCTAAAGAGGTGTTCCAGCAAGGACTGGGAACACTGAAAGGGATTACGGCAAACATCAAGATTGATGAACATGCACAACCAAAATTTTTCAAAGCCAGACCGGTACCCTATGCAATACGACCTACTGTAGAAGCGGAACTGGAAGCGCTAGAACGTTCAGGTGTACTGTCTAAGGTAGATTGGAGTGAGTGGGCTACGCCCATTGTTCCCGTTATGAAACGTCCTTCGAGCAACAAGCCAGGAGAACCAGGGAAGGTTCGCATCTGTGGAGATTTCAAGATCACCGTTAATCCGGTGCTTCACACGGTGCAGTATCCGCTTCCGCGGATTGAGGATATTTTTGCTTCGTTGTCTGGCGGGAAACACTTCACCAAGATAGACCTGGCGCAGGCGTACTTGCAGATGGAGGTTGAAGAAGAGTCACGCCAGTACCTCACGATCAACACGCATAGAGGTTTGTACCGGTATAATAGGCTGGTTTTTGGAGTGGCATCGGCTCCAGCAATTTGGCAGAGGGCCATGGAGCAGGTATTACAGGGAATTCCAGGCACACAATGTTACCTGGACGATATTCTGATCACAGGTGATGGTGATGAACAACATCTCGCAAACTTGGAACTGGTGCTCAACAGACTGAAAGAGTATGGACTTAGAGTTAATCGGCAGAAATGTGAGTTCTTTCAGAAGCGGATCTCGTACTGTGGTCATGTCATTGACCGGGAGGGGCTTCATAAGTCTCCTGACAAGATAGAGGCAGTTGTAAAGGCACCCGCTCCGGATAATGTCTCTCAGTTGAGGTCGTTTCTGGGATTGATTAACTATTACCATAAGTTTCTACCGAATCTATCCACGGTACTGCACCCGCTGAACGCTCTTTTACAGAAGGGGGTACCATGGGAATGGAGCGAAAACTGTAAGAAGGCATTTCGCAAAAGCAAAGAATTGATCACCTCAGAGGAAGTGTTGGCTCACTTCAACCCGACATTGCCTATTCGGTTGGCTTGTGATGCTTCTCCATATGGTATTGGGGCAGTACTCTCACACAAGTTGCCAAATGGCACGGAAAGGCCAGTCGCGTTTGCATCCAGATCATTGACCTCCGCTGAGCGCAACTATGCGCAGATCGATAGGGAGGCTCTCAGCCTTGTATGGGGAGTGAAGAAGTTCAATCATTACCTGCAGGGCCAAAAATTCACACTTCTGACAGACCATCAGCCGTTGGTATCCATTTTTAACCCTAAGAAGGGTGTTTCAGTGATGACAGCGACTCCAGAGATGGTCCCTTTTCCTAGGGGCACATCAATATCAAATAGAATTCAAAGGTACAAAGCAGCATGGCAATGCTGATGGGCTGTCGCGCCTGCCACTACCTGAAGAAGAAGAGACGACGAAAGTTGACCCTGTTGAGTTATTTCATTCGACCATCATCGAGTGTTTACCAGTCACCAATGCAAGTATTGAAAGAGAAACCAGGAACGACCCGACACTGTCCCGAGTTTACGAGGTGACAGTGAAGGGATGGCCAACACATGGTGATCCTCTGTTACCGGCATTCTCGGCAAGGCGAGACCAGCTGTCCGTCTGCCATGGTACTTTGATGTACGGGACAAGAGTGATTATTCCTCCCAAGTTACGGGAAAGAGTTCTAAAGGAACTGCATGAAGGTCATCTGGGGGGAGTTAGGATGAAAAGTCTTGCTAGGGCTTATGTATGGTGGCCGGCATTGACCAACAGATAGAGGAGTTGACAAAAAGCTGCGCTGGGTGCCAAAAAGTGCAAAATGCACCTCTGATCGCACCGCTACACCCATGGGAATGGCCTTCAGCCCCATGGCAACGCGTACATATTGACTTTGCTGGTCCATTCATGGACTCCATGTTCCTAATTGCGGTGGACGCACATTCCAAATGGCCAGAAGTCATCAAGATGAATACCACTACTTCAGAAAAGACAATTGCGGTGTTAAGAACAATATTCGCAAGGAACGGATTGCCAGAACAGATATGTTCGGACAACGGACCACAGTTCGTGTCGGAAGAATTCCAAAAATTCTTAAAGAAGAATGGGGTGAAACATTATACCTCTGCCCCATATCATCCGGCGACAAACGGGTTGGCCGAGAGATTTGTCCAAACATTCAAAAAGGCAATAAAGGCCATGAACGATGATCAGATTCCGTTACAACACAAGGTGGACAATTTCCTAATGGCATATCGAAACGCCGCTCATGCAGTGACTAACCAAAGTCCTGCCATGATGTTTTATAACAGGAGGTTGTGGTCCAGGTTGGACTTGTTAAAACCAAATGTGCGGAGGGAAGTGGAAAACAAACAGTTCCGGCATATTAATAACAAGTCCACTCGAAGTTTCGACGTAGGACAACCAGTGTTGGCAAGGGGCTAGGGAAACGAATAATGGCAGTCCGGAACAATTCGGGCCAGACAAGGACCTCTGATGTACACAGTAGATATTGGTAACAATGTGATAAGGCGTCATGCGGATCAACTGGTAGAATCAAGAGCAAGGGTCGAACCCATGGTTGCGACAGAGACAACTGTGGAAGACGTTAATGAACCTGAAGCATCTACCTCGGCAGGGACTGTACCTGATGATGACGTCCAATACATAGGAAACCAACAAGAAGAGTCACCTCAGCAACAAGAATCAGAGACCACTGAAAGGCGTTATCCAAACCGAATCAGAAGGCCTCCTGAGAGACTGAACCTTTGAACTGTTTATACCTGAAGTTATACATGTATATATGTTATTATGTTATGTTAAATGGGGATATGACTGTTAAGCTAAAAAGGGAGGATTGTGGTGTATGTAACCTGTTCCACCTTAAGAGAACTTAAGCCTGTTCCACCTTAAGAGATGTACTACTTTCTCTGGCTGCTGTATACGTAATATCGGTGGTGACCACCGGTATATAAGTACTGTGTAGTGATATTGTATTTAGTATAGTCCTGACCACCAACTAGTAAAGACCTGTTGAACTTTATTCTTGTAGTCTGTGTCAGTAATTAATCTTAATACAACTGGAACACACAGACTTAACAGGCAGGAAGGTGGCAGATGGAGTATAATGTAGGGAAATGTGAGGTTATTCACTTTGTTAGGAAGAATAGTGTAGTGTATGTACCTTTAAGGGGAGAACTACTTTTTACAGCTCCTGTATACTGTAGTACCGGCAGTGACCACACCTGTATATAAACTCTGAGTAGTGATCTGTATAGTTAGTTCTAGAGTAACTCTCATTCAGTAAACACCTGTTGAATCGTTCCTGCAGTCTGTTGTCTGATTATTGAAGGACACAACATTAAGATACACGGATCTAACATTGGCGACGAGCAGATTCGAACCTACCTGCAACTCTGCATCACCTCCCAGGGATTCGCTCCTGGAGAACAGTGGAAGAAGGTCGAGTCCAGAAGCACGGGCGTCGACCACGGGCAACCGCCCAGTCATCCAGCGGAGATTTGAGCATCGCAGGGGAGGCTGTCGAGAGCCAGGCTTGGCTTTCCAGTCACGGTGGTCCAGCGAAACGGGCTGGCAACAGGTACTGCGCAGACCTTCCTGGACAGCGATGGGCTAGAGCCCGACCGAGCGGCACAGAAAAAGGCCGAGCAGCGTCGACGGGGAGAGAGAGGGCAGAGCGCACAGGGCGCAGCCGGTGGTCAGGACCGAGCGGCGTCAACGGGGGAGAGAGGTGAGAGAGAGCAGAGCGCAGCCGGTGTTCAAGGGCCGAGCAGCGTCAACGGGGGAGAGAGGCGCGCAGGAAAACGCGAGGCGCTGCCATTGCCACGAGGACTGCAGAGAGCGGCGTTGGCAGCAGCGCACGAAACCCACAGGGCGTCGCCATTTGCCACAAAGACCGCCGAGAGCGGCGTTGGCAGCAGCGCGGGAGACGCCATTTTAAGCCGCAGCGGGGAAGAAAGGAAAGCGCGGGAGACGCCATTTTAAGATGCAGCGGGGAAGAAAGGAAAGCGCGGGAGACACCATATTAAGCCAGTCTAACCACACCCAAAAATGCCAAAGAGTGGCAGTATCACAGCGTTCGACAATGAAGTCGAAGATTGGACGACATATGTCGAACGCATAGAAGTATACTGCAAGGCGAATGAAGTGCCAGATGACAAGAAAGCGCTGGTATTGTTGAATTCAATGGGTGCCAAAACGTATGGCTTACTACGAAACCTAGTAACCCCAGAGAAGCCAGTAGAAAAGGATTTTGAAAACATAGTGTCAATCCTACAGGACCACTTAAACCCCACACCGCTGCTGATAGCAGAAAGATTTAAGTTTCACAAAAGGAACCAGCATAAAGATGAAAGTAATGCTGAGTATTTAACGGAACTGCGCAAGCTATCGAAACACTGCCAGTTTGGAATGGGACTAGCAGATACTTTAAGGGACAAGTTTGTGTGTGGGCTTCAAAGTGAAGGAACCCAGAAACGGCTTCTATCAGAAAAGGATCTTACGCTGGACAAGGCTTTCAGCATTGCAGTATCACACGAAGCAGCAGCATGGGGTGCTGCAGAGATACAATGGAGACCGCAAGAATATGGCACAAATGAAATGTCATACGGAACAGTGAAGTGCTATCGCTGCGGCAGAACAACACACGACCATAATGATTGCTGGTTCAAGGACAAAGTGTGCAGACAGTGTGGAAAAGTAGGACACATAGCAAGAGTCTGCAGGTCAGGAAAGAAAACCAGCAGCAAGAAATCTCCACAGGAGAAGTACAAGAAGGTACATAAGGTGACAGAGAGTAGTTCAGACGAACAGAAGAGTGATACAGACTCCGGAAGCAAGGAGCTGGGTTGTCTGAAACTACATAATGTGATCAAAACGGAGGATCACCAAACTATCTGGGTCATGCTCAAGATAGCAGGAGTCCAAGTGAAAATGGAATTGGACACAGGATCAGCCCTAACAGTCATAAACCGAAGGGACTACAAGCGGCTATTCTCACATATACCCTTGAGAGATACAAAGATTGTTTTGAAGACGTACACAGGGCAAACAGTCTACCCCAAAGGAAAAATAAGGGTGAACGTTATATATAACGGCAAGGAAACACCAAAAATGGACATATATGTATTGCCAGATGGAGGACCACCACTACTAGGACGTGAATGGATCCGGAAGATACAGCTAGATTGGCATTCCATACAGGCACTGACTGTGGCTGACAAAAAGGATGACGACGTCACACCTGGGCGACTGTCAAAGATCCTAACTGACACGAAAGAAGTGTTCCAGCAAGGACTCGGAACACTAAAAGGCATGACAGTGATGATTAAAATTGAAGAAAACGCAAGCCCCAAATTTTTTAAGGCCAGACCTTATGCGATCCGCCCAGCCGTCGAAGCAGAGCTGGAGAGTCTGGAATGTTCAGGTGTACTGTCCAAGATAGACTGGAGCGAGTGGGCTACACCCATCGTCCCTGTGATGAAAAAGTCGTTGAGCAGCACGCCTGGGGAACCAAGAAAGGTTTGCATCTGTGGGGACTTTAACGTAACAGTGAACCCGGTCCTTCACACCGTACAATATCCACTTCCGCGGATTGAAGATATTTTCGCCTTGCTATCTGGATGGAAACGCTTCACTAAGATTGATCTGGCCCAGGCGTATCTGCAAATGGAGGTAGAAGAAGCATCAAAAAAATACCTCACAATCAACACCCATAAAGGTCTCTACCAATACAACCGGCTGGTATTCGGGGTAGCATCAGCTCCGGCTATTTGGCAGAGGGCAATGGAACAAGTCCTGCAAGGGATCCCAGGGACCCAGTGTTATTTGGACGACATCCTGGTCATGGGCGAAAATGACAGTGATCACCTTGCCAACCTGGAGCAGGTGCTCACTAGATTGCAGGAACATGGGCTCCGAGCTAACCGCCCCAAATGCGAGTTTTTTAGAAAACAGATCTCGTATTGTGGCCACATTATCGATAAAGAGGGGTTACATAAGTCCCCAGAGAAGATTGAGGCAGTAGTCAAGGCTCCAGCACCGGAAAATGTGTCACAACTGAGGTTGTTCCTCAGGCTGGTAAACTACTACCATAAGTTCTTGCCAAATTTGTCTACAATACTACAAACTGGGGTGCCATGGAAGTGGAGTGACGAATGTAGACGAGCTTTCCAGAAGAGCAAACCACTAGTCACATCAAAAGAGGTATTGGCCCATTACAACCCAGCATTACCAATTCGGTTGGCATGTGATGCGTCACCCTACAGTATTGGAGCGGTGCTGTCGCACAGATTCTCGGACGGCTCAGAGAGGCCAATAGTCTTTGCGTCATGATCACTAACCTCAGCCGAGCGTAACTATGCCCAGATTGACAGGGAGGCCCTCAGCCTAGTGTGGGGAGTGAAAAAGTTCAATCACTATCTGCACGGGCAGAAGTTCACCTTGCTGACTGACCACCAACCACTTGTCTCCATCTTTAATCCAAAGAAGGGCGTTCCGGTGACGACTGCGCAACGGTTACAAAGATGGTCCCTTTTTCTAATATGAAATTGAGTATAAGGGCACGAAACAGCATGGAAACGCTGATGGGCTATCACGCCTGCCACTGCCTACTGCGGAGGAAGCACCAGCAGTGGATCCTGTCGAAATATTTCATTCGACTATAATTGAATGCTTGCCAGTAACTGACGCTGGTATAGAGAAGGAGACCCGAAATCACCCGACACTGTCTCGGGTATATGATTTGACGGTGAAGGGATGGCCAGCACATGGCGACTCACCGTTGCCAGCATTCTCATCCAGAAGAGAACAGCTGTCAGTATGCCAGGGGACCTTGATGTGTGGATCCCGAGTGGTAATTCCACCCAAGTTAAGGGAGAGAGTGCTCAATGAGCTTCACGAAGGTCATCTGGGAGGGGTGAAAATGAAAAGCCTTGCTAGGGCTTATGTGTGGTGGCCGGGGATCGATCAGCAAATTGAGGACCTGACAAAGAGCTGCTCAGGATGCCAGAAGGTCCAAAATGCACCACCACATGCCCCTCTACACCCATGGGAGTGGCCCTCATCTCCATGGCAATGGGTGCATATTGATTTTGCTGGTCCATTCATGGACTCAATGTTTTTAATAGCCGTGGATGCGCACTCGAAATGGCCTGAGGTCATCAAAATGTCCTCCACCACCACGGAGAAAACTATTGCAGTCCTACGGACCATTTTTGCCAGGAACGGCTTGCCAGAGCAGATTTGCTCTGATAACGGACCACAGTTTGTGTCCGAAGAGTTTCGAAGATTTATGAAAAGGAATGGGGTAAGGCATTACACATCCACCCCGTATCATCCAGCCACAAATGGATTGGCTGAGAGGTTCGTACAAACCTTTAAGAAGGCAATAAAGGCTATGTACAATGACAACATTCCGCTGCAGCACAAGGTGGACAATTTCCTGTTCGCCTCCCGGAATGCGACACATGCAGTCACCAACCAGGCCCCAGCCATGATGTTCTTTGACCGAAGGTTAAGATCTCGCCTGGATTTGCTCAGACCAAACGTATGAAGAGATGTTGAGAATAAGCAATTCCAGCACATCCATGAGAAGCCAACAAGGAGCTTCAATGTAGGGCAACCAGTCTTGGCCCGCAGCTACCGAACAGAAAAATGGCAGCCAGGAACGATATGCAAACGGCAGGGCCCACTAATGTACACAGTGGACGTTGGGGAGAGCATCGTGAGACGCCATGCTGACCAGATCCTAGAGTCACAGGAACAAGTCAACCCCATGCCTCGCCCATACGTACCTGGTGATGAACCCGACGTACAGGTAGCATCTACCCCAGAAACAGTAGCATCGGAAGCTGATGAACCAATCGACGACAGGGGGCCAGAATCGCCTCCGCACCAAGAGCAAGACACTCGGGAAAGGACCAGGAAGCCTCCCCAAAGACTGAATTTATAAATAGACTATTTTCAGCTAATGTTGCATGTTAAAAGTGTTAATTGTAATTAGTTTGATATTTAATTGTTAAGTGAGTGTTATGGTACTGTTAATCTAAAAGGGGAGGAATTGTAATGTATGTACCTTTAAGGGGAGAACTACTTTTTACAGCTCCTGTATCCTGTAGTACCGGCAGTGACCACACCTGTATATAAACTCTGAGTAGTGATCTGTACAGTTAGTTCTAGAGTAACCCTCATTCAGTAAACACCTGTTGAATCGTTCCTGCAGTCTGTTGTCTGATTATTGAAGGACACAACATTAAGATACACGGATCTAAAAAATAGAAAAACAGAATATTTTTTAAAAGATGAGAAATTTTCAAATGTTGGTGTTCAGAGAGATTTGGGTGTCCTCGTGCAAGAAACACAGAAAGCTAGCATGCAGGTACAGCAAGCAATAAGGAAGGCAAATGGCATGTTGGCCTTTATTGCAAGGGGGTTGAAGTATAAGAGTAAGGAAGTCTTGCTACAATTGTACAGGGCCTTGGTGAGACCACACCTGGAGTACTGGGCACAGTTTTGGTCTCCTTATCTAAGGAAGGAGATACTTGCCTTGGAGGCGGTGCAACGAAGGTTCACTAGATTGATTCCTGGGATGAGAGGGCTGTCCTATGAGGAGAGATTGTGTAGAATGGGCCGATACTCTCTGGAGTTTAGAAGAATGAGAGGTGATCTCATTGAAACATACAAGATT
Source organism: Somniosus microcephalus (assembly GCF_052327205.1). Lineage (NCBI taxonomy): Eukaryota > Metazoa > Chordata > Chondrichthyes > Squaliformes > Somniosidae > Somniosus > Somniosus microcephalus. The sequence goes on along the minus strand of NC_141001.1, from coordinate 7,512,573 downwards.
CTGAAGGGGATTGACAGGGTAGATGCTGAGAGGTTGTTTCCCCTGGCTGGAGTATCTAGAACTATGGGGCATAGTCTCAGGATAAGGGGTCGGCCATTTAAAACTGAGATGAGGAGGAATTTCTTCACTCGGGGTTGTGAATCTTTGGAATTCTCTGCCCCAGAGGCTGTGAATGCTGAGTCTTTGAGTATATTCAAGGCTGAGATCGATAGATTTTTGGACTCTCGGGGAATCAAGGGATATGGAGATCGGGCGGGAAAGTGGAGCTGAGGTCAATGATCAGCCATGATCTTATTGAATGTCGGAGCAGGCTCGAGGGGCCGTATGGCCTACTCCTGCTCTTAGTCTTATGTTCTTATGCACTGATGGAGTGCAGCACTGTCAGAGAGGCAGTGCTGAGGGAGTGCTGCACTGTTGGAGGGGCAGTACTGAGGCAGTGCTGCACTGTCAGAGAGGCAGTACTGGGGGAATGCTGCACTGTCGGAGAGCCAGTACTGAGGGAGTGCTGCACTGTCAGAGAGGCAGTACTGAGGGAGTGCTGTATTGTCGGAGGGGTAGTTATCAGGGTTGGGGAACCACGGGGCCGTGCTCTCCGGGCAAGGTAGGTTCTGGGCCCAAGTGCAGAAACCAGGCTAGAGGCAGGTAGACAATCTTTAAGGTACTTTACTAGATTCACACATAACTAGATTCATACAAGGAACACAACAATATACATAGAAATCAAGACAAGTTACAAAACGACTAGTCAAGAATAGGAACTCAGGACAGCTTCCATGAGGCAACCTACTTGTCCATACTGAGCTGGGATAAGCTTACCACAAGCGCAACCAGCTTGCCGAGACGAGACTCGAGACAAGCTATCACGAGGGGCTGCCACAGGGGTAACAGGCTTATCAATACAGAGCTCAAGACAAGCGCCAACATGGCAACACGCTAGTCCAGCCCAGCACCTTATCAAGACTAAGAACAACAAGAACACAGACTTAGATACATCTTAAATACAGAGCTCGAGAGAACCATGGCAACCAGCTCGTCAAAGCCAGGAGCCACAGAGCGAAGGCTAGTCCCCGGTTCCCCGGTTAGGACTGAGCACAGAGGAAAGCAACCACAGAACTTATATACCAAGAAAACCAGGTGAAACCCATGAACAGCTAACAGGCCGTTAAGAATTAACACAGGAGGCTAGGAACAATTAACAAAGGGCTAGAAACAATTAACAAAGGAACAAACAAGTGAAGGTGCCATCTAGAGGTTACCGAAGGAACTGACTGGCACCCTCACAGGACCCCCTCCCCTAGGAACGGCTCCTGACGTTCCATACACAGGGCTCGAATACACAGGGCTCGAATACACAGGGCTCAAATACACAGGGCGAATCGTCTTAGCTTTTTAAGCAATGGTATTCCCCATTCCAACTGTTCACAAACTGCAGATGTTCAGAAATCTCAAGACAGAATCATCCTCCTCATCCACTAGCGGCAGGGACATGTCGTGGCAATCATATGACCAAAATCTTTGTAAGCAACGGAGTCATCGTTCTCCAGGGTTAGCACGCTCAATGGATTATATTTGTCCAGGAGAACTCGAAGGTATCCAATCCAGGAGAGCTCAAAAGTTGTCTTGTCCAGGACAGCTCGAAAATTCAACTTGTCCAGGAGAACTCGAGAGTCTATACGATCCAGAAGAACTCAAAAGTTTAACCTGTCCAGGAGAGCTTGAGAGTTTAATTTGTCCAGGAGAGCTTGAAAACTTAATTTGCCCAGAAGAACTTGAAAGTCTCTCTTTTGTAGGAGAATTTGAAAGCTTAACACAATAAAAGGCCCAATAGACTTGAAAGTTCACTTGAATTTAACATTGGAGACTTGAAAATTTACTCAAAAAATCTAACACAGTAGAGGCCCAGGAAGCTTGAGAATTTACTTGGGGTTTAACACAGTAGAGGCCCAGGAAGCTTGAGAATTTACTTGGGGTTTAACACAGTAGAGGCCCAGGAAGCTTGAGAATTTGCTTGGGGTTTAACACAGTAAAGGCCCAGGAAGCTTGAAAGTTAACTAGAAAGTAAACACAATGAAGGCCCAGGAAACTTGAGAGTTCACCTGGGGGTCCAACACAGTAGAGGCCCAGGAGACTCAAAAGTTTTACTTGAAAGTTTAACTCTATGAAGGCCCAACAGACTTGAAAGATCACTCGAAATTTTAACACAATGAAGGCCCAGGAGACTTGAAAGTTCACTTGAAACTTTAACACAATGAAGACTTGAAAATTTAACACAGTGGGCTTGAAAGTTCACTTGAAAATTTAACACAGAAGACTTGAAAATTCACTTGAAAATTTAAACACAGAAGACTTGAAAATTCACTTGAAAATTCAAACACAGAAGACTTGAAAATTCACTTGAAAATTTAAACACAGAAGACTTGAAAATTCACTCGAAAATTTAACACAACGAAGGCCTGGAGACTCGAAAGTTGACTTGAATTTAACATAGGAGACTTGAAATTTCACTCGAAAATTTAACACAGTAGGGGTCTTCTTCCTAGGAGACTCAAAATTAAACACCGACACAGCGGGGAGTCTACGTCCTAGGAGACCAAATATTTGCCCAAAACAGCTCAAAAAATTAACTCGAGAGTTTCAAACCTTAGCTGATTGGTCTCTGCTGGGTCCATGTATGGCTCAGTCCTACTGTCAGGGTTGGGGAACCATGGGGCCGTGCTCTCCGGGCAAGGTAGGTTCTGGGCCCAAGTGCAGAAACCAGGCTAGAGGCAGGTAGACAATCTTTAAGGTACTTTACTAGATTCACACATAACTAGATTCATACAAGGAACACAACAATATACATAGAAATCAAGACAAGTTACAAAACGGCTAGTCAAGAATAGGAACTCAGGACAGCTTCCATGAGGCAACCTACTTGTCCATACTGAGCTGGGATAAGCTTACCACAAGCGCAACCAGCTTGCCGAGACGAGACTCGAGACAAGCTATCACGAGGGGCTGCCACAGGGGTAACAGGCTTATCAATACAGAGCTCAAGACAAGCGCCAACATGGCAACACACTAGTCCAGCCCAGCACCTTATCAAGACTAAGAACAACAAGAACACAGACTTAGATACATCTTAAATACAGAGCTCGAGAGAACCATGGCAACCAGCTAGTCAAAGCCAGGAGCCACAGAGCGAAGGCTAGTCCCCGGTTCCCCAGTTAGGACTGAGCACAGAGGAAAGCAACCACAGAACTTATATACCAAGAAAACCAGGTGAAACCCATGAACAGCTAACAGGCCGTTAAGAATTAACACAGGAGGCTAGGAACAATTAACAAAGGGCTAGAAACAATTAACAAAGGAACAAACAAGTGAAGGTGCCATCTAGAGGTAACAAGGAACTGACTGGCATCCTCACAACCTCATTCTAGACCTTGCTCTCTGTAGAGCAGGTTGTGCTGCTGCTGCTGTGTGGAGAGTGTGTGGTCGCCTTGGCCTGGGAGTGGAGGGGAAGGAGTGACCCCAGGCCACCACTACCAGCAACCATCCATCTACAAATTCAACCATCTTCATCTACCGAGAGAGGAGGAGAGGACAGAGGAGGAGGCCAGCATTACAACTGCAGAGGCCTTCCATCACTGCCTCCCAATTTGGCCTCCAGTCCAGGAGAGGGAGAGACGGGAGAGGAATACCACTCAGCTCCAACTTGGAAGGAGGGGAGGAGCTGCATCCTTCAACATCTGCAGGTGGGTGTCTTTTGTGCATTCCCCTAAAGACTTTGCATTCTAGGCGGGGGGAGGAAAGAAGACGGGCCGGAAAGCCTGGCCTGGGTTGGCTGGAGCCTGCCCAGGTGAAGGCTTTTCCCTTACAGTGAGAAGACCTGGTGTGGGGCTGAGCCTGGGCTTTCTCCAGCCTACCCAGGCGAAGACATCTTCTCCCCCTGCCCGAAGACCATCTGCATAAGACTTTGTTTTTCCATCGGGGAGTGCACCCTGCCGACACCCACCCACCGAATACTACCTTGAGTGGGGACCCTGCCTTTGCGGCCCCCCTCCTTCCCACCCCCCCCTCTCTTTCTCTCTTTGTCCTCTCTTTGCCTCTCTGAAAAGGCACCTCCTTTTAACTCTACTAATTGCCAATTGAGCAGAGGGAAGGAAGGCCCCTCACCCATTTAACTCCATCAAGGGGAGAGGCGGGCCAGTTACTTTAAACTCCCTCTGCTCAAGGGAAGACTTTTTACATTACCAAGGCCATTAACACCGTAGGGCCTGTGACTTGGGGTGTGTGTAGCTCTTTAAAGAACCACCCCACTATGGCTTCCACGCCTGCGGTGGTGACGGGGCCGGCAAGAACCTATGCGGCGGTGGCAACCAAAGCCACGGCTACTCCCGCTTCTGCTGCTGCCCCGTCGCCGTTCCGACTGATAACAAAGAAGCTTGGGGTGAAGAGCTACACCCACCCCAACATGACCATCGAGGCATGCGTGAAGGCCATGGCTGGGGTTGTCGGCCCTCCAGCCATACTCGCCGCCTTGAAAATGTACGGGAAGGCTGTGTTCTTCCTGGAGTTGGAGCGGGCGGTGGCCCTGGCCATCAGCAAGGGGCTCACCGTGGGTGGGACCTTCCTGCCGGTGGACCCTCTAGAGGCCACCGCGCAGAGGGTCGTATTATCGAACGTCCCGCCCTACATCTTGAGTGAGCTCCTCCTCCCCCACTTGCTCCAACTTGGGGAGGTGAGGTCGGGGATCACGCCGATCCCGCTCAGATTCCGGGAAGCCAGCCTTCGCCATGTCTTCTCCTTCCGGCGCCAGGCCTTCGTTCAGCTGGCGCGGGAGGGGGAGACTGACGGGGCTTTTTCGGTCCTCCATGAGGGGACCCTTCACCGCGTCTTCTGGATGACGGACGGCGTGCGGTGCCACGCCTGCAAGGAGGTGGGGCATATACAAAAAAACTGCCCCGCCTCCAAGGCCGCCAGGTCGTCTGGCGTGGCCGAGGCTGGCGCCGCCGCCACTCCTCCCGCCGGGTCTGGCCGTGCCCCCCCCAAAACAAATACTACCGGGGTGCGGTCGTCGTCGGAGGTCGATGCCATCCAGGCCTCCGGTGAGGGGGAGGAAGAGCGTCCGGTTGGGAAGAGGGCGCGGAAGAATAAACACCGTGGGGTGGCCCAGGGAGGGCGTGCCTCTGGATTTGGAGCCCCTGACACCCGAGTGCGTTACCGCGTTAATCAGGGAGGGCGAGAGTGGGAGGGATCTCGTGCCCGAGCCTGTGGCCGCGACCGCCGAGGCGGGAGCGCCAGAACCTGCGGCCGGGCTCGGGCCCGAGGGACCCGACGAACCTGCTCCACCGGAGGGAGCAGGGGAGGCCCCTGCAGAAATGGAGGTCTCCCCCTATCCCTCCACTTTAAAAAGAAGGCGCGACCCCCAGGAGGAGGAGGAGGACCAGGAGGAGGAAGGTCCCTCCGGTCAGGGGGAGTCGTCGCCCGCCGCGGGTACTGCGCCCCACCCCACCGCTGTCACCATCATGAGCGATCGGCAGGGGTCGCCTGTCCCTGGGGAGGCTGAGGCAGAGGTGTCTGCCCAGCTCATGCCTCCCGGGGATGGGGATGAGACCCTGCCCATGGGGGGGGTCGCGGAACAGCCCGCGGCCGAGATCGATCCCCTTTCGGTGGTGTTACCCCTCGACGAGTCGAGCGGCCTGGAGTCTGGGTCGGGCAAGCTCGCGGAAGATGAGCTCGCCCAAAGCGGTCCGGACATTTCCCAGGTGCTGCTCGACCTCGTCGAGGATTTCGTAAGAAATACCCCTTCTGCTGGGTCGGAGGCCGGTGGCGCGGTAGATTAAGACCCTCTGTCTGAGTCTCTGGCGCCGGGCGACTTGGAGGAGATCGGATTTACATATTCTCCAGTCTCTCCGGTCTCTCCGGTCGTTCCGGCGCCTGGGGCGGAGGGGGGCTCAGAACCGCCGCCGTCTTCTGGCCCGGCGCCCCTGCAGGAGCCCAGGGAGGAATCCTCCGCCACCGATCCTGGGGGTGGGATCCGGGCGGAGGCAGGGCCGGCCGTTGCGGCCGAGCCGTTCACTGCGCTCTGCGTGACGGACGGGTCGGCCGCCGGTGGCGACCCCCTGGAGGAGGACGGGGACTCGGTGGTGGGGGCGGAGGACGACTGGGATTCCATCGCCGATGAGGCGATGGATGACCTCCCGTCCCTCGCCGGGACCCCCCTCATTCCTGTCGAGGAACTCCGGGACTTTGTGGCCACGTGCCAGGGTCGTCACAGGATTCAGGTGGCCCTCGACAGATGGCCGGACCTGGCGCTGCTCGTCGGGTCGGCCCGCACCGCCGTCAAAGCCATGGACGCGGACGCGGGAGTGAGACGGCTCGGGCTGCGTCAGCTCCGGTCCTTCCTCACTGGGCTGCTAAGGGAGTGGCGGTCGACTAGCAGCCGCTCTCCCTTCCCCCGTTAGATATAAGTAGAGGTTGATCTATGCTTCTGAGATGAAGATAACCATAGCCAGCCTCAACATCAACGGCAGCAGGGAAGCTAGCCGCAGATTTAATAACTTTTCGGTCCTTCGGGACGGGAAGTATGCGGTGTGCTTCCTGCAAGAAACCCACACCGTTCCGGGAGACGAGGCCACGTGGCTCCTGGAGTGGCAAGGAGGGGTCAGCATGAGTCACCTCTCCAGTGCTTCCAGTGGGGTGGCTATCTTGCTGGCCCCGCAGTTTCAGCCGGAGATCTTGGGGGTCAAGGAGCTCGTGCCGGGTCACTTGCTCCAGGTCACTGTTCGCCTGGGGGGCGTGCCGCTCCATCTAGTGAACGTGTACGCCCCTGGGGCCGATGCGCAGCAAGCGCACTTCTTTGAAGAAGTGTCCACTCTTCTGGGCTCCATCGACGCGGGCGAGTGCGTCATCCTCGGGGGGGGTTTTAATTGTACCCTTGAGGCGAGGGACCGCACGGGCACCCTGCCATGCCCGGCGGCGATGGAGAAGTTGAGGGACCTGGTCGGGTCCCTCGACTTGGTGGACGTCTGGCGAAATCTCCATCCCGACTCCAGCGCCTTCACTTGCGTGAGGTCTGGGAGAGGAGCGTCCAGAATCGACCGCCTCTACATTTCCCGGGCATACGTCTCCTGCGTTCCGGCGGCTTCCTTGCGGCTGGTGCCGTGCACGGACCACCACCTGGTGTGGGCGGAGCTCGTTCCGCTGCGCGCAGGGGGGGGTCCGCGTATTGGCACTTTAACAACCTGCTGCTGGAGGACGCACGGTTCCGGGATTCATTTAGTCGGTCCTGGGCCGGCTGGAGAAGGAAGCGGGGGGGCTTCCCCTCCTTGAGGCTATGGTGGGATGTGGGCAAGGCTCACATCCGTCTCTTCTGTCAGGAGTACGCGAAGGGGTCGACCAAGAGGCGGGAGGCCTGGGTCGGGCAGTTGGAGAAGGAGGTGCTCGACCTGGAGTCCCGTCTCGGTCAAGTCTTCGAGGACCCGGCCCTGCGGATGGTGTACGAAGAGAAGAAGGGCGCGCTGAAGGACCTGCAGCTTGTCGGGTCCCGAGGCGCGTATGTGAGGTCGCAGATCCAGTTCCTGCGGGACCTGGACCGCGGCTCCCCCTTCTTCTACTCGCTGGAAAAAAGACGGGGGGTCCGTAAGCAGCTCTTGGAGCTGCTGGCCGACGACGGATCTCTGGTCTCGGATCCGGAGGTAATCCGTGCGGAGACCCGCGCTTATTACGGGGTTCTGTTCTCTCCGGATCCGTCCAGCGAGGATGCGCGCGGAGTTTTGTGGGAGGACCTGCCGAAGGTCGGCCTGGAGGACGCCGATAAATTGGACGCTCCTCTGAGTCTGGAGGAGCTGACCGGCGCCCTCCGCCAGCTCTCTAGGGGAAAGTCCCCGGGGCTGGACGGGCTGACCGTGGAGTTCCACAGGGCGTTCTGGGACGTCTTGGGGGGCGACTACGCGCGGGTCCTGGGGGAAAGTTTGGCGACCGGGGAGATGCCCCTCTCTTGGCGCAGGGCGGTTATTGTCCTGCTGCCTAAGAGGGGTGATCTCCGCCTCCTTAAAAACTGGCGCCTGGTCTCCCTCCTCAGCACGGACTATAAATTTTTTGCCAGGGCTATGTCTGTTCGCCTAGGCGCCGTGCTGGCCCACATGATCCACCCCGACCAGTCCTACACGGTCCCGGGCCGGACCATCCATGATAACATCCATCTGGTCCGGGACCTGGTCCACCATTCCCAGAGGGCTGGTCTGTCGGTCGCCTTCCTTTCCCTGGATCAGGAGAAGGCGTTCGACAGGGTGGATCACGAGTATCTCTTCGGGACTCTGCGCGCATTCGGGTTCGGGACGCATTTTGTCGCCCGGATCCGACTTCTGTACGCTGCCGCGGAGTGTCTGATTAAAGTTAACGGGTCCTTGACGGCGCCCCTTCGCTTCGGGAGGGGGGTGCGTCAGGGATGCCCCATGTCCGGCCAGTTATATGCCGTTTGCGTAGAGCCTTTCCTGCGCCTCTTGCGGAAGAGGTTGACGGGACTGGCTCTGCAAGGGCCGGGCGTGGAGGTGGTCCCCTCGGCTTACGCCGATGACGTGCTCCTCACGGTCACGGATCCCGCTGACTTGCGGAGGATGCGGGAATGCCAGCAGATTTACTCGGACGCATCCTCCGCCAAGATCAACTGGGAGAAATGTTCTGGACTCCTGGTGGGTCAGTGGCGGGTGGACTCCCTGCCGGAGGAGTTCAGGCCCTTCGCCTGGAGCACCACGCACCTCCTCTACTTGGGAGTCTATCTCAGCCCTGCCGAGGACGCCTGGCCGGCGAACTGGCAAGAGTTGGAGGCCAAAGTCACCACTCGCTTAGGACGCTGGACAGGATTGCTCCGAGTGTTGTCCTACAGGGGTCGAGCGATGGTCATAAACCAACTGGTGGCCGCCATGTTGTGGTACCGGTTCGTCACTTTGATCCCTCCCCCTGCGTTTGTCGCCAAGATACAGAAGAAGCTCGTCGACTTCTTCTGGGACAAAAGGAAGCACTGGGTCTCTGCCGCGGTTCTGAATCTCCCGCTTAGGGAGGGCGGTCAGGCGTTGGTGTGCCTCCGCACCCAGGCTGCGACTTTCCGTCTTCAGACGCTGCAGAGATACCTGTACGTCGAGAATCCTCCGAGATGGTGTGCGCTGGCGACGTATTTTTTCCGCCAGCTGCACGGCCTCAATTACGACATGCAGCTCCTGTTTTTGGAAGTGGGCGGCAGGCGTGCCAGCCTGCGGGAGCTGCCTGTCTTCTACCAGGAACTGCTATGGGTTTGGAACTATGTCGCCTCCAGGAGGAGCTCTCCCCCGTCAGGAATGGCGGCTGTCCTCCGGGAGCCGCTGTTCAGGAATCCGCACCTCCACGTCCGCGAGTTCGGGTGGCTGGCGGAACGCAGGGCTGTGCCTGGCTGGATGACTAGAGTCAGGGACCTACTCGATGGCGGAGGAGCGGGTTGGATGGCGCCGGAGGAGTTGGCGCAGCGCATGTCTTGGGACAACGTCCGGCTCGCGGTCGATGCCATCGAGGTGGTGAAAGCGACGCTGCACCCCGGCGCCACGAGGTGTATCGAGGCAGCTTAAGCGCGTGGGGCGATCCCGTCCGAGCTTTCCCCCGTTCGGACGGAATTCCTTATCGGCGCCCTGCCCCGAAACCCCCCTCGGGGACAGGTGCCTCACAACTTGAGCCGTCTCGAGGAGATGCCCTCCGTGCCTTTTCATTCCACACGGAGGGGTTTCCTGTACAGGCTGCTCCTGCACACCTTCCACTTTGTCATCTTCGCCTGCCGTCCGGACACGCCGTGGCGTGCCGTTTTGCCTTCCGGCGGAGGCGGAGGTCCCCAATGGAGGGCTCTCTATGCGGGAGTCCTCCCTTGTTCTATTGGGGACTTGGCCTGGAGGGTGTTGCACGGAGCAGTCCCGTGCAATATGTTGTTAAATAGGTTCATGGACACCCAGACCGCCTGTTTGTTTTGCGGTCTGGAGGAGTCCGTTTTTCATGTTTATGTTCAATGTGTGAGGTTGCAGCCCCTCTTCCATTATTTGAAGGGGCTGCTCCTTGATTTTTGGTTGCACTTCAGTCCCACGCTCTTGATCTACGGTCACCCGGTGCGGAGGGGAGCGGGCAGGCTGGAGGACCTCCTCGTGGGTCTGCTCCTGGGCCTGGCAAAAAAAGCCATTAATTGGTCCAGGCAGCAGGCGGTCGAGGGGGTCATCCGGCCAGATTGCCTCCTTCTCTTCCGCGGCCATGTTCGCGCCCGGGTGGCCCTGGAGATGGAGCACGCGGTGTCCGCCGGCGCGTTCGAGCACTTCCGTGACCGGTGGGCGCCGCGGGGACTGGAGTGCATAATTGGATTAAACGACAAAATTTTAATTTGATTTGTTAAGCTTTATTTAAAGATTTATTAGAGTTTTAGTTACAGTTTATTTGTTCAATTTATTTTGGTCCTACAAAAGAGGAACAATTAACAAAGGAACAAACAAGTGAAGGTGCCATCTAGAGGTTACCGAAGGAACTGACTGGCACCCTCACAGTAGTACTGAAGGAGTGCTGCACAGTCGGAGGGGTAGTACTGAGGGAGTGCCGTACTGTCGGAGGGGTAGTACTGAGGGAGTGCTGCACTGTTGGAGTGGCAGTACTGAGGGAGTGCTGCACTGTCAGAGTGGCAGTACTGAGGGAGTGCTGCACTGTCCGAGTGCCAGTACTGAGGGAGTGCTGTATTGTCGGAGGGGTAGTACTGAAGGAGTGCTGCACTGTCGGAGGGGTAGTACTGAGGGAGTGCTGTACTGTCGGAGGGGTAGTACTGAGGGAGTGCTGTACTGTCGGAGGGGCAGTACTGAGGGAGTGCAGCACTGTCGGAGTGGCAGTAGTGAGGGAGTGCTGCACTGTCGGAGTGGCAGTACTGAGGGAGTGCTGCACTGTCGGAGAGGCAGTACTGAGGGAGTGCTGTACTGTCGGAGGGGTAGTACTGAGGGAGTGCTGCACTGTCGGAGTGGCAGTGCTGAGGGAGTGCTGTACTGTCGGAGGGGTAGTACTGAGGGAGTGCTGCACTGTTGGAGAGGCAGTACTGAGGGAGCGCCGCACTGTCGGAGTGGCAGTGCTGAGGGAGTGCTGCACTGTCGGAGTGGCAGTACTGAGGGAGTGCTGCACTGTCGGAGTGGCAGTACTGAGGGAGTGCTGTACTGTCGGAGGGGTAGTACTGAGGGAGTGCTGTACTGTCGGAGGGGTAGTACTGAGGGAGTGCTGCACTGTCGGAGTGGCAGTGCTGAGGGAGTGCTGTACTGTCGGAGGGGTAGTACTGAGGGAGTGCTGCACTGTCGGAGAGTCAGTACTGAGGGAGCGCTGCACTGTCGGAGTGGCAGTGCTGAGGGAGTGCTGCACTGTCGGAGTGGCAGTACTGAGGGAGTGCTGCACTGTCGGAGTGGCAGTACTGAGGGAGTGCTGCACTGTCGGAGTGGCAGTACTGAGGGAGTGCTGCACTGCCGGAGGGGTAGCACTGAGGGAGTGCTGCACTGTCGGAGTGGCAGTACTGAGGGAGTGCTACACTGTCGGAGGGGTAGTACTGAAGGGAGTGCTGCACTGTCGGAGGGGTAGCACTGAGGGAGTGCTGCACTGTCGGAGTGGCAGTACTGAGGGAGTGCTGCATCGTCGGAGGAGCAGTACTGAGGGAGCACGGCACTGTTGCAAGTGCTTTCTTTCGAATGAGATGTTAAACGTAGACCCAGTCTGCCCTCTCAGGTGGACATAAAAGATCTGACGGCAGTAGGGGAGTTATCTCTGGTGTCCTGGCCAATATTTACTCTTCAACCAACATCACTAAAGAGCAGATGATCTGGTCATCATCACATTGCTGTTTGTGGCACTTACTGTGGGCAATTTGGTTGCTGCGTTTCCTACATTATAACAGTGACCCCACTTCAAAAAGTAAATAATTGGCTGTAAAACGCTTTGGGACGTCCTGAGGCCGTGAAAGGTGCTGTATAATTGCAAGTCGTTTTTTCTTTCTTATAAGAGGGGGGAACACAGCTCCCAAACAAGGAGGGACAAGTCGCAAAAGGAAGGTGTTGCACAGCTCCTGAAAGAGGCGGACACAAATCCCAAGTGAGGGGGCAATGCAGCTCCCAAAAGAGTGAGGAACTCACCTCCCAAAAGAGTGGGACACAGCTCCCAAAATTATAGGAAAACAGCTCCCAAACAAGGGAACACACAACAAAGACAGACAGGAAAGGACCCTTTGGCCCATCCAGCCTGCCCCACAAAATGTGATGGCATCAGCGTTGCAATATATACCCTCCCCACCCCACTTTTAAACCAGGTGATCTCCTGGGAGAGGCGAAAAAACAGGTTGAAGCAGATTTAAAAACCCAGGCCAATTAGGGAAAATAAATCTGTAAAATTCCTCTCCTGCCCCTTTAGGCGATCAACACTAGTCCAAGAGACCACTTTGGGCCTGATTAATGTGCCTACCTCTTGTACAATCTGATCTCCACCCCAACCACAAACAGGTCACGCTTGAAGGAATTCAGTGATCACATCCACCATTCTCTGGGAAATGAACCAGCTCCTAACATCGAACCTAGTGCTGGCCTTGTACAACCTGAGATTGTGACCCCAGGTCCCCCCTAACCCAATTAGTTGAAACAAAATGTCTGCATCATTTATATCAAGTCCCTTCATCATCTTCTGAATCTCAATCAAATCAACCTTCAGTCAAAACTTCTCTAAAGTGCAGAGTACCAGTTCTTTGAGACGATACTAGGAACTAAAATACTTTAAACCGGTTATTAACTTCTGACCATCCTCTGTATTCTTACCATTGCCTCAATATCACCCACAACAGATCCCCCCAAAAGGAGTACACAGCTCATAACAGGTGATGGACAGTGTGACTCTCTCTCTCTCTCTCTCTCTGTCCTGGGATGAGGTGATGGACAGTGTGACTCTCTCTCTCTCTCTCTCTCTGTCTGTCCTGGGATGAGGTGATGGACAGTGTGACTCTCTCTCTCTCTCTCTCTCTGTCCTGGGATGAGGTGATGGACAGTGTGACTCTCTCTCTCTGTCCTGGGATGAGGTGATGGACAGTGTGACTCTCTCTCTCTCTCTGTCTGTCCTGGGATGAGGTGATGGACAGTGTGACTCTCTCTCTCTCTCTCTCCTGGGATGAGGTGATGGACAGTGTGACTCTCTCTCTCTCTCTCTCTCTGTCCTGGGATGAGGTGAGGGACAGTGTGACTCTCTCTCTCTCTCTCCCTCTGTCCTGGGATGAGGTGATGGACAGTGTGACTCTCTCTTTCACTCTCTCTCTCTCCCTCTGTCCTGGGATGAGGTGATGGACAGTGTGACTCTCTCTCTCTCTCTCTCCCTGTCCTGGGATGAGGTGATGGACAGTGTGACTCTCTCTCTCTCTCTGTCTGCCCTGGGATGAGGTGATTGACAGTGTGACTCTCTCTCTCTCTCTCTCTCTCTGTCCTGGGATGAGGTGATGGACAGTGTGACTCTCTCTCTCTCTCTCTCTGTCCTGGGATGAGGTGATGGACAGTGTGACTCTCTCTCTCTCTCTCTCTCTCTCTCTGTCCTGGGATGAGGTGATGGACAGTGTGACTCTCTCTCTCTCTCTCCCTGTCCTGGGATGAGGTGATGGACAGTGTGACTCTCTCTCTCTCTCTGTCCTGGGATGAGGTGATGGACAGTGTGACTCTCTCTCTCTCTCTCTCTCTGTCCTGGGATGAGGTGATGGACAGCGTGATTCTCTCTCTCTCTCTCTCTCTGTCCTAGGATGAGGTGATGGACAGTGTGACTCTCTCTCTCTCTCTCTCTGTCCTGGGATGAGGTGATGGACAGTGTGACTCTCTCTCTCTCTCTCTCTCTCTCTCCTGGGATGAGGTGATGGACAGTGTGACTCTCTCTCTCTCTCTCTCTGTCCTGGGATGAGGTGATGGACAGTGTGACTCTCTCTCTCTCTCTCTCTCCCTCTGTCCTGGGTTGAGGTGATGGACAGTGTGACTCTCTGTCTCTCTCTCCCTGTCCTGGGATGAGGTGATGGACAGTGTGTCTCTCTCTCTCTCTGTGTCCTGGGATGAGGTGATGGACAGTGTGATTCTCCCTCTCTCTCTCTCTCTCTCTCCCTGTCCTGGGATGAGGTGATGGTCAGTCTGATTCTCTCTCTCTCTCTCTCTCTCTACCTCTGTCCTGGGATGAGGTGATGGACAGTGTGACTCTCTCTCTCTCTCTCTCTCTCTCTCTCTCTGTCCTGGGATGAGGTGATGGACAGTGTGACTCTCTCTCTCTCTCTCTCTGTCCTGGGATGAGGTGATGGACAGTGTGACTCTCTCTCAGTTCAGTTCAGTTCAGTTCAAATGCTTTATTGGCATGAAAGTTTACAGAGAACCATATTGCCAAAGCTTACATAGCAAAAAGGTGCAGTATTCCAACATTCTGTAGGTGTCAATCGATTTGACATTTGTTGGGTATATACAATATTACTTTTAAACAATATTAATTTTAAACAGTCTTTCTACTTCATTTGGTACGTTCAATATTAATTTTAAACAGTCTTACTTTTAAACAGTCCTCAGGTTGTGACATGTTGTTACATATTTAGCCCCAAGGTATGGTCTGTCTCCTTCTCCTAGGACTAATCTCAATTTTGACAGATCATCCAATTCCTTGAAATCTGGGGTTGTTTGGCTTAGCTTGTTGAATAATATGTTTCTTGATGTGTTGAATTTTTCGCATTTTAGGAGGAAATGCATTTCTGTTTCAACCTCGCCAGCCAGACATTGATCGCATATTCTATTCTCTCTAGGCTGCCAGGATTTCTTGTATCTGCCTTTTTCAATTTCCAGTTGGTGGTCGCTTAGTCTGTACCTGGTGAGGGTCTGTCTCTGTTTTGTGTCTCTGATGGTCGTGAGGTAGTCTGCCAGTTTATATTCTCTTTTTAGGGCCCGGTAACATTCTAATCTGCTTTGGCTTTCGGTTATTTTGTTCCAATGTTCCAGGTAGGTTTCTTTGCATTTTTTAATGATTTGGTTCACTCGGATTGGTGTTTGGACGGCTGTGTTGGTCTGGGGCTGGTCAGGGTCCGGCTGAGTACTTAGTTTCAGTAGCAGCTGACTCAGGGGACTCTTTTCTGGGTTTAGCTCTTGGGTCTGAAAGGCTTTGAAATGAAGGGTGTCTGGGGAGCTAGATTTGAGGTGATTTAGGAAGTTTAGTGCTCGTTTTTGGATGTTTATTATCAGTGGGTATCTGCCTAGTTCGGCTCTGCATGCATTTGTTGGCGTTTTTCTTTGGGTGCGAAGGATGCTTCGGCAGAATTCTGCATGTAGGGCTTCTATTGTGTGTTTTTCCCATTTAGTGTAGCTTTGGTGATTTAGCGGGCCCCATACTTCACTACCGTACAGTGCAATGGGCAGGATTATGCTGTCAAAAATTTTGAGCCAGATTTTGATTGGGATTTGGATGTTGTAGAATTTTCTTTTTATTGCATATAGGGCTCTTCGGGCTTTTTCTTTTAGTGCATTCACTGCTATGCTGAAGCTCCCTGATGCTGTAATAGTTAGACCAAGGTAGGTGTAGCTCATAGTGTGTCCTATAGTGGTATCACTGAGGGTAAACTGGTATTTGTTTTCCTGACATCTGGGTCTTTTCTGAAAAATCATGATGTTGGTTTTCTTTAGATTTACTGTTAGAGCCCAATTTTGGCAGTATTTGTCGAGTAGGTCAAGTTGTTGCTGTAATCCCTGTTCTGTGGGAGACAGCAGAACCAGGTCGTCCGCATAGAACAGGGACTTCACTTCTCCATCCAGGAGACGGAGACCTGGTGACTCGCTTTGCTCCAGCATGTCTGCTAATTCATTTATGTATATGTTGAACAGGGTCGGGCTCAAATTGCAGCCCTGCCGGACGCCTCTTCTCTGGGTGAAGAAATCGGTGCGTTTGTCTCCAATTTTGACCCCGCATTTGTTTTTCAGATACATTGATTTAATAAGGTCATAGACTTTGCCCCCTATTCCACACTGAAGAAGTTTATAATAGAGCCCTTCGTGCCATATAGAGTCAAAGGCTTTCTTGAAGTCGATGAAACAGGCGAATATTTTCCCATTTTTTGTTTGGTGTTTATGTTTTTCAATGAGGGTGTGAAGGGTATAGATATGGTCGGCGGTGCGGTGTTTTGGAAGAAAGCCTATTTGGTTTTTTCTGAGGATATTATGTTTGTTAAGAAAATCAAGTCATCTACTATTTAGAATACTGCAGAATAACTTCCCTAGACAACTGTTGACACAGATGCCGCGGTAGTTATTTGGGTCTGATTTGTTTCCACTTTTATATATGGGGGAGATTAGTCCTTGGCACCAGATATCGGGAAAACAGCCTGAGCGTAATATGATGTTGAATAGTTTGAGTATCGCACCCTGCATCTCCATATTGCTGAACTTTAGCATTTTATTTTTGATGTTGTCTGGGCCACAGGCTTTCTTTAGGTGGAGAGATTTTGTTTTTGTGGCCAGTTCTTTCCATGTGATTGGGGAGTCTAGAGGGTTTTGGTTGTCTTTAATTGTTGCTTCTAATGTGTGGAGTTTTTCTGTGACCTGATGTTGACTTGGGTTTGTTTTGTTTTTTGGGATGTCTTTGTAGAGGTTTTCAAAATGTGTTCTCCAGATGTCGCCATCTTGGATTGGTAATGCTTGCAATTGTGTTGTACTCAGGTTATTCCACATTTCCCAGAATTGTTTTGGATTGGTGGAGTTTTCAATTTCTTCGAGTATTTTGTGGGTATAGTTTTGTGTTTTGTTCCTAATGGTGTGTTTATATCTTTTGAGGGTTTCATTGTATCTAGTACGTAGGTCCGGATTGTTTGGTTGCCGATGCTTTTGGTTTGATATTTTTCTCAGGTCTTTTCTGGCATTTTTGCATTCGTGGTCAAACCATTTCATATTTTTATTTTGTCTTTTGTGATGCTTCCTCTTCTGTTTCACGAGGTCGGCTTTTACAGCTGCCTCATGGAAGATCATATTTATATCCTCTATGGCCGTGTTTACACCATCTCTGGTGATCTCATATAGATTTTCTTTAAATTTTGAAATTTTACTTGTGAGATCAGGTGAATTTAGTGCTGTGATGAATTTATCTCCACTGTCTGGGGCCCATCTGTATGTCTGGTTTATTTTATGTAGCTTACTGTGTTCCTTTTTTGTGTCTGTAGTTTGGGCAGAAAGTTTAAGGTACACATTTATTTGGTTATGGTCTGAGAGGGGGGATTGCTGCCTGACAGTGAATGCGTTGATATCGCAGGGGTCCAGGTCAGTGATTGTATAGTCCACCACACTAGACCCAAGAGTTGAGGAGTATGTGAGTCTCCCTAGGGAGTCCCCTCTGAACCTACCATTAACTATGTACAGGCCTAAGGCTCGGCAGAGTTGCACTACCTCCCTACCGCTTTTATTTATTTCACGATCAAGGTTGTTCCGATTTGCGATGGCTGGTGTGACATCTAAAGGGGTCTGGCCAAACACATGGTTGTTTCCCTGTGGGTCTATGAAGTCAGGTTCACAACCGGTCCTTGCATTTAGGTCCCCACATATTATCACCTTTCCTTGGGCCTGGAAATGGCTGATTTCCATGTGGAGAGTATCAAATAACTCCTCTTCGAAATATGGCGAATCTATTGGAGGTATGTAGATCGCACATAAGTAAACATCTTTTTTTGCTATTCCTATATTTTTATCTAGTTTTAGCCATACGTGTGATTTCCCCTGTTTTACCGGTGAGATGTGTTTGTCCAGTTCTCCCTTATACCACACCAATATTCCCCCGGAGGTTCTGCCCTTGCGTGTTTTAGTGTTCTTTACTGAGGGCACAATGATTTCATGGTACATTGGAGGACAGTGGGTCGGCATGTCCTTTTGGCACCATGTTTCTGTTAACACAATTATATCAATGTCTTTTATAGCTTTTAGGAATTCAGGGTCTGTACTCTTCATCCCAAAAGTTGAGGAGCGGAGGCCCTGGATATTCCAGCAGCTTATGTGGAAAGAACGCATTTATATAGTTCAATAAAACGAAATAAAATGGACCTATTTTGTGGGATGAGTGTGGAAACACTATTTTCTATAATGCTAAGTGATGATTTAGTATAAATTTCATGAGGCATGCACATATATCTATCTAATAATAGTAATAATACTGATAAGATAACAATAATGATAATGATAAATAACAATATTAATAATTTCTCCGGCTTTCTATCAGGCTGTTCAGCATCGTCATGATCTTTCTCAGTTCTTGGTCTACAGTCTGTGGTCTAGAGGGGGGTCTTGGGTCAGGTATAAAAGCACGGTTCTGTTGTCGGTTTTGTAAAGGGGGGTGGGGGACATTGGTGGTCCTGTTTGGGCTCCCAATGGTAGGGGGGGTGGGAGGGCTGCGTCTTTTGGCAGTGTTTATGAGGTTTCTTGCGAAGACCCACATCCGCTGTTTGAGTAGATGTATTTCGTCATAGAGGTCCCTTGTGTTGATGTTTGGATGATGGGCCAGGGAGACGTTGGGGAGGACAGAACATCTCGTGTCGATCTCCCTGTTGGTGTTGTGGATTATATAGGCTGGGGTGTCCTTTCTGGGCAGTAGTGTGGAGATCACGATCCGCGCCTCGGGGAATTCCCTGCTGGCCTTTTCTGCCATCCTGCTCACCGCCCAAGCCGTGCCTTCCTGTAGGGTGCGTAGGTCGTTCGTGCCTGTGTGGATCACAATCCATTTGGGGCTTCCAAGGGATTCTTTGTTCAGGATCTTCATTGCTTGGCCTGTGTTGCTGCACCATTTTTTCAGGACTTGATGGTCTGGGAACAGCCTCTGGGGGTCCAGAAACTTTCCGTTGGAGTCGGTCAGCAGGACCGCCTGAGGGGCTGGTTTTTCAGACTGGGTAACAGTAGTCTGGGTAGGACTCGCCTGGTGGCTGGTTGTTGGCTGGGTTTCTGGGATATGTTGTGTGGCAGGAGCGGGCTTTGGGGCTTTCGGTGTGTCCTCGTTTGGGGGGGTATCTGTCGGTTTTTGTGTTCCTGTGTGTGAGGACTGGGTAGCAGTAGTCTGGGCATGACTCGACTGAGGGCTGGTTGGAGCGGGGTTTGTGGCTTTCGGTGTGTCTTCGTGTGGGGTGGCATCCGGCGGGTTCTGTGTCCTTGTGTGTGTTGTTTTTGTGTCCTCAGGTTTTTGGACCTTAAGAGGTTTGTGTTGCCTGCTGAGCCTTTCTACGGTCTCCTTCATTTTGTTTAGTTGAGTACGGAGTTCTTTGATCTCATTTCTTTGCTCCTCTATGGTCTTTCTCAGCTTGTGGATGGTGGACTCGTGTTCCGTTTTTAGCTGTTTGAATTCCTCCTTCAAATTCTTGGCCAGTGTTTCTCTGTATTCGTTGAAATCAAGTTCTAGTTTGGCCAGATTCTCTTTCATCATTTTGTTTTCGTTGAGAGGTGTGGGGGGGGTGGAGATGTACAGGGAGGTGTTTTCCTCTGCTGGTCTCTCTTCTTCTTCCTCCACTTGGCTCTCCTCATCCTCTGTTCGACTCTCTTTTGCTTCCTGTCCATTGGTCCTCTTTGTGTCTGCCTTAGTTTTCAACTGGGGGAATTCCTTTTCGAAGGTGTCCAGATTTTCCACATTCCCCTGTATCATGATCTTTCTATTTTTGTTGTAGTAGCTTATGGTTAGCAGGGGGTCATCTTTATCTAGGTTTCCATCTTTACATATTTTCAGTCTGCCTCCACTGCCAATACCTTCACTGGAGACGTATGTGTAGTGTTTTTGTAAAGTCTCCTTCCAGGAGGTGACGTATTCGGTGTAGAATATGAGGTTGTTCTTCAGCTTAGTCCCTTTGTGTGTGGTATAGTCCACGTAGAGGATTTCTGGGTTATTTTTTAGTGTTGTGTACTTGTATTTTTCCTTTGCTTTATTTTTTGTGCATTGCTCAGGATATATCATTTCCCTGCTCATTGTAGTCGTTTGTTTTTTGTCTCAGATAGATAACTTTTTTTTTTTCTCTTTTTTGTGTCGTGTTCCACCTTAGCCCACTTTTAGGTCCAAAATTGGGAGTTTTTCAGGGGTTCATCTTTGATATAGCTGCTCTTAAAGGTTTATCTTTCTCTTTTTCTCACAGGCTCCTGGTTCGGGTAGTTTATCGTTTCTCTCGGGTTTCTATTCCTTTTCCTCGCGGGTTTGTTGTTCTTTTTTCAGGTTTTTTTTTTTTTTTTTTTTTTTTTTTTTTTCGAGCTAAATTTAAATAAAATTAAACTTTTTCCGAACTAACTTTAACTAAAATGAAACTTAGGTAGAGTTAGGTAAAACTTATTTCTCCGGCTTTTTCTCTCCAGCTGGTGTTTCCTCTCCTCTCTCTCTCTCTCACGCTCTCTCGCTCCGTCTCTCTCTCTCTAGGTGCAGTTACCTCTCTTTGCTCCTTTTCTCCTTTCAGCCGTTTCCCTTCGTTCAAATTTCGCGCTCTCAGCTCTCAGCTCCCAACGCTCTCTCCGGGCTTCTGCCCTGGCCCCAGCCCCTCGGCTCGGCTGTGCTGTCCCGGCCCGGTGTTTGTCCGAGTTTCTCCGACCCCGGAGTTTCTCGGGTTTCAGGCCCCGGGCTTGCTCGCTCTCCAGGCCCGACCCGATCCGGCACCCCTACCTCTCCACTCGCCTCTTTGACTGGCTCGGGCCGCTCCTCCCGGTCTGGGTCTACTCCTGTTGCTGCTCGCTCTCCTTCTCTCCGGTGCCTCGCTCGGCCCCTCTCTCCGTCTCTGTCTCCGTGTTCTGTGTATCTCTCTCTCTGTCTCCGTGTTCTGTGTATCTCTCTCTCTGTCCTGGGATGAGGCGATGGACAGTGTGACTCTCTCTCTCTCTCTCCCTGTCCTGGGATGAGGTGATGGACAGTGTGACTCTCTCTCTCTCTCTCTCTCTCTCTGTCCTGGGATGAGGTGATGGACAGTGTGACTCTCTCTCTCTCTCTCTCTCTCTCTCTCTGTCCTGGGATGAGGTGATGGACAGTGCGACTCTCTCTCTCTCTCTCTCTCTCTCCCTGTCCTGGGATGAGGTGATGGACAGTGTGACTCTCTCTCTCTCTCTCTTTCTGTCCTGGGATGAGGTGATGGACAGTGTGACTCTCTCTCTCTCTCTCCCTGTCCTGGGATGAGGTGATGGACAGTGTGACTCTGTCTTTCTCTCTCTCTCTCTCTCTGTCCTGGGATGAGGTGATGGACAGTGTGACTCTCTCTCTCTCTCTCTCCCTGTCCTGGGATGAGGTGATGGACAGTGTGACACTCTCTCTCTCTCTACCTCTGTCCTGGGATGAGGTGATGGACAGTGTGACTCTCTCTCTCTCTCTCTCTCTCTCTCTCTGTCCTGGGATGAGGTGATGGACAGTGTGACTCTCTCTCTCTCTCTCTCTCCCTGTCCTGGGATGAGGTGATGGACATTGTGATTCTCTCTCTCTCTCTCTATCTCTGTCCTGGGATGAGGTGATGGACAGTGTGACTCTCTCTCTCTCTCTGTCTGTCCTGGGATGAGGTGATTGACAGTGTGACTCTCTCTCTCTCTCTCTCTCTCTGTCTTGGGATGAGGTGATGAACAGTGTGACTCTCTCTCTCTCTCTCCCTGTCCTGGGATGAGGTGATGGACAGTGTGACTCTCTCTCTCTCTCTCTCTCTCTCTCTCTCTCTCTCTGTCCTGGGATGAGGTGTTGGACAGTATGACTCTCTCACTCTCTCTCCCTCTGTCCTGGGATGAGGTGATGGACAGTGTGACTCTCTCTCTCTCTCTCTCTCTCTCTGTCCTGGGATGAGGTGATGGACAGTGTGA
The DNA here is from genome assembly GCF_052327205.1 of Somniosus microcephalus. Lineage (NCBI taxonomy): Eukaryota > Metazoa > Chordata > Chondrichthyes > Squaliformes > Somniosidae > Somniosus > Somniosus microcephalus. The sequence goes on along the minus strand of NC_141001.1, from coordinate 7,490,755 downwards.
CTCAGTTCAGTTCAGTTCAGTTCAAATGCTTTATTGGCATGAAAGTTTACAGAGAACCATATTGCCAAAGCTTACATAGCAAAAAGGTACAGTTTTCCAACATTCTGTAGGTGTCAATCGATTTGACATTTGTTGGGCACATACAATATTACTTTTAAACAATATTAATTTTAAACAGTCTTTCTACTTCATTTGGTACGTTCAATATTAATTTTAAACAGTCTTACTTTTAAACAGTCCTCAGGTTGTGACATGTTGTTACATATTTGGCCCCAAGGTATGGTCTGTCTCCTTCTCCTAGGACTAATCTCAATTTTGACAGATCATCCAATTCCTTGAAATCTGGGGTTGTTTGGCTTAGCTTGTTGAATAATATGTTTCTTGATGTGTTGAATTTTTCGCATTTTAGGAGGAAATGCATTTCTGTTTCAACCTCGCCAGCCAGACATTGATCGCATATTCTATTCTCTCTAGGCTGCCAGGATTTCTTGTATCTGCCTTTTTCAATTTCCAGTTGGTGGTCGCTTAGTCTGTACCTGGTGAGGGTCTGTCTCTGTTTTGTGTCTCTGATGGTCGTGAGGTAGTCTGCCAGTTTATATTCTCTTTTTAGGGCCCGGTAACATTCTAATCTGCTTTGGCTTTCGGTTATTTTGTTCCAATGTTCCAGGTAGGTTTCTTTGCATTTTTTAATGATTTGGTTCACTCGGATTGGTGTTTGGACGGCTGTGTTGGTCTGGGGCTGGTCAGGGTCCGGCTGAGTACTTAGTTTCAGTAGCAGCTGACTCAGGGGACTCTTTTCTGGGTTTAGCTCTTGGGTCTGAAAGGCTTTGAAATGAAGGGTGTCTGGGGAGCTAGATTTGAGGTGATTTAGGAAGTTTAGTGCTCGTTTTTGGATGTTTATTATCAGTGGGTATCTGCCTAGTTTGGCTCTGCATGCATTTGTTGGCGTTTTTCTTTGGGTGCGAAGGATGCTTCGGCAGAATTCTGCATGTAGGGCTTCTATTGTGTGTTTTTCCCATTTAGTGTAGCTTTGGTGATTTAGCGGGCCCCATACTTCACTACCGTACAGTGCAATGGGCAGGATTATGCTGTCAAATATTTTGAGCCAGATTTTGATTGGGATTTGGATGTTGTAGAATTTTCTTTTTATTGCATATAGGGCTCTTCGGGCTTTTTCTTTTAGTGCATTCACTGCTATGCTGAAGCTCCCTGATGCTGTAATAGTTAGACCAAGGTAGGTGTAGCTCATAGTGTGTCCTATAGTGGTATCACTGAGGGTAAACTGGTATTTGTTTTCCTGACATCTGGGTCTTTTCTGAAAAATCATGATGTTGGTTTTCTTTAGATTTACTGTTAGAGCCCAATTTTGGCAGTATTTGTCGAGTAGGTCTAGTTGTTGCTGTAATCCCTGTTCTGTGGGAGACAGCAGAACCAGGTCGTCCGCATAGAACAGGGACTTCACTTCTCCATCCAGGAGACGGAGACCTGGTGACTCGCTTTGCTCCAGCATGTCTGCTAATTCATTTATGTATATGTTGAACAGGGTCGGGCTCAAATTGCAGCCCTGCCGGACGCCTCTTCTCTGGGTGAAGAAATCGGTGCGTTTGTCTCCAATTTTGACCCCGCATTTGTTTTTCAGATACATTGATTTAATAAGGTCATAGACTTTGCCCCCTATTCCACACTGAAGAAGTTTATAATAGAGCCCTTCGTGCCATATAGAGTCAAAGGCTTTCTTGAAGTCGATGAAACAGGCGAATATTTTCCCATTTTTTGTTTGGTGTTTATGTTTTTCAATGAGGGTGTGAAGGGTATAGATATGGTCGGCGGTGCGGTGTTTTGGAAGAAAGCCTATTTGGTTTTTTCTGAGGATATTATGTTTGTTAAGAAAATCAAGTAATCTACTATTTAGAATACTGCAGAATAACTTCCCTAGACAACTGTTGACACAGATGCCGCGGTAGTTATTTGGGTCTGATTTGTTTCCACTTTTATATATGGGGGAGATTAGTCCTTGGCACCAGATATCGGGAAAACAGCCTGAGCGTAATATGATGTTGAATAGTTTGAGTATCGCACCCTGCATCTCCATATTGCTGAACTTTAGCATTTCATTTTTGATGTTGTCTGGGCCACAGGCTTTCTTTAGGTGGAGAGATTTTGTTTTTGTGGCCAGTTCTTTCCATGTGATTGGGGAGTCTAGAGGGTTTTGGTTGTCTTTAATTGTTGCTTCTAATGTGTGGAGTTTTTCTGTGACCTGATGTTGACTTGGGTTTGTTTTGTTTTTTGGGATGTCTTTGTAGAGGTTTTCAAAATGTGTTCTCCAGATGTCGCCATCTTGGATTGGTAATGCTTGCAATTGTGTTGTACTCAGGTTATTCCACATTTCCCAGAATTGTTTTGGATTGGTGGAGTTTTCAATTTCTTCGAGTATTTTGTGGGTATAGTTTTGTGTTTTGTTCCTAATGGTGTGTTTATATCTTTTGAGGGTTTCATTGTATCTAGTACGTAGGTCCGGATTGTTTGGTTGCCGATGCTTTTGGTTTGATATTTTTCTCAGGTCTTTTCTGGCATTTTTGCATTCGTGGTCAAACCATTTCATATTTTTATTTTGTCTTTTGTGACGCTTCCTCTTCTGTTTCACGAGGTCGGCTTTTACAGCTGCCTCATGGAAGATCATATTTATATCCTCTATGGCCGTGTTTACACCATCTCTGGTGATCTCATATAGATTTTCTTTAAATTTTGAAATTTTACTTGTGAGATCAGGTGAATTTAGTGCTGTGATGAATTTATCTCCACTGTCTGGGGCCCATCTGTATGTCTGGTTTATTTTATGTAGCTTACTGTGTTCCTTTTTTGTGTCTGTAGTTTGGGCAGAAAGTTTAAGGTACACATTTATTTGGTTATGGTCTGAGAGGGGGGATTGTTGCCTGACAGTGAATGCGTTGATATCGCAGGGGTCCAGGTCAGTGATTGTATAGTCCACCACACTAGACCCAAGAGTTGAGGAGTATGTGAGTCTCCCTTGGGAGTCCCCTCTGAACCTACCATTAACTATGTACAGGCCTAAGGCTCGGCAGAGTTGCACTACCTCCCTACCGCTTTTGTTTATTTCACGATCAAGGTTGTTCCGATTTGCGATGGCTGGTGTGACATCTAAAGGGGTCTGGCCAAACACATGGTTGTTTCCCTGTGGGTCTATGAAGTCAGGTTCACAACCGGTCCTTGCATTTAGGTCCCCACATATTATCACCTTTCCTTGGGCCTGGAAATGGCTGATTTCCATGTGGAGAGTATCAAATAACTCCTCTTCGAAATATGGCGAATCTATTGGAGGTATGTAGATCGCACATAAGTAAACATCTTTTTTTGCTATTCCTATATTTTTATCTAGTTTTAGCCATACGTGTGATTTCCCCTGTTTTACCGGTGAGATGTGTTTGTCCAGTTCTCCCTTATACCACACCAATATTCCCCCGGAGGTTCTGCCCTTGCGTGTTTTAGTGTTCTTTACTGAGGGCACAATGATTTCATGGTACATTGGAGGACAGTGGGTCGGCATGTCCTTTTGGCACCATGTTTCTGTTAACACAATTATATCAATGTCTTTTATAGCTTTTAGGAATTCAGGGTCTGTACTCTTCATCCCAAAAGTTGAGGAGCGGAGGCCCTGGATATTCCAGCAGCTTATGTGGAAAGAACGCATTTATATAGTTCAATAAAACGAAATAAAATGGACCTATTTTGTGGGATGAGTGTGGAAACACTATTTTCTATAATGCTAAGTGATGATTTAGTATAAATTTCATGAGGCATGCACATATATCTATCTAATAATAGTAATAATACTGATAAGATAACAATAATGATAATGATAAATAACAATATTAATAATTTCTCCGGCTTTCTATCAGGCTGTTCAGCATCGTCATGATCTTTCTCAGTTCTTGGTCTACAGTCTGTGGTCTAGAGGGGGGTCTTGGGTCAGGTATAAAAGCACGGTTCTGTTGTCGGTTTTGTAAAGGGGGGTGGGGGACATTGGTGGTCCTGTTTGGGCTCCCAATGGTAGGGGGGGTGGGAGGGCTGCGTCTTTTGGCAGTGTTTATGAGGTTTCTTGCGAAGACCCACATCCGCTGTTTGAGTAGATGTATTTCGTCATAGAGGTCCCTTGTGTTGATGTTTGGATGATGGGCCAGGGAGACGTTGGGGAGGACAGAACATCTCGTGTCTCTCTCTCTCTCTGTCCTGGGATGAGGTGATGGACAGTGTGACTCTCTCCCTCTCTCTCTCTCTCTCTCTCTCTGTCCTGGGATGAGGTGATGGACAGTGTGACTCTCTCTCTCCCTGTCCTGGGATGAGGTGATGGACAGTGTGACTCTCTCTCTCTCTCTCTCTCTCTCTCTGTCCTGGGATGAGGTGATGGACAGTGTTAATCTCTCTCTCTCTCTCTCTCTCTCTCTCTCTCTGTCCTGGGATGAGGTGATGGACAGTGCGACTCTCTCTCTCTCTCTCTCTCTCTCCCTGTCCTGGGATGAGGTGATGGACAGTGTGACTCTCTCTCTCTCTCTCTCTCTCTCTCTCTCTCTGTCCTGGGATGAGGTGATGGACAGTGTGACTCTCTCTCTCTCTCTCTCCCTGTCCTGGGATGAGGTGATGGACAGTGTGACTCTCTCTCTCTCTCTCCCTCTGTCCTGGGATGAGGTGATGGACAGTGTGACTCTCTCCCTCTCTCTCTCTCTCTCTGTCCTGGGATGAGGTGATGGACAGTGTGACTCTCTCTCTCTCTCTCTGTCCTGGGATGAGGTGATGGACAGTGCGACTCTCTCTCTCTCTCTCTCTCTCTCTGTCCTGGGATGAGGTGATGGACAGTGTGACTCCCCCTCTCTCTCTCTCTCTCTCTCTCCCTGTCCTGGGATGAGGTGATGGTCAGTGTGACTCTCTCTCTCTCTCTCTCTCTCTCTGTCCTGGGATGAGGTGATGGTCAGTGTGACTCTCTCTCTCTCTCTCTCTCTCTCTGTCCTGGGATGAGGTGATGGACAGTGTGACTCTCTCTCTCTCTCTCTCTCTCTCTGTCCTGGGATGAGGTGATGGACAGTGTGACTCTCTCTCTCTCTCTCTCTCTGTCCTGGGATGAGGTGATGGACAGTGTGACTCTCTCTCTCTCTCTCTCTCTACCTCTGTCCTGGGATGAGGTGATGGACAGTGTGACTCTCTCAGATCAGTTCAGTTCAGTTCAAATGCTTTATTGGCATGAAAGTTTACAGAGAACCATATTGCCAAAGCTTACATAGCAAAAAGGTACAGTTTTCCAACATTCTGTAGGTGTCAATCGATTTGACATTTGTTGGGTACATACAATATTACTTTTAAACAATATTAATTTTAAACAGTCTTTCTACTTCATTTGGTACGTTCAATATTAATTTTAAACAGTCTTACTTTTAAACAGTCCTCAGGTTGTGACATGTTGTTACATATTTGGCCCCAAGGTATGGTCTGTCTCCTTCTCCTAGGACTAATCTCAATTTTGACAGATCATCCAATTCCTTGAAATCTGGGGTTGTTTGGCTTAGCTTGTTGAATAATATGTTTCTTGATGTGTTGAATTTTTCGCATTTTAGGAGGAAATGCATTTCTGTTTCAACCTCGCCAGCCAGACATTGATCGCATATTCTATTCTCTCTAGGCTGCCAGGATTTCTTGTATCTGCCTTTTTCAATTTCCAGTTGGTGGTCGCTTAGTCTGTACCTGGTGAGGGTCTGTCTCTGTTTTGTGTCTCTGATGGTCGTGAGGTAGTCTGCCAGTTTATATTCTCTTTTTAGGGCCCGGTAACATTCTAATCTGCTTTGGCTTTCGGTTACTTTGTTCCAATGTTCCAGGTAGGTTTCTTTGCATTGTTTAATGATTTGGTTCACTCGGATTGGTGTTTGGACGGCTGTGTTGGTCTGGGGCTGGTCAGGGTCCGGCTGAGTACTTAGTTTCAGTAGCAGCTGACTCAGGGGACTCTTTTCTGGGTTTAGCTCTTGGGTCTGAAAGGCTTTGAAATGAAGGGTGTCTGGGGAGCTAGATTTGAGGTGATTTAGGAAGTTTAGTGCTCGTTTTTGGATGTTTATTATCAGTGGGTATCTGCCTAGTTCGGCTCTGCATGCATTTGTTGGCGTTTTTCTTTGGGTGCGAAGGATGCTTCGGCAGAATTCTGCATGTAGGGCTTCTATTGTGTGTTTTTCCCATTTAGTGTAGCTTTGGTGATTTAGCGGGCCCCATACTTCACTACCGTACAGTGCAATGGGCAGGATTATGCTGTCAAATATTTTGAGCCAGATTTTGATTGGGATTTGGATGTTGTAGAATTTTCTTTTTATTGCATATAGGGCTCTTCGGGCTTTTTCTTTTAGTGCATTCACTGCTATGCTGAAGCTCCCTGATGCTGTAATAGTTAGACCAAGGTAGGTGTAGCTCATAGTGTGTCCTATAGCGGTATCACTGAGGGTAAATTGGTATTTGTTTTCCTGACATCTGGGCCTTTTTTGAAAAATCATGATGTTGGTTTTCTTTAGATTTACTGTTAGAGCCCAATTTTGGCAGTATTTGTCAAGTAGGTCTAGTTGTTGCTGTAATCCCTGTTCTGTGGGAGACAGCAGAACCAGGTCGTCCGCATAGAACAGGGATTTCACTTCTCCATCAAGGAGACAGAGACCTGGTGACTCGCTTTGCTCCAGCATGTCTGCTAATTCATTTATGTATATGTTGAACAGGGTCGGGCTCAAATTGCAGCCCTGTCGGACGCCTCTTCTCTGGGTGAAGAAATCGGAGCGTTTGTCTCCAATTTTGACCCCGCATTTGTTTTTCAGATACATTGATTTAATAAGGTCATAGACTTTGCCCCCTATTCCACACTGAAGAAGTTTATAATAGAGCCCTTCGTGCCATATAGAGTCAAAGGCTTTCTTGAAGTCGATGAAACAGGCGAATATTTTCCCATTTTTTGTTTGGTGTATATGTTTTTCAATGAGGGTGTGAAGGGTATAGATATGGTCGGCGGTGCGGTGTTTTGGAAGAAAGCCTATTTGGTTTTTTCTGAGGATATTATGTTTGTTAAGAAAATCAAGTAATCTACTGTTTAGAATACTGCAGAATAACTTCCCTAGACAACTGTTGACACAGATGCCGCGATAGTTATTTGGGTCTGATTTGTTTCCGCTTTTATATATGGGGGAGATTAGTCCTTGGCACCAGATATCGGGAAAACAGCCTGAACGTAATATGATGTTGAATAATTTGAGTACCGCACCCTGCATCTCCATATTGCTGAATTTGAGCATTTCATTTTTGATGTTGTCTGGGCCACAGGCTTTCTTTAGGTGGAGAGATTTTGTTTTTGTGGCCAGTTCTTTCCATGTGATTGGGGAGTCTAGAGGGTTTTGGTTGTCTTTAATTGTTGCTTCTAATGTGTGGAGTTTTTCTGTGACCTGATGTTGACTTGGGTTTGTTTCGTTTATTGGGATGTCTTTGTAGAGGTTTTCAAAATGTGTTCTCCAGATGTCGCCATCTTGGATTGGTAATGCTTGCAATTGTGTTGTACTCAGGTTATTCCACATTTCCCAGAATTGTTTTGGATTGGTGGAGTTTTCAATTTCTTCGAGTATTTTGTGGGTATAGTTTTGTGTTTTGTTCCTAATGGTGTGTTTATATCTTTTGAGGGTTTCATTGTATCTAGTACGTAGGTCCGGATTGTTTGGTTGCCGATGCTTTTGGTTTGATATTTTTCTCAGGTCTTTTCTGGCATTTTTGCATTCGTGGTCAAACCATTTCATATTTTTATTTTGTCTTTTGTGACTCTTCCTCTTCTGTTTCACGAGGTCGGCTTTTACAGCTGCCTCATGGAAGATCATATTTATATCCTCTATGGCCATGTTTACACCATCTCTGGTGATCTCATATAGATTTTCTTTAAATTTTGATATTTTACTTGTGAGATCAGGTGAATTTAGTGCTGTGATGAATTTATCTCCACTGTCTGGGGCCCATCTGTATGTCTGGTTTATTTTATGTAGCTTAATGGGTTCCTTTTTTGTGTCTGTAGTTTGGGCAGAAAGTTTAAGGTACACATTTATTTGGTTATGGTCTGAGAGGGGGGATTGCTGCCTGACAGTGAATGCGTTGATATCGCAGGGGTCCAGGTCAGTGATTGTATAATCCACCACACTAGACCCAAGAGTTGAGGAATATGTGAGTCTCCCTAAGGAGTCCCCTCTGAACCTACCGTTAACTATGTACAGGCCTAAGGCTCGGCAGAGTTGCACTGCCTCCCTACTGCTTTTATTTATTACACAATCGAGGTTGTTTCGGTTTGCGATGGCTGGTGTGATATATAGAGGGGTCTGGCCAAACACATGGTTGTTGCCCTGTGGGTCTATGAAGTCAGGTTCACATCCTGTCCTTGCATTTAGGTCCCCACATAGTAGCACCTTTCCTTGGGCCTGGAAATGGCTGATTTCCATGTGGAGAGTGTCAAATATCTCCTCTTCAAAATATGGCGATTCTATTGGAGGTATGTAGATCGCACATAAGTAAACATCGTTTTTTGCTATTCCTATATTTTTATCTAATTTTAGCCATACGTGTGATTTTCCCTGTTTTATCGGTGAGATGTGTTTGTTCAGTTCTCCTTTATACCACACCAGGATTCCCCCGGAGGTTCTGCCATTGCGTGTCTTAGAGTTCTTTACTGAGGGCACAATGATTTCATGGTACATTGGAGGACAGTGGGTCGGCATGTCCTTTTGGCACCATGTTTCTGTTAACACAATTATATCAATGTCTTTTATAGCTTTTAGGAATTCAGGGTCTGTACTCTTCATCCCAAAAGTTGAGGAGCGGAGGCCCTGGATATTCCAGCAGCTTATGTGGAAAGAACGCATTTATATAGTTCAATAAAACGAAATAAAATGGACCTATTTTGTGGGATGCGTGTGGGAACACTATTTTCTATAATGCTAAATGATGATTTAGTATAAATTTCATGAGGCATGCACATATATCTATCTAATAACAGTAATAATACTGATAAGATAACAATAATGATAATGATAAATAACAATATTAATAATTTCTCCGGCTTTCTATCAGGCTGTTCAGCATCTCTGTCTGTCCTGGGATGAGGTGATTGACAGTGTGACTCTCTCTCTCTCTCTGTCTTGGGATGAGGTGATGGACAGTGTGACTCTCTCTCTCTCTCTCCCTGTCCTGAGATGAGGTGATGGACAGTGTGACTCTCTCTCTCTCTCTCTCTCTCTCTCTCTCTCTCTGTCCTGGGATGAGG
>NC_141001.1:7241430-7476430 GCF_052327205.1 Somniosus microcephalus | reverse complement strand
CGGGCCCCATACTTCACTACCGTACAGTGCAATGGGCAGGATTATGCTGTCAAATATTTTGAGCCAGATTTTGATTGGGATTTGGATGTTGTAGAATTTTCTTTTTATTGCATATAGGGCTCTTCGGGCTTTTTCTTTTAGTGCATTCACTGCTATGCTGAAGCTCCCTGATGCTGTAATAGTTAGACCAAGGTAGGTGTAGCTCATAGTGTGTCCTATAGCGGTATCACTGAGGGTAAATTGGTATTTGTTTTCCTGACATCTGGGCCTTTTTTGAAAAATCATGATGTTGGTTTTCTTTAGATTTACTGTTAGAGCCCAATTTTGGCAGTATTTGTCAAGTAGGTCTAGTTGTTGCTGTAATCCCTGTTCTGTGGGAGACAGCAGAACCAGGTCGTCCGCATAGAACAGGGATTTCACTTCTCCATCAAGGAGACAGAGACCTGGTGACTCGCTTTGCTCCAGCATGTCTGCTAATTCATTTATGTATATGTTGAACAGGGTCGGGCTCAAATTGCAGCCCTGTCGGACGCCTCTTCTCTGGGTGAAGAAATCGGAGCGTTTGTCTCCAATTTTGACCCCGCATTTGTTTTTCAGATACATTGATTTAATAAGGTCATAGACTTTGCCCCCTATTCCACACTGAAGAAGTTTATAATAGAGCCCTTCGTGCCATATAGAGTCAAAGGCTTTCTTGAAGTCGATGAAACAGGCGAATATTTTCCCATTTTTTGTTTGGTGTATATGTTTTTCAATGAGGGTGTGAAGGGTATAGATATGGTCGGCGGTGCGGTGTTTTGGAAGAAAGCCTATTTGGTTTTTTCTGAGGATATTATGTTTGTTAAGAAAATCAAGTAATCTACTGTTTAGAATACTGCAGAATAACTTCCCTAGACAACTGTTGACACAGATGCCGCGATAGTTATTTGGGTCTGATTTGTTTCCGCTTTTATATATGGGGGAGATTAGTCCTTGGCACCAGATATCGGGAAAACAGCCTGAACGTAATATGATGTTGAATAATTTGAGTACCGCACCCTGCATCTCCATATTGCTGAATTTGAGCATTTCATTTTTGATGTTGTCTGGGCCACAGGCTTTCTTTAGGTGGAGAGATTTTGTTTTTGTGGCCAGTTCTTTCCATGTGATTGGGGAGTCTAGAGGGTTTTGGTTGTCTTTAATTGTTGCTTCTAATGTGTGGAGTTTTTCTGTGACCTGATGTTGACTTGGGTTTGTTTCGTTTATTGGGATGTCTTTGTAGAGGTTTTCAAAATGTGTTCTCCAGATGTCGCCATCTTGGATTGGTAATGCTTGCAATTGTGTTGTACTCAGGTTATTCCACATTTCCCAGAATTGTTTTGGATTGGTGGAGTTTTCAATTTCTTCGAGTATTTTGTGGGTATAGTTTTGTGTTTTGTTCCTAATGGTGTGTTTATATCTTTTGAGGGTTTCATTGTATCTAGTACGTAGGTCCGGATTGTTTGGTTGCCGATGCTTTTGGTTTGATATTTTTCTCAGGTCTTTTCTGGCATTTTTGCATTCGTGGTCAAACCATTTCATATTTTTATTTTGTCTTTTGTGACTCTTCCTCTTCTGTTTCACGAGGTCGGCTTTTACAGCTGCCTCATGGAAGATCATATTTATATCCTCTATGGCCATGTTTACACCATCTCTGGTGATCTCATATAGATTTTCTTTAAATTTTGATATTTTACTTGTGAGATCAGGTGAATTTAGTGCTGTGATGAATTTATCTCCACTGTCTGGGGCCCATCTGTATGTCTGGTTTATTTTATGTAGCTTAATGGGTTCCTTTTTTGTGTCTGTAGTTTGGGCAGAAAGTTTAAGGTACACATTTATTTGGTTATGGTCTGAGAGGGGGGATTGCTGCCTGACAGTGAATGCGTTGATATCGCAGGGGTCCAGGTCAGTGATTGTATAATCCACCACACTAGACCCAAGAGTTGAGGAATATGTGAGTCTCCCTAAGGAGTCCCCTCTGAACCTACCGTTAACTATGTACAGGCCTAAGGCTCGGCAGAGTTGCACTGCCTCCCTACTGCTTTTATTTATTACACAATCGAGGTTGTTTCGGTTTGCGATGGCTGGTGTGATATATAGAGGGGTCTGGCCAAACACATGGTTGTTGCCCTGTGGGTCTATGAAGTCAGGTTCACATCCTGTCCTTGCATTTAGGTCCCCACATAGTAGCACCTTTCCTTGGGCCTGGAAATGGCTGATTTCCATGTGGAGAGTGTCAAATATCTCCTCTTCAAAATATGGCGATTCTATTGGAGGTATGTAGATCGCACATAAGTAAACATCGTTTTTTGCTATTCCTATATTTTTATCTAATTTTAGCCATACGTGTGATTTTCCCTGTTTTATCGGTGAGATGTGTTTGTTCAGTTCTCCTTTATACCACACCAGGATTCCCCCGGAGGTTCTGCCATTGCGTGTCTTAGAGTTCTTTACTGAGGGCACAATGATTTCATGGTACATTGGAGGACAGTGGGTCGGCATGTCCTTTTGGCACCATGTTTCTGTTAACACAATTATATCAATGTCTTTTATAGCTTTTAGGAATTCAGGGTCTGTACTCTTCATCCCAAAAGTTGAGGAGCGGAGGCCCTGGATATTCCAGCAGCTTATGTGGAAAGAACGCATTTATATAGTTCAATAAAACGAAATAAAATGGACCTATTTTGTGGGATGCGTGTGGGAACACTATTTTCTATAATGCTAAATGATGATTTAGTATAAATTTCATGAGGCATGCACATATATCTATCTAATAACAGTAATAATACTGATAAGATAACAATAATGATAATGATAAATAACAATATTAATAATTTCTCCGGCTTTCTATCAGGCTGTTCAGCATCTCTGTCTGTCCTGGGATGAGGTGATTGACAGTGTGACTCTCTCTCTCTCTCTCTGTCTTGGGATGAGGTGATGGACAGTGTGACTCTCTCTCTCTCTCTCCCTGTCCTGAGATGAGGTGATGGACAGTGTGACTCTCTCTCTCTCTCTCTCTCTCTCTCTCTCTCTCTGTCCTGGGATGAGGTGTTGGACAGTGTGACTCTCTCTCTCTCTCTCCCTCTGTCCTGGGATGAGGTGATGGACAGTGTGACTCTCTCTCTCTCTCTCTCTCTCTCTCTGTCCTGGGATGAGGTGATGGACAGTGCGACTCTCTCTCTCTCTCTCCCTCTGTCCTGGGATGAGGTGATGGACAGTGTGACTCTCTCTCTCTCTCTCTCTCTCTCTGTCCTGGGATGAGGTGATGGACAGTGTGACTCTCTCTCTCTCTCTCTGTCCTGGGATGAGGTGATGGACAGTGAGACTCTCTCTCTCTCTGTCCTGGGATGAGGTGATGGACAGAGTGACTCCCCCTCTCTCTCTCTCTCTCTCTCCCTGTCCTGGGATGAGGTGATGGTCAGTGTGACTCTCTCTCTCTCTCTCTCTCTCTCTGTCCTGGGATGAGGTGATGGTCAGTGCGACTCTCTCTCTCTCTCTCTCTCTCTCTGTCCTGGGATGAGGTGATGGACAGTGTGACTCTCTCTCTCTCTCTCTCTCTCTGTCCTGGGATGAGGTGATGGACAGTGTGACTCTCTCTCTCTCTCTCTCTCTCTCTGTCCTGGGATGAGGTGATGGACAGTGTGACTCTCTCTCTCTCTCTCTCTCTCTCTACCTCTGTCCTGCGATGCGGTGATGGACAGTGTGACTCTCTCTCTCTCTCTCTCTCTCTCTCTCTCTCTCTCTCTGTCCTGGGATGAGGTGATGGACAGTGTGACTCTCTCTCTCTCTCTCTCTCTGTCCTGGGATGAGGTGATGGACAGTGTGACTCTCTCTCTCTCTCTCTCTGTCCTGGGATGAGGTGATGGACAGTGTGACTCTCTCTCTCTCTCTCTCCCTGTCCTGGGATGAGGTGATGGACAGTGTGACACTCTCTCTCTCTCTACCTCTATCCTGGGATGAGGTGATGGACAGTGTGACTCTCTCTCTCTCTCTCTCTCTCTCTCTCTCTGTGTCCTGGGATGAGGTGATGGACAGTGTGACTCTCTCTCTCTCTCTCTCTCCCTGTCCTGGGATGAGGTGATGGACATTGTGATTCTCTCTCTCTCTCTCTATCTCTGTCCTGGGATGAGGTGATGGACAGTGTGACTCTCTCTCTCTCTCTGTCTGTCCTGGGATGAGGTGATTGACAGTGTGACTCTCTCTCTCTCTCTCCCTGTCCTGGGATGAGGTGATGGACAGTGTGACTCTCTCTCTCTCTCTCTCTCTCCCTGTCCTGGGATGAGGTGATGGACAGTGTGACTCTCTCTCTCTCTCTCCCTGTCCTGGGATGAGGTGATGGACAGTGTGACTCTCTCTCTCTCTCTCTCTCTCTCTGTCCTGGGATGAGGTGTTGGACAGTGTGACTCTCTCTCTCTCTCTCCCTCTGTTCTGGGATGAGGTGATGGACAGTGTGACTCTCTCTCTCTCTCTCTCTCTCTCTGTCCTGGGATGAGGTGATGGACAGTGTGACTCTCTCTCTCTCTCTCCCTCCGTCCTGGGATGAGGTGATGGACAGTGTGACTCTCTCTCTCTCTCTCTCTCTCTCTGTCCTGGGATGAGGTGATGGACAGTGTGACTCTCTCTCTCTCTCTCTGTCCTGGGATGAGGTGATGGACAGTGCGACTCTCTCTCTCTCTCTCTCTCTCTCTGTCCTGGGATGAGGTGATGGACAGAGTGACTCCCTCTCTCTCTCTCTCTCTCTCTCTGTCCTGGGATGACGTGATGGACAGTGTGACTCTCTCTCTCTCTCTCTCTCTCTCTCTCTCTGTCCTGGGATGAGGTGTTGGACAGTGTGACTCTCTCGCTCTCTCTCCCTCTGTCCTGGGATGAGGTGATGGACAGTGTGACTCTCTCTCTCTCTCTCTCTCTCCCTGTCCTGGGATGAGGTGATGGACAGTGTGACTCTCTCTCTCTCTCTCCCTCTGTCCTGGGATGAGGTGATGGACAGTGTGACTCTCTCTCTCTCTCTCTCTCTCTCTGTCCTGGGATGAGGAGATGGACAGTGTGACTCTCTCTCTCTCTCTCTGTCCTGGGATGAGGTGATGGACAGTGCGACTCTCTCTCTCTCTCTCTCTCTCTCTGTCCTGGGATGAGGTGATGGACAGAGTGACTCCCACTCTCTCTCTCTCTCTCTCTCCCTGTCCTGGGATGAGGTGATGGTCAGTGTGACTCTCTCTCTCTCTCTCTCTCTCTCTGTCCTGGGATGAGGTGATGGGCAGTGTGACGCTCTCTCTCTCTCTCTCGCTCTCTGTCCTGGGATGAGGTGATGGACAGTGTGACTCTCTCTCTCTCTCTCTCTCTGTCCTGGGATGGGGTGATGGACAGTGTGACTCTCTCTCTCTCTCTCTCTGTCCTGGGATGAGGTGATGGACAGTGTGACTCTCTCTCTCTCTCTCTCTCTCTCTGTCCTGGGATGAGGTGATGGACAGTGTGACTCTCTCTCTCCCTGTCCTGGGATGAGGTGATGGACAGTGTGACTCTCTCATTCTCTCTCTCTCTCTCTGTCCTGGGATGAGGTGATGGACAGTGTGAATCTCTCTCTCTCTCTCTCTCTCTCTCTGTCCTGGGATGAGGTGATGGGCAGTGCGACTCTCTCTCTCTCTCTCTCTCTCTCTCCCTGTCCTGGGATGAGGTGATGGACAGTGTGACTCTCTCTCTCTCTCTCTCTCTCTCTCTCTCTCTGTCCTGGGATGAGGTGATGGACAGTGTGACTCTCTCTCTCTCTCTCTCCCTGTCCAGGGATGAGGTGATGGACAGTGTGACTCTCTCTTTCTCTCTCTCTCTCTCTCTCTGTCCTGGGATGAGGTGATGGACAGTGTGACTCTCTCTCTCTCTCTCTGTCCTGGGATGAGGTGATGGACAGTGCGACTCTCTCTCTCTCTCTCTCTCTCTCTGTCCTGGGATGAGGTGATGGACAGAGTGACTCCCCCTCTCTCTCTCTCTCTCTCTCCCTGTCCTGGGATGAGGTGATGGTCAGTGTGACTCTCTCTCTCTCTCTCTCTCTCTCTGTCCTGGGATGAGGTGATGGACAGTGTGACTCTCTCTCTCTCTCTCTCTCTCTGTCCTGGGATGAGGTGATGGACAGTGTGACTCTCTCTCTCTCTCTCTCTGTCCTGGGATGAGGTGATGGACAGTGTGACTCTCTCTCTCTCTCTCTCTGTCCTGGGATGAGGTGATGGACAGTGTGACTCTCTCTCTCTCTCTCTCCCTGTCCTGGGATGAGGTGATGGACAGTGTGACACTCTCTCTCTCTCTACCTCTGTCCTGGGATGAGGTGATGGACAGTGTGACTCTCTCTCTCTCTCTCTCTCTCTCTCTCTATCTGTCCTGGGATGAGGTGTTGGACAGTGTGACTCTCTCGCTCTCTCTCCCTCTGTCCTGGGATGAGGTGATGGACAGTGTGACTCTCTCTCTCTCTCTCTCTCTCTCTGTCCTGGGATGAGGTGATGGACAGTGTGACTCTCTCTCTCTCTCTCCCTCTGTCCTGGGATGAGGTGATGGACAGTGTGACTCTCTCTCTCTCTCTCTCTCTCTCTCTGTCCTGGGATGAGGTGATGGACAGTGTGACTCTCTCTCTCTCTCTCTGTCCTGGGATGAGGTGATGGACAGTGCGACTATCTCTCTCTCTCTCTCTCTCTGTCCTGGAATGAGGTGATGGACAGAGTGACTCCCCCTCTCTCTCTCTCTCTCTCTCCCTGTCCTGGGATGAGGTGATGGTCAGTGTGACTCTCTCTCTCTCTCTCTCTCTCTCTGTCCTGGGATGAGGTGATGGGCAGTATGTCTCTCTCTCTCTCTCTGTCCTGGGATGAGGTGATGGACAGTGTGACTCTCTCTCTCTCTCTCTCTCTCTGTCCTGGGATGGGGTGATGGACAGTGTGACTCTCTCTCTCTCTCTCTCTGTCCTGGGATGAGGTGATGGACAGTGTGACTCTCTCTCTCTCTCTCTCTGTCCTGGGATGAGGTGATGGACAGTGTGACTCTCTCTCAGTTCAGTTCAGTTCAGTTCAAATGCTTTATTGGCATGAAAGTTTACAGAGAACCATATTGCCAAAGCTTACATAGCAAAAAGGTACAGTTTTCCAACATTCTGTAGGTGTCAATCGATTTGACATTTGTTGGGTACATACAATATTACTTTTAAACAATATTAATTTTAAACAGTCTTTCTACTTCATTTGGTACGTTCAATATTAATTTTAAACAGTCTTACTTTTAAACAGTCCACAGGTTGTGACATGTTGTTACATATTTAGCCCCAAGGTATGGTCTGTCTCCTTCTCCTAGGACTAATCTCAATTTTGACAGATCATCCAATTCCTTGAAATCTGGGGTTGTTTGGCTTAGCTTGTTGAATAATATGTTTCTTGATGTGTTGAATTTTTCGCATTTTAGGAGGAAATGCATTTCTGTTTCAACCTCGCCAGCCAGACATTGATCGCATATTCTATTCTCTCTAGGCTGCCAGGATTTCTTGTATCTGCCTTTTTCAATTTCCAGTTGGTGGTCGCTTAGTCTGTACCTGGTGAGGGTCTGTCTCTGTTTTGTGTCTCTGATGGTCGTGAGGTAGTCTGCCAGTTTATATTCTCTTTTTAGGGCCCGGTAACATTCTAATCTGCTTTGGCTTTCGGTTATTTTGTTCCAATGTTCCAGGTAGGTTTCTTTGCATTTTTTAATGATTTGGTTCACTCGGATTGGTGTTTGGACGGCTGTGTTGGTCTGGGGCTGGTCAGGGTCCGGCTGAGTACTTAGTTTCAGTAGCAGCTGACTCAGGGGACTCTTTTCTGGGTTTAGCTCTTGGGTCTGAAAGGCTTTGAAATGAAGGGTGTCTGGGGAGCTAGATTTGAGGTGATTTAGGAAGTTTAGTGCTCGTTTTTGGATGTTTATTATCAGTGGGTATCTGCCTAGTTCGGCTCTGCATGCATTTGTTGGCGTTTTTCTTTGGGTGCGAAGGATGCTTCGGCAGAATTCTGCATGTAGGGCTTCTATTGTGTGTTTTTCCCATTTAGTGTAGCTTTGGTGATTTAGCGGGCCCCATACTTCACTACCGTACAGTGCAATGGGCAGGATTATGCTGTCAAATATTTTGAGCCAGATTTTGATTGGGATTTGGATGTTGTAGAATTTTCTTTTTATTGCATATAGGGCTCTTCGGGCTTTTTCTTTTAGTGCATTCACTGCTATGCTGAAGCTCCCTGATGCTGTAATAGTTAGACCAAGGTAGGTGTAGCTCATAGTGTGTCCTATAGTGGTATCACTGAGGGTAAACTGGTATTTGTTTTCCTGACATCTGGGTCTTTTCTGAAAAATCATGATGTTGGTTTTCTTTAGATTTACTGTTAGAGCCCAATTTTGGCAGTATTTGTCGAGTAGGTCTAGTTGTTGCTGTAATCCCTGTTCTGTGGGAGACAGCAGAACCAGGTCGTCCGCATAGAACAGGGACTTCACTTCTCCATCCAGGAGACGGAGACCTGGTGACTCGCTTTGCTCCAGCATGTCTGCTAATTCATTTATGTATATGTTGAACAGGGTCGGGCTCAAATTGCAGCCCTGCCGGACGCCTCTTCTCTGGGTGAAGAAATCGGTGCGTTTGTCTCCAATTTTGACCCCGCATTTGTTTTTCAGATACATTGATTTAATAAGGTCATAGACTTTGCCCCCTATTCCACACTGAAGAAGTTTATAATAGAGCCCTTCGTGCCATATAGAGTCAAAGGCTTTCTTGAAGTCGATGAAACAGGTGAATATTTTCCCATTTTTTGTTTGGTGTTTATGTTTTTCAATGAGGGTGTGAAGGGTATAGATATGGTCGGCGGTGCGGTGTTTTGGAAGAAAGCCTATTTGGTTTTTTCTGAGGATATTATGTTTGTTAAGAAAATCAAGTAATCTACTATTTAGAATACTGCAGAATAACTTCCCTAGACAACTGTTGACACAGATGCCGCGGTAGTTATTTGGGTCTGATTTGTTTCCACTTTTATATATGGGGGAGATTAGTCCTTGGCACCAGATATCGGGAAAACAGCCTGAGCGTAATATGATGTTGAATAGTTTGAGTATCGCACCCTGCATCTCCATATTGCTGAACTTTAGCATTTCATTTTTGATGTTGTCTGGGCCACAGGCTTTCTTTAGGTGGAGAGATTTTGTTTTTGTGGCCAGTTCTTTCCATGTGATTGGGGAGTCTAGAGGGTTTTGGTTGTCTTTAATTGTTGCTTCTAATGTGTGGAGTTTTTCTGTGACCTGATGTTGACTTGGGTTTGTTTTGTTTTTTGGGATGTCTTTGTAGAGGTTTTCAAAATGTGTTCTCCAGATGTCGCCATCTTGGATTGGTAATGCTTGCAATTGTGTTGTACTCAGGTTATTCCACATTTCCCAGAATTGTTTTGGATTGGTGGAGTTTTCAATTTCTTCGAGTATTTTGTGGGTATAGTTTTGTGTTTTGTTCCTAATGGTGTGTTTATATCTTTTGAGGGTTTCATTGTATCTAGTACGTAGGTCCGGATTGTTTGGTTGCCGATGCTTTTGGTTTGATATTTTTCTCAGGTCTTTTCTGGCATTTTTGCATTCGTGGTCAAACCATTTCATATTTTTATTTTGTCTTTTGTGATGCTTCCTCTTCTGTTTCACGAGGTCGGCTTTTACAGCTGCCTCATGGAAGATCATATTTATATCCTCTATGGCCGTGTTTACACCATCTCTGGTGATCTCATATAGATTTTCTTTAAATTTTGAAATTTTACTTGTGAGATCAGGTGAATTTAGTGCTGTGATGAATTTATCTCCACTGTCTGGGGCCCATCTGTATGTCTAGTTTATTTTATGTAGCTTACTGTGTTCCTTTTTTGTGTCTGTAGTTTGGGCAGAAAGTTTAAGGTACACATTTATTTGGTTATGGTCTGAGAGGGGGGATTGCTGCCTGACAGTGAATGCGTTGATATCGCAGGGGTCCAGGTCAGTGATTGTATAGTCCACCACACTAGACCCAAGAGTTGAGGAGTATGTGAGTCTCCCTAGGGAGTCCCCTCTGAACCTACCATTAACTATGTACAGGCCTAAGGCTCGGCAGAGTTGCACTACCTCCCTACCGCTTTTATTTATTTCACGATCAAGGTTGTTCCGATTTGCGATGGCTGGTGTGACATCTAAAGGGGTCTGGCCAAACACATGGTTGTTTCCCTGTGGGTCTATGAAGTCAGGTTCACAACCGGTCCTTGCATTTAGGTCCCCACATATTATCACCTTTCCTTGGGCCTGGAAATGGCTGATTTCCATGTGGAGAGTATCAAATAACTCCTCTTCGAAATATGGCGAATCTATTGGAGGTATGTAGATCACACATAAGTAAACATCTTTTTTTGCTATTCCTATATTTTTATCTAGTTTTAGCCATACGTGTGATTTCCCCTGTTTTACCGGTGAGATGTGTTTGTCCAGTTCTCCCTTATACCACACCAATATTCCCCCGGAGGTTCTGCCCTTGCGTGTTTTAGTGTTCTTTACTGAGGGCACAATGATTTCATGGTACATTGGAGGACAGTGGGTCGGCATGTCCTTTTGGCACCATGTTTCTGTTAACACAATTATATCAATGTCTTTTATAGCTTTTAGGAATTCAGGGTCTGTACTCTTCATCCCAAAAGTTGAGGAGCGGAGGCCCTGGATATTCCAGCAGCTTATGTGGAAAGAACGCATTTATATAGTTCAATAAAACGAAATAAAATGGACCTATTTTGTGGGATGAGTGTGGAAACACTATTTTCTATAATGCTAAGTGATGATTTAGTATAAATTTCATGAGGCATGCACATATATCTATCTAATAATAGTAATAATACTGATAAGATAACAATAATGATAATGATAAATAACAATATTAATAATTTCTCCGGCTTTCTATCAGGCTGTTCAGCATCGTCATGATCTTTCTCAGTTCTTGGTCTACAGTCTGTGGTCTAGAGGGGGGTCTTGGGTCAGGTATAAAAGCACGGTTCTGTTGTCGGTTTTGTAAAGGGGGGTGGGGGACATTGGTGGTCCTGTTTGGGCTCCCAATGGTAGGGGGGGTGGGAGGGCTGCGTCTTTTGGCAGTGTTTATGAGGTTTCTTGCGAAGACCCACATCCGCTGTTTGAGTAGATGTATTTCGTCATAGAGGTCCCTTGTGTTGATGTTTGGATGATGGGCCAGGGAGACGTTGGGGAGGACAGAACATCTCGTGTCTCTCTCTCTCTCTGTCCTGGGATGAGGTGATGGACAGTGTGACTCTCTCTCTCTCTCTCTCTCTCTCTCTCTCTCTGTCCTGGGATGAGGTGATGGACAGTGTGACTCTCTCTCTCCCTGTCCTGGGATGAGGTGATGGACAGTGTGACTCTCTCTCTCTCTCTCTCTCTCTCTGTCCTGGGATGAGGTGATGGACAGTGTGAATCTCTCTCTCTCTCTCTCTCTCTCTCTCTCTCTGTCCTGGGATGAGGTGATGGACAGTGCGACTCTCTCTCTCTCTCTCTCTCTCTCCCTGTCCTGGGATGAGGTGATGGACAGTGTGACTCTCTCTCTCTCTCTCTCTCTCTCTCTCTCTCTCTGTCCTGGGATGAGGTGATGGACAGTGTGACTCTCTCTCTCTCTCTCTCCCTGTCCTGGGATGAGGTGATGGACAGTGTGACTCTCTCTCTCTCTCTCCCTCTGTCCTGGGATGAGGTGATGGACAGTGTGACTCTCTCCCTCTCTCTCTCTCTCTCTGTCCTGGGATGAGGTGATGGACAGTGTGACTCTCTCTCTCTCTCTCTGTCCTGGGATGAGGTGATGGACAGTGCGACTCTCTCTCTCTCTCTCTCTCTCTCTCTGTCCTGGGATGAGGTGATGGACAGTGTGACTCCCCCTCTCTCTCTCTCTCTCTCTCTCTCCCTGTCCTGGGATGAGGTGATGGTCAGTGTGACTCTCTCTCTCTCTCTCTCTCTCTCTCTGTCCTGGGATGAGGTGATGGTCAGTGTGACTCTCTCTCTCTCTCTCTCTCTCTCTGTCCTGGGATGAGGTGATGGACAGTGTGACTCTCTCTCTCTCTCTCTCTCTCTCTGTCCTGGGATGAGGTGATGCACAGTATGACTCTCTCACTCTCTCTCCCTCTGTCCTGGGATGAGGTGATGGACAGTGTGACTCTCTCTCTTTCTCTCTCTCTCTCTGTCCTGGGATGAGGTGATGGACAGTGTGACTCAGTTCAGTTCAGTTCAGTTCAAATGCTTTATTGGCATGAAAGTTTACAGAGAACCATATTGCCAAAGCTTACATAGCAAAAAGGTACAGTTTTCCAACATTCTGTAGGTGTCAATCGATTTGACATTTGTTGGGTACATACAATATTACTTTTAAACAATATTAATTTTAAACAGTCTTTCTACTTCATTTGGTACGTTC
Organism: Somniosus microcephalus; assembly: GCF_052327205.1. NCBI lineage: Eukaryota > Metazoa > Chordata > Chondrichthyes > Squaliformes > Somniosidae > Somniosus > Somniosus microcephalus. Next base: position 7,463,967 of record NC_141001.1, on the reverse strand, counting down.
AATATTAATTTTAAACAGTCTTACTTTTAAACAGTCCACAGGTTGTGACATGTTGTTACATATTTAGCCCCAAGGTATGGTCTGTCTCCTTCTCCTAGGACTAATCTCAATTTTGACAGATCATCCAATTCCTTGAAATCTGGGGTTGTTTGGCTTAGCTTGTTGAATAATATGTTTCTTGATGTGTTGAATTTTTCGCATTTTAGGAGGAAATGCATTTCTGTTTCAACCTCGCCAGCCAGACATTGATCGCATATTCTATTCTCTCTAGGCTGCCAGGATTTCTTGTATCTGCCTTTTTCAATTTCCAGTTGGTGGTCGCTTAGTCTGTACCTGGTGAGGGTCTGTCTCTGTTTTGTGTCTCTGATGGTCGTGAGGTAGTCTGCCAGTTTATATTCTCTTTTTAGGGCCCGGTAACATTCTAATCTGCTTTGGCTTTCGGTTATTTTGTTCCAATGTTCCAGGTAGGTTTCTTTGCATTTTTTAATGATTTGGTTCACTCGGATTGGTGTTTGGACGGCTGTGTTGGTCTGGGGCTGGTCAGGGTCCGGCTGAGTACTTAGTTTCAGTAGCAGCTGACTCAGGGGACTCTTTTCTGGGTTTAGCTCTTGGGTCTGAAAGGCTTTGAAATGAAGGGTGTCTGGGGAGCTAGATTTGAGGTGATTTAGGAAGTTTAGTGCTCGTTTTTGGATGTTTATTATCAGTGGGTATCTGCCTAGTTCGGCTCTGCATGCATTTGTTGGCGTTTTTCTTTGGGTGCGAAGGATGCTTCGGCAGAATTCTGCATGTAGGGCTTCTATTGTGTGTTTTTCCCATTTAGTGTAGCTTTGGTGATTTAGCGGGCCCCATACTTCACTACCGTACAGTGCAATGGGCAGGATTATGCTGTCAAATATTTTGAGCCAGATTTTGATTGGGATTTGGATGTTGTAGAATTTTCTTTTTATTGCATATAGGGCTCTTCGGGCTTTTTCTTTTAGTGCATTCACTGCTATGCTGAAGCTCCCTGATGCTGTAATAGTTAGACCAAGGTAGGTGTAGCTCATAGTGTGTCCTATAGTGGTATCACTGAGGGTAAACTGGTATTTGTTTTCCTGACATCTGGGTCTTTTCTGAAAAATCATGATGTTGGTTTTCTTTAGATTTACTGTTAGAGCCCAATTTTGGCAGTATTTGTCGAGTAGGTCTAGTTGTTGCTGTAATCCCTGTTCTGTGGGAGACAGCAGAACCAGGTCGTCCGCATAGAACAGGGACTTCACTTCTCCATCCAGGAGACGGAGACCTGGTGACTCGCTTTGCTCCAGCATGTCTGCTAATTCATTTATGTATATGTTGAACAGGGTCGGGCTCAAATTGCAGCCCTGCCGGACGCCTCTTCTCTGGGTGAAGAAATCGGTGCGTTTGTCTCCAATTTTGACCCCGCATTTGTTTTTCAGATACATTGATTTAATAAGGTCATAGACTTTGCCCCCTATTCCACACTGAAGAAGTTTATAATAGAGCCCTTCGTGCCATATAGAGTCAAAGGCTTTCTTGAAGTCGATGAAACAGGTGAATATTTTCCCATTTTTTGTTTGGTGTTTATGTTTTTCAATGAGGGTGTGAAGGGTATAGATATGGTCGGCGGTGCGGTGTTTTGGAAGAAAGCCTATTTGGTTTTTTCTGAGGATATTATGTTTGTTAAGAAAATCAAGTAATCTACTATTTAGAATACTGCAGAATAACTTCCCTAGACAACTGTTGACACAGATGCCGCGGTAGTTATTTGGGTCTGATTTGTTTCCACTTTTATATATGGGGGAGATTAGTCCTTGGCACCAGATATCGGGAAAACAGCCTGAGCGTAATATGATGTTGAATAGTTTGAGTATCGCACCCTGCATCTCCATATTGCTGAACTTTAGCATTTCATTTTTGATGTTGTCTGGGCCACAGGCTTTCTTTAGGTGGAGAGATTTTGTTTTTGTGGCCAGTTCTTTCCATGTGATTGGGGAGTCTAGAGGGTTTTGGTTGTCTTTAATTGTTGCTTCTAATGTGTGGAGTTTTTCTGTGACCTGATGTTGACTTGGGTTTGTTTTGTTTTTTGGGATGTCTTTGTAGAGGTTTTCAAAATGTGTTCTCCAGATGTCGCCATCTTGGATTGGTAATGCTTGCAATTGTGTTGTACTCAGGTTATTCCACATTTCCCAGAATTGTTTTGGATTGGTGGAGTTTTCAATTTCTTCGAGTATTTTGTGGGTATAGTTTTGTGTTTTGTTCCTAATGGTGTGTTTATATCTTTTGAGGGTTTCATTGTATCTAGTACGTAGGTCCGGATTGTTTGGTTGCCGATGCTTTTGGTTTGATATTTTTCTCAGGTCTTTTCTGGCATTTTTGCATTCGTGGTCAAACCATTTCATATTTTTATTTTGTCTTTTGTGATGCTTCCTCTTCTGTTTCACGAGGTCGGCTTTTACAGCTGCCTCATGGAAGATCATATTTATATCCTCTATGGCCGTGTTTACACCATCTCTGGTGATCTCATATAGATTTTCTTTAAATTTTGAAATTTTACTTGTGAGATCAGGTGAATTTAGTGCTGTGATGAATTTATCTCCACTGTCTGGGGCCCATCTGTATGTCTGGTTTATTTTATGTAGCTTACTGTGTTCCTTTTTTGTGTCTGTAGTTTGGGCAGAAAGTTTAAGGTACACATTTATTTGGTTATGGTCTGAGAGGGGGGATTGCTGCCTGACAGTGAATGCGTTGATATCGCAGGGGTCCAGGTCAGTGATTGTATAGTCCACCACACTAGACCCAAGAGTTGAGGAGTATGTGAGTCTCCCTAGGGAGTCCCCTCTGAACCTACCATTAACTATGTACAGGCCTAAGGCTCGGCAGAGTTGCACTACCTCCCTACCGCTTTTATTTATTTCACGATCAAGGTTGTTCCGATTTGCGATGGCTGGTGTGACATCTAAAGGGGTCTGGCCAAACACATGGTTGTTTCCCTGTGGGTCTATGAAGTCAGGTTCACAACCGGTCCTTGCATTTAGGTCCCCACATATTATCACCTTTCCTTGGGCCTGGAAATGGCTGATTTCCATGTGGAGAGTATCAAATAACTCCTCTTCGAAATATGGCGAATCTATTGGAGGTATGTAGATCGCACATAAGTAAACATCTTTTTTTGCTATTCCTATATTTTTATCTAGTTTTAGCCATACGTGTGATTTCCCCTGTTTTACCGGTGAGATGTGTTTGTCCAGTTCTCCCTTATACCACACCAATATTCCCCCGGAGGTTCTGCCCTTGCGTGTTTTAGTGTTCTTTACTGAGGGCACAATGATTTCATGGTACATTGGAGGACAGTGGGTCGGCATGTCCTTTTGGCACCATGTTTCTGTTAACACAATTATATCAATGTCTTTTATAGCTTTTAGGAATTCAGGGTCTGTACTCTTCATCCCAAAAGTTGAGGAGCGGAGGCCCTGGATATTCCAGCAGCTTATGTGGAAAGAACGCATTTATATAGTTCAATAAAACGAAATAAAATGGACCTATTTTGTGGGATGAGTGTGGAAACACTATTTTCTATAATGCTAAGTGATGATTTAGTATAAATTTCATGAGGCATGCACATATATCTATCTAATAATAGTAATAATACTGATAAGATAACAATAATGATAATGATAAATAACAATATTAATAATTTCTCCGGCTTTCTATCAGGCTGTTCAGCATCGTCATGATCTTTCTCAGTTCTTGGTCTACAGTCTGTGGTCTAGAGGGGGGTCTTGGGTCAGGTATAAAAGCACGGTTCTGTTGTCGGTTTTGTAAAGGGGGGTGGGGGACATTGGTGGTCCTGTTTGGGCTCCCAATGGTAGGGGGGGTGGGAGGGCTGCGTCTTTTGGCAGTGTTTATGAGGTTTCTTGCGAAGACCCACATCCGCTGTTTGAGTAGATGTATTTCGTCATAGAGGTCCCTTGTGTTGATGTTTGGATGATGGGCCAGGGAGACGTTGGGGAGGACAGAACATCTCGTGTCTCTCTCTCTCTCTGTCCTGGGATGAGGTGATGGACAGTGTGACTCTCTCTCTCTCTCTCTCTCTCTCTCTCTCTCTGTCCTGGGATGAGGTGATGGACAGTGTGACTCTCTCTCTCCCTGTCCTGGGATGAGGTGATGGACAGTGTGACTCTCTCTCTCTCTCTCTCTCTCTCTGTCCTGGGATGAGGTGATGGACAGTGTGAATCTCTCTCTCTCTCTCTCTCTCTCTCTCTCTCTGTCCTGGGATGAGGTGATGGACAGTGCGACTCTCTCTCTCTCTCTCTCTCTCTCCCTGTCCTGGGATGAGGTGATGGACAGTGTGACTCTCTCTCTCTCTCTCTCTCTCTCTCTCTCTCTGTCCTGGGATGAGGTGATGGACAGTGTGACTCTCTCTCTCTCTCTCTCCCTGTCCTGGGATGAGGTGATGGACAGTGTGACTCTCTCTCTCTCTCTCCCTCTGTCCTGGGATGAGGTGATGGACAGTGTGACTCTCTCCCTCTCTCTCTCTCTCTCTGTCCTGGGATGAGGTGATGGACAGTGTGACTCTCTCTCTCTCTCTCTGTCCTGGGATGAGGTGATGGACAGTGCGACTCTCTCTCTCTCTCTCTCTCTCTGTCCTGGGATGAGGTGATGGACAGTGTGACTCCCCCTCTCTCTCTCTCTCTCTCTCTCTCCCTGTCCTGGGATGAGGTGATGGTCAGTGTGACTCTCTCTCTCTCTCTCTCTCTCTCTCTGTCCTGGGATGAGGTGATGGTCAGTGTGACTCTCTCTCTCTCTCTCTCTCTCTCTGTCCTGGGATGAGGTGATGGACAGTGTGACTCTCTCTCTCTCTCTCTCTCTCTCTGTCCTGGGATGAGGTGATGGACAGTATGACTCTCTCACTCTCTCTCCCTCTGTCCTGGGATGAGGTGATGGACAGTGTGACTCTCTCTCTCTCTCTCTCTCTCTGTCCTGGGATGAGGTGATGGACAGTGTGACTCAGTTCAGTTCAGTTCAGTTCAAATGCTTTATTGGCATGAAAGTTTACAGAGAACCATATTGCCAAAGCTTACATAGCAAAAAGGTACAGTTTTCCAACATTCTGTAGGTGTCAATCGATTTGACATTTGTTGGGTACATACAATATTACTTTTAAACAATATTAATTTTAAACAGTCTTTCTACTTCATTTGGTACGTTCAATATTAATTTTAAACAGTCTTACTTTTAAACAGTCCACAGGTTGTGACATGTTGTTACATATTTAGCCCCAAGGTATGGTCTGTCTCCTTCTCCTAGGACTAATCTCAATTTTGACAGATCATCCAATTCCTTGAAATCTGGGGTTGTTTGGCTTAGCTTGTTGAATAATATGTTTCTTGATGTGTTGAATTTTTCGCATTTTAGGAGGAAATGCATTTCTGTTTCAACCTCGCCAGCCAGACATTGATCGCATATTCTATTCCAATTCCAATTCCAATTAAAATGCTTTATTGGCATGAAAGTTTACAGAGAACCATATTGCCAAAGCTTACATAGCAAAAAGGTACAGTTTTCCAACATTCTGTAGGTGTCAATCGATTTGACATTTGTTGGGTACATACAATATTACTTTTAAACAATATTAATTTTAAACAGTCTTTGTACTTCATTTGGTACGTTCAATATTAATTTTAAACAGTCTTAATTTTAAACAGTCCTCAGGTTGTGACATGTTGTTACATATTTGGCCCCAAGGTATGGTCTGTCTCCTTCTCCTAGGACTAATCTCAATTTTGACAGATCATCCAATTCCTTGAAATCTGGGGTTGTTTGGCTTAGCTTGTTGAATAATATGTTTCTTGATGTGTTGAATTTTTCGCATTTTAGGAGGAAATGCATTTCTGTTTCAACCTCGCCAGCCAGACATTGATCGCATATTCTATTCTCTCTAGGCTGCCAGGATTTCTTGTATCTGCCTTTTTCAATTTCCAGTTGGTGGTCGCTTAGTCTGTACCTGGTGAGGGTCTGTCTCTGTTTTGTGTCTCTGATGGTCGTGAGGTAGTCTGCCAGTTTATATTCTCTTTTTAGGGCCCGGTAACATTCTAATCTGCTTTGGCTTTCGGTTATTTTGTTCCAATGTTCCAGGTAGGTTTCTTTGCATTTTTTAATGATTTGGTTCACTCGGATTGGTGTTTGGGCGGCTGTGTTGGTCTGGGGCTGGTCAGGGTCCGGCTGAGTACTTAGTTTCCGTAGCAGCTGACTCAGGGGACTCTTTTCTGGGTTTAGCTCTTGGGTCTGAAAGGCTTTGAAATGAAGGGTGTCTGGGGAGCTAGATTTGAGGTGATTTAGGAAGTTTAGTGCTCGTTTTTGGATGTTTATTATCAGTGGGTATCTGCCTAGTTCGGCTCTGCATGCATTTGTTGGCGTTTTCCTTTGGGTGCGAAGGATGCTTCGGCAGAATTCTGCATGTAGGGCTTCTATTGTATGTTTTTCCCATTTAGTGTAGCTTTGGTGATTTAGCGGGCCCCATACTTCACTACCGTACAGTGCAATGGGCAGGATTATGCTGTCAAATATTTTGAGCCAGATTTTGATTGGGATTTGGATGTTGTAGAATTTTCTTTTTATTGCATATAGGGCTCTTCGGGCTTTTTCTTTTAGTGCATTCACTGCTATGCTGAAGCTCCCTGATGCTGTAATAGTTAGACCAAGGTAGGTGTAGCTCATAGTGTGTCCTATAGTGATATCACTGAGGGTAAACTGGTATTTGTTTTCCTGACATCTGGGCCTTTTTTGAAAAATCATGATGTTGGTTTTCTTTAGATTTACTGTTAGAGCCCAATTTTGGCAGTATTTGTCGAGTAGGTCTAGTTGTTGCTGTAATCCCTGTTCTGTGGGAGACAGCAGAACCAGGTCGTCCGCATAGAACAGGGATTTCACTTCTCCATCTAGGAGACGGAGACCTGGTGACTCGCTTTGCTCCAGCATGTCTGCTAATTCATTTATGTATATGTTGAACAGGGTCGGGCTCAAATTGCAGCCCTGCCGGACGCCTCTTCTCTGGGTGAAGAAATCGGTGCGTTTGTCTCCAATTTTGACCCCGCATTTGTTTTTCAGATACATTGATTTAATAAGGTCATAGACTTTGCCCCCTATTCCACATTGAAGAAGTTTATAATAGAGCCCTTCGTGCCATATAGAGTCAAAGGCTTTCTTGAAGTCGATGAAACAGGCGAATATTTTCCCATTTTTTGTTTGGTGTATATGTTTTTCAATGAGGGTGTGAAGGGTATAGATATGGTCGGCGGTGCGGTGTTTTGGAAGAAAGCCTATTTGGTTTTTTCTGAGGATATTATGTTTGTTAAGAAAATCAAGTAATCTACTATTTAGAATACTGCAGAATAACTTCCCTAGACAACTGTTGACACAGATGCCGCGGTAGTTATTTGGGTCTGATTTGTTTCCGCTTTTATATATGGGGGAGATTAGTCCTTGGCACCAGATATCGGGAAAACAGCCTGAACGTAATATGATGTTGAATAATTTGAGTACCGCACCCTGCATCTCCATATTGCTGAACTTGAGCATTTCATTTTTGATGTTGTCTGGGCCACAGGCTTTCTTTAGGTGGAGAGATTTTGTTTTTGTGGCCATTTCTTTCCATGTGATTGGGGAGTCTAGAGGGTTTTGGTTGTCTTTGATTGTTGCTTCTAATGTGTGGAGTTTTTCTGTGACCTGATGTTGACTTGGGTTTGTTTCGTTTATTGGGATGTCTTTGTAGAGGTTTTCAAAATGTGTTCTCCAGATGTCGCCATCTTGGATTGGTAATGCTTGCAATTGTGTTGTACTCAGGTTATTCCACATTTCCCAGAATTGTTTTGGGTTGGTGGAGTTTTCAATTTCTTCTAGTATTTTGTGGGTATAGTTTTGTGTTTTGTTCCTAATGGTGTGTTTATATCTTTTGAGGGTTTCATTGTATCTAGTACGTAGGTCCGGATTGTTTGGTTGGCGATGCTTTTGGTTTGATATTTTTCTCAGGTCTTTTCTGGCATTTTTGCATTCGTGGTCAAACCATTTCTTATTTTTATTTTGTCTTTTGTGACTCTTCCTCTTCTGTTTCACGAGGTCGGCTTTTACAGCTGCCTCATGAAAGATCATATTTATATCCTCTATGGCCATGTTTACCCCATCTCTGGTGATCTCATATAGATTTTCTTTAAATTTTGAAATTTTACTTGTGAGATCAGGTGAATTTAGTGCTGTGATGAATTTATCTCCACTGTCTGGGGCCCATCTGTATGTCTGGTTTATTTTATGTAGCTTACTGGGTTCCTTTTTTGTGTCTGTAGTTTGGGCAGAAAGTTTAAGGTACACATTTATTTGGTTATGGTCTGAGAGGGGGGATTGCTGCCTGACAGTGAATGCGTTGATATCGCAGGGGTCCAGGTCAGTGATTGTATAATCCACCACACTAGACCCAAGAGTTGAGGAATATGTGAGTCTCCCTAAGGAGTCCCCTCTGAACCTACCGTTAACTATGTACAGGCCTAAGGCTCGGCAGAGTTGCACTACCTCCCTACCGCTTTTATTTATTTCACAATCGAGGTTGTTTCGGTTTGCGATGGCTGGTGTGACATATAGAGGGGTCTGGCCAAACACATGGTTGTTGCCCTGTGGGTCTATGAAGTCAGGTTCACATCCTGTCCTTGCATTTAGGTCCCCACATAGTAGCACCTTTCCTTGGGCCTGGAAATGGCTGATTTCCATGTGGAGAGTGTCAAATATCTCCTCTTCAAAATATGGCGATTCTATTGGAGGTATGTAGATCGCACATAAGTAAACATCGTTTTTTTCTATTCCTATATTTTTATCTAATTTTAGCCATACGTGTGATTTTCCCTGTTTTATCGGTGAGATGTGTTTGTTCAGTTCTCCTTTATACCACACCAGGATTCCCCCGGAGGTTCTGCCCTTGCGTGTCTTAATGTTCTTTACTGAAGGCACAATAATTTCATGGTACATTGGGGGACAGTGGGTCGGCATGTCCTTTTGGCACCATGTTTCTGTTAACACAATTATATCAATGTCTTTTATAGCTTTTAGGAATTCAGGGTCTGTACTCTTCATCCCAAAAGTTGAGGCTGCCAGGATTTCTTGTATCTGCCTTTTTCAATTTCCAGTTGGTGGTCGCTTAGTCTGTACCTGGTGAGGGTCTGTCTCTGTTTTGTGTCTCTGATGGTCGTGAGGTAGTCTGCCAGTTTATATTCTCTTTTTAGGGCCCGGTAACATTCTAATCTGCTTTGGCTTTCGGTTATTTTGTTCCAATGTTCCAGGTAGGTTTCTTTGCATTTTTTAATGATTTGGTTCACTCGGATTGGTGTTTGGACGGCTGTGTTGGTCTGGGGCTGGTCAGGGTCCGGCTGAGTACTTAGTTTCAGTAGCAGCTGACTCAGGGGACTCTTTTCTGGGTTTAGCTCTTGGGTCTGAAAGGCTTTGAAATGAAGGGTGTCTGGGGAGCTAGATTTGAGGTGATTTAGGAAGTTTAGTGCTCGTTTTTGGATGTTTATTATCAGTGGGTATCTGCCTAGTTCGGCTCTGCATGCATTTGTTGGCGTTTTTCTTTGGGTGCGAAGGATGCTTCGGCAGAATTCTGCATGTAGGACTTCTATTGTGTGTTTTTCCCATTTAGTGTAGCTTTGGTGATTTAGCGGGCCCCATACTTCACTACCGTACAGTGCAATGGGCAGGATTATGCTGTCAAATATTTTGAGCCAGATTTTGATTGGGATTTGGATGTTGTAGAATTTTCTTTTTATTGCATATAGGGCTCTTCGGGCTTTTTCTTTTAGTGCATTCACTGCTATGCTGAAGCTCCCTGATGCTGTAATAGTTAGACCAAGGTAGGTGTAGCTCATAGTGTGTCCTATAGTGGTATCACTGAGGGTAAACTGGTATTTGTTTTCCTGACATCTGGGTCTTTTCTGAAAAATCATGATGTTGGTTTTCTTTAGATTTACTGTTAGAGCCCAATTTTGGCAGTATTTGTCGAGTAGGTCTAGTTGTTGCTGTAATCCCTGTTCTGTGGGAGACAGCAGAACCAGGTCGTCCGCATAGAACAGGGACTTCACTTCTCCATCCAGGAGACGGAGACCTGGTGACTCGCTTTGCTCCAGCATGTCTGCTAATTCATTTATGTATATGTTGAACAGGGTCGGGCTCAAATTGCAGCCCTGCCGGACGCCTCTTCTCTGGGTGAAGAAATCGGTGCGTTTGTCTCCAATTTTGACCCCGCATTTGTTTTTCAGATACATTGATTTAATAAGGTCATAGACTTTGCCCCCTATTCCACACTGAAGAAGTTTATAATAGAGCCCTTCGTGCCATATAGAGTCAAAGGCTTTCTTGAAGTCGATGAAACAGGCGAATATTTTCCCATTTTTTGTTTGGTGTTTATGTTTTTCAATGAGGGTGTGAAGGGTATAGATATGGTCGGCGGTGCGGTGTTTTGGAAGAAAGCCTATTTGGTTTTTTCTGAGGATATTATGTTTGTTAAGAAAATCAAGTAATCTACTATTTAGAATACTGCAGAATAACTTCCCTAGACAACTGTTGACACAGATGCCGCGGTAGTTATTTGGGTCTGATTTGTTTCCACTTTTATATATGGGGGAGATTAGTCCTTGGCACCAGATATCGGGAAAACAGCCTGAGCGTAATATGATGTTGAATAGTTTGAGTATCGCACCCTGCATCTCCATATTGCTGAACTTTAGCATTTCATTTTTGATGTTGTCTGGGCCACAGGCTTTCTTTAGGTGGAGAGATTTTGTTTTTGTGGCCAGTTCTTTCCATGTGATTGGGGAGTCTAGAGGGTTTTGGTTGTCTTTAATTGTTGCTTCTAATGTGTGGAGTTTTTCTGTGACCTGATGTTGACTTGGGTTTGTTTTGTTTTTTGGGATGTCTTTGTAGAGGTTTTCAAAATGTGTTCTCCAGATGTCGCCATCTTGGATTGGTAATGCTTGCAATTGTGTTGTACTCAGGTTATTCCACATTTCCCAGAATTGTTTTGGATTGGTGGAGTTTTCAATTTCTTCGAGTATTTTGTGGGTATAGTTTTGTGTTTTGTTCCTAATGGTGTGTTTATATCTTTTGAGGGTTTCATTGTATCTAGTACGTAGGTCCGGATTGTTTGGTTGCCGATGCTTTTGGTTTGATATTTTTCTCAGGTCTTTTCTGGCATTTTTGCATTCGTGGTCAAACCATTTCATATTTTTATTTTGTCTTTTGTGATGCTTCCTCTTCTGTTTCACGAGGTCGGCTTTTACAGCTGCCTCATGGAAGATCATATTTATATCCTCTATGGCCGTGTTTACACCATCTCTGGTGATCTCATATAGATTTTCTTTAAATTTTGAAATTTTACTTGTGAGATCAGGTGAATTTAGTGCTGTGATGAATTTATCTCCACTGTCTGGGGCCCATCTGTATGTCTGGTTTATTTTATGTAGCTTACTGTGTTCCTTTTTTGTGTCTGTAGTTTGGGCAGAAAGTTTAAGGTACACATTTATTTGGTTATGGTCTGAGAGGGGGGATTGCTGCCTGACAGTGAATGCGTTGATATCGCAGGGGTCCAGGTCAGTGATTGTATAGTCCACCACACTAGACCCAAGAGTTGAGGAGTATGTGAGTCTCCCTAGGGAGTCCCCTCTGAACCTACCATTAACTATGTACAGGCCTAAGGCTCGGCAGAGTTGCACTACCTCCCTACCGCTTTTATTTATTTCACGATCAAGGTTGTTCCGATTTGCGATGGCTGGTGTGACATCTAAAGGGGTCTGGCCAAACACATGGTTGTTTCCCTGTGGGTCTATGAAGTCAGGTTCACAACCGGTCCTTGCATTTAGGTCCCCACATATTATCACCTTTCCTTGGGCCTGGAAATGGCTGATTTCCATGTGGAGAGTATCAAATAACTCCTCTTCGAAATATGGCGAATCTATTGGAGGTATGTAGATCGCACATAAGTAAACATCTTTTTTTGCTATTCCTATATTTTTATCTAGTTTTAGCCATACGTGTGATTTCCCCTGTTTTACCGGTGAGATGTGTTTGTCCAGTTCTCCCTTATACCACACCAATATTCCCCCGGAGGTTCTGCCCTTGCGTGTTTTAGTGTTCTTTACTGAGGGCACAATGATTTCATGGTACATTGGAGGACAGTGGGTCGGCATGTCCTTTTGGCACCATGTTTCTGTTAACACAATTATATCAATGTCTTTTATAGCTTTTAGGAATTCAGGGTCTGTACTCTTCATCCCAAAAGTTGAGGAGCGGAGGCCCTGGATATTCCAGCAGCTTATGTGGAAAGAACGCATTTATATAGTTCAATAAAACGAAATAAAATGGACCTATTTTGTGGGATGAGTGTGGAAACACTATTTTCTATAATGCTAAGTGATGATTTAGTATAAATTTCATGAGGCATGCACATATATCTATCTAATAATAGTAATAATACTGATAAGATAACAATAATGATAATGATAAATAACAATATTAATAATTTCTCCGGCTTTCTATCAGGCTGTTCAGCATCGTCATGATCTTTCTCAGTTCTTGGTCTACAGTCTGTGGTCTAGAGGGGGGTCTTGGGTCAGGTATAAAAGCACGGTTCTGTTGTCGGTTTTGTAAAGGGGGGTGGGGGACATTGGTGGTCCTGTTTGGGCTCCCAATGGTAGGGGGGGTGGGAGGGCTGCGTCTTTTGGCAGTGTTTATGAGGTTTCTTGCGAAGACCCACATCCGCTGTTTGAGTAGATGTATTTCGTCATAGAGGTCCCTTGTGTTGATGTTTGGATGATGGGCCAGGGAGACGTTGGGGAGGACAGAACATCTCGTGTCTCTCTCTCTCTCTGTCCTGGGATGAGGTGATGGACAGTGTGACTCTCTCTCTCTCTCTCTCTCTCTCTCTCTCTCTGTCCTGGGATGAGGTGATGGACAGTGTGACTCTCTCTCTCCCTGTCCTGGGATGAGGTGATGGACAGTGTGACTCTCTCTCTCTCTCTCTCTCTCTCTGTCCTGGGATGAGGTGATGGACAGTGTGAATCTCTCTCTCTCTCTCTCTCTCTCTCTCTCTCTGTCCTGGGATGAGGTGATGGACAGTGCGACTCTCTCTCTCTCTCTCTCTCTCTCCCTGTCCTGGGATGAGGTGATGGACAGTGTGACTCTCTCTCTCTCTCTCTCTCTCTCTCTCTCTCTGTCCTGGGATGAGGTGATGGACAGTGTGACTCTCTCTCTCTCTCTCTCCCTGTCCTGGGATGAGGTGATGGACAGTGTGACTCTCTCTCTCTCTCTCCCTCTGTCCTGGGATGAGGTGATGGACAGTGTGACTCTCTCCCTCTCTCTCTCTCTCTCTGTCCTGGGATGAGGTGATGGACAGTGTGACTCTCTCTCTCTCTCTCTGTCCTGGGATGAGGTGATGGACAGTGCGACTCTCTCTCTCTCTCTCTCTCTCTCTGTCCTGGGATGAGGTGATGGACAGTGTGACTCCCCCTCTCTCTCTCTCTCTCTCTCTCTCCCTGTCCTGGGATGAGGTGATGGTCAGTGTGACTCTCTCTCTCTCTCTCTCTCTCTCTCTGTCCTGGGATGAGGTGATGGTCAGTGTGACTCTCTCTCTCTCTCTCTCTCTCTCTGTCCTGGGATGAGGTGATGGACAGTGTGACTCTCTCTCTCTCTCTCTCTCTCTCTGTCCTGGGATGAGGTGATGGACAGTATGACTCTCTCACTCTCTCTCCCTCTGTCCTGGGATGAGGTGATGGACAGTGTGACTCTCTCTCTCTCTCTCTCTCTCTCTGTCCTGGGATGAGGTGATGGACAGTGTGACTCAGTTCAGTTCAGTTCAGTTCAAATGCTTTATTGGCATGAAAGTTTACAGAGAACCATATTGCCAAAGCTTACATAGCAAAAAGGTACAGTTTTCCAACATTCTGTAGGTGTCAATCGATTTGACATTTGTTGGGTACATACAATATTACTTTTAAACAATATTAATTTTAAACAGTCTTTCTACTTCATTTGGTACGTTCAATATTAATTTTAAACAGTCTTACTTTTAAACAGTCCACAGGTTGTGACATGTTGTTACATATTTAGCCCCAAGGTATGGTCTGTCTCCTTCTCCTAGGACTAATCTCAATTTTGACAGATCATCCAATTCCTTGAAATCTGGGGTTGTTTGGCTTAGCTTGTTGAATAATATGTTTCTTGATGTGTTGAATTTTTCGCATTTTAGGAGGAAATGCATTTCTGTTTCAACCTCGCCAGCCAGACATTGATCGCATATTCTATTCCAATTCCAATTCCAATTAAAATGCTTTATTGGCATGAAAGTTTACAGAGAACCATATTGCCAAAGCTTACATAGCAAAAAGGTACAGTTTTCCAACATTCTGTAGGTGTCAATCGATTTGACATTTGTTGGGTACATACAATATTACTTTTAAACAATATTAATTTTAAACAGTCTTTGTACTTCATTTGGTACGTTCAATATTAATTTTAAACAGTCTTAATTTTAAACAGTCCTCAGGTTGTGACATGTTGTTACATATTTGGCCCCAAGGTATGGTCTGTCTCCTTCTCCTAGGACTAATCTCAATTTTGACAGATCATCCAATTCCTTGAAATCTGGGGTTGTTTGGCTTAGCTTGTTGAATAATATGTTTCTTGATGTGTTGAATTTTTCGCATTTTAGGAGGAAATGCATTTCTGTTTCAACCTCGCCAGCCAGACATTGATCGCATATTCTATTCTCTCTAGGCTGCCAGGATTTCTTGTATCTGCCTTTTTCAATTTCCAGTTGGTGGTCGCTTAGTCTGTACCTGGTGAGGGTCTGTCTCTGTTTTGTGTCTCTGATGGTCGTGAGGTAGTCTGCCAGTTTATATTCTCTTTTTAGGGCCCGGTAACATTCTAATCTGCTTTGGCTTTCGGTTATTTTGTTCCAATGTTCCAGGTAGGTTTCTTTGCATTTTTTAATGATTTGGTTCACTCGGATTGGTGTTTGGGCGGCTGTGTTGGTCTGGGGCTGGTCAGGGTCCGGCTGAGTACTTAGTTTCCGTAGCAGCTGACTCAGGGGACTCTTTTCTGGGTTTAGCTCTTGGGTCTGAAAGGCTTTGAAATGAAGGGTGTCTGGGGAGCTAGATTTGAGGTGATTTAGGAAGTTTAGTGCTCGTTTTTGGATGTTTATTATCAGTGGGTATCTGCCTAGTTCGGCTCTGCATGCATTTGTTGGCGTTTTCCTTTGGGTGCGAAGGATGCTTCGGCAGAATTCTGCATGTAGGGCTTCTATTGTATGTTTTTCCCATTTAGTGTAGCTTTGGTGATTTAGCGGGCCCCATACTTCACTACCGTACAGTGCAATGGGCAGGATTATGCTGTCAAATATTTTGAGCCAGATTTTGATTGGGATTTGGATGTTGTAGAATTTTCTTTTTATTGCATATAGGGCTCTTCGGGCTTTTTCTTTTAGTGCATTCACTGCTATGCTGAAGCTCCCTGATGCTGTAATAGTTAGACCAAGGTAGGTGTAGCTCATAGTGTGTCCTATAGTGATATCACTGAGGGTAAACTGGTATTTGTTTTCCTGACATCTGGGCCTTTTTTGAAAAATCATGATGTTGGTTTTCTTTAGATTTACTGTTAGAGCCCAATTTTGGCAGTATTTGTCGAGTAGGTCTAGTTGTTGCTGTAATCCCTGTTCTGTGGGAGACAGCAGAACCAGGTCGTCCGCATAGAACAGGGATTTCACTTCTCCATCTAGGAGACGGAGACCTGGTGACTCGCTTTGCTCCAGCATGTCTGCTAATTCATTTATGTATATGTTGAACAGGGTCGGGCTCAAATTGCAGCCCTGCCGGACGCCTCTTCTCTGGGTGAAGAAATCGGTGCGTTTGTCTCCAATTTTGACCCCGCATTTGTTTTTCAGATACATTGATTTAATAAGGTCATAGACTTTGCCCCCTATTCCACATTGAAGAAGTTTATAATAGAGCCCTTCGTGCCATATAGAGTCAAAGGCTTTCTTGAAGTCGATGAAACAGGCGAATATTTTCCCATTTTTTGTTTGGTGTATATGTTTTTCAATGAGGGTGTGAAGGGTATAGATATGGTCGGCGGTGCGGTGTTTTGGAAGAAAGCCTATTTGGTTTTTTCTGAGGATATTATGTTTGTTAAGAAAATCAAGTAATCTACTATTTAGAATACTGCAGAATAACTTCCCTAGACAACTGTTGACACAGATGCCGCGGTAGTTATTTGGGTCTGATTTGTTTCCGCTTTTATATATGGGGGAGATTAGTCCTTGGCACCAGATATCGGGAAAACAGCCTGAACGTAATATGATGTTGAATAATTTGAGTACCGCACCCTGCATCTCCATATTGCTGAACTTGAGCATTTCATTTTTGATGTTGTCTGGGCCACAGGCTTTCTTTAGGTGGAGAGATTTTGTTTTTGTGGCCATTTCTTTCCATGTGATTGGGGAGTCTAGAGGGTTTTGGTTGTCTTTGATTGTTGCTTCTAATGTGTGGAGTTTTTCTGTGACCTGATGTTGACTTGGGTTTGTTTCGTTTATTGGGATGTCTTTGTAGAGGTTTTCAAAATGTGTTCTCCAGATGTCGCCATCTTGGATTGGTAATGCTTGCAATTGTGTTGTACTCAGGTTATTCCACATTTCCCAGAATTGTTTTGGGTTGGTGGAGTTTTCAATTTCTTCTAGTATTTTGTGGGTATAGTTTTGTGTTTTGTTCCTAATGGTGTGTTTATATCTTTTGAGGGTTTCATTGTATCTAGTACGTAGGTCCGGATTGTTTGGTTGGCGATGCTTTTGGTTTGATATTTTTCTCAGGTCTTTTCTGGCATTTTTGCATTCGTGGTCAAACCATTTCTTATTTTTATTTTGTCTTTTGTGACTCTTCCTCTTCTGTTTCACGAGGTCGGCTTTTACAGCTGCCTCATGAAAGATCATATTTATATCCTCTATGGCCATGTTTACCCCATCTCTGGTGATCTCATATAGATTTTCTTTAAATTTTGAAATTTTACTTGTGAGATCAGGTGAATTTAGTGCTGTGATGAATTTATCTCCACTGTCTGGGGCCCATCTGTATGTCTGGTTTATTTTATGTAGCTTACTGGGTTCCTTTTTTGTGTCTGTAGTTTGGGCAGAAAGTTTAAGGTACACATTTATTTGGTTATGGTCTGAGAGGGGGGATTGCTGCCTGACAGTGAATGCGTTGATATCGCAGGGGTCCAGGTCAGTGATTGTATAATCCACCACACTAGACCCAAGAGTTGAGGAATATGTGAGTCTCCCTAAGGAGTCCCCTCTGAACCTACCGTTAACTATGTACAGGCCTAAGGCTCGGCAGAGTTGCACTACCTCCCTACCGCTTTTATTTATTTCACAATCGAGGTTGTTTCGGTTTGCGATGGCTGGTGTGACATATAGAGGGGTCTGGCCAAACACATGGTTGTTGCCCTGTGGGTCTATGAAGTCAGGTTCACATCCTGTCCTTGCATTTAGGTCCCCACATAGTAGCACCTTTCCTTGGGCCTGGAAATGGCTGATTTCCATGTGGAGAGTGTCAAATATCTCCTCTTCAAAATATGGCGATTCTATTGGAGGTATGTAGATCGCACATAAGTAAACATCGTTTTTTTCTATTCCTATATTTTTATCTAATTTTAGCCATACGTGTGATTTTCCCTGTTTTATCGGTGAGATGTGTTTGTTCAGTTCTCCTTTATACCACACCAGGATTCCCCCGGAGGTTCTGCCCTTGCGTGTCTTAATGTTCTTTACTGAAGGCACAATAATTTCATGGTACATTGGGGGACAGTGGGTCGGCATGTCCTTTTGGCACCATGTTTCTGTTAACACAATTATATCAATGTCTTTTATAGCTTTTAGGAATTCAGGGTCTGTACTCTTCATCCCAAAAGTTGAGGCTGCCAGGATTTCTTGTATCTGCCTTTTTCAATTTCCAGTTGGTGGTCGCTTAGTCTGTACCTGGTGAGGGTCTGTCTCTGTTTTGTGTCTCTGATGGTCGTGAGGTAGTCTGCCAGTTTATATTCTCTTTTTAGGGCCCGGTAACATTCTAATCTGCTTTGGCTTTCGGTTATTTTGTTCCAATGTTCCAGGTAGGTTTCTTTGCATTTTTTAATGATTTGGTTCACTCGGATTGGTGTTTGGACGGCTGTGTTGGTCTGGGGCTGGTCAGGGTCCGGCTGAGTACTTAGTTTCAGTAGCAGCTGACTCAGGGGACTCTTTTCTGGGTTTAGCTCTTGGGTCTGAAAGGCTTTGAAATGAAGGGTGTCTGGGGAGCTAGATTTGAGGTGATTTAGGAAGTTTAGTGCTCGTTTTTGGATGTTTATTATCAGTGGGTATCTGCCTAGTTCGGCTCTGCATGCATTTGTTGGCGTTTTTCTTTGGGTGCGAAGGATGCTTCGGCAGAATTCTGCATGTAGGGCTTCTATTGTGTGTTTTTCCCATTTAGTGTAGCTTTGGTGATTTAGCGGGCCCCATACTTCACTACCGTACAGTGCAATGGGCAGGATTATGCTGTCAAATATTTTGAGCCAGATTTTGATTGGGATTTGGATGTTGTAGAATTTTCTTTTTATTGCATATAGGGCTCTTCGGGCTTTTTCTTTTAGTGCATTCACTGCTATGCTGAAGCTCCCTGATGCTGTAATAGTTAGACCAAGGTAGGTGTAGCTCATAGTGTGTCCTATAGTGGTATCACTGAGGGTAAACTGGTATTTGTTTTCCTGACATCTGGGTCTTTTCTGAAAAATCATGATGTTGGTTTTCTTTAGATTTACTGTTAGAGCCCAATTTTGGCAGTATTTGTCAAGTAGGTCTAGTTGTTGCTGTAATCCCTGTTCTGTGGGAGACAGCAGAACCAGGTCGTCCGCATAGAACAGGGACTTCACTTCTCCATCCAGGAGACGGAGACCTGGTGACTCGCTTTGCTCCAGCATGTCTGCTAATTCATTTATGTATATGTTGAACAGGGTCGGGCTCAAATTGCAGCCCTGCCGGACGCCTCTTCTCTGGGTGAAGAAATCGGTGCGTTTGTCTCCAATTTTGACCCCGCATTTGTTTTTCAGATACATTGATTTAATAAGGTCATAGACTTTGCCCCCTATTCCACACTGAAGAAGTTTATAATAGAGCCCTTCGTGCCATATAGAGTCAAAGGCTTTCTTGAAGTCGATGAAACAGGCGAATATTTTCCCATTTTTTGTTTGGTGTTTATGTTTTTCAATGAGGGTGTGAAGGGTATAGATATGGTCGGCGGTGCGGTGTTTTGGAAGAAAGCCTATTTGGTTTTTTCTGAGGATATTATGTTTGTTAAGAAAATCAAGTAATCTACTATTTAGAATACTGCAGAATAACTTCCCTAGACAACTGTTGACACAGATGCCGCGGTAGTTATTTGGGTCTGATTTGTTTCCACTTTTATATATGGGGGAGATTAGTCCTTGGCACCAGATATCGGGAAAACAGCCTGAGCGTAATATGATGTTGAATAGTTTGAGTATCGCACCCTGCATCTCCATATTGCTGAACTTTAGCATTTCATTTTTGATGTTGTCTGGGCCACAGGCTTTCTTTAGGTGGAGAGATTTTGTTTTTGTGGCCAGTTCTTTCCATGTGATTGGGGAGTCTAGAGGGTTTTGGTTGTCTTTAATTGTTGCTTCTAATGTGTGGAGTTTTTCTGTGACCTGATGTTGACTTGGGTTTGTTTTGTTTTTTGGGATGTCTTTGTAGAGGTTTTCAAAATGTGTTCTCCAGATGTCGCCATCTTGGATTGGTAATGCTTGCAATTGTGTTGTACTCAGGTTATTCCACATTTCCCAGAATTGTTTTGGATTGGTGGAGTTTTCAATTTCTTCGAGTATTTTGTGGGTATAGTTTTGTGTTTTGTTCCTAATGGTGTGTTTATATCTTTTGAGGGTTTCATTGTATCTAGTACGTAGGTCCGGATTGTTTGGTTGCCGATGCTTTTGGTTTGATATTTTTCTCAGGTCTTTTCTGGCATTTTTGCATTCGTGGTCAAACCATTTCATATTTTTATTTTGTCTTTTGTGATGCTTCCTCTTCTGTTTCACGAGGTCGGCTTTTACAGCTGCCTCATGGAAGATCATATTTATATCCTCTATGGCCGTGTTTACACCATCTCTGGTGATCTCATATAGATTTTCTTTAAATTTTGAAATTTTACTTGTGAGATCAGGTGAATTTAGTGCTGTGATGAATTTATCTCCACTGTCTGGGGCCCATCTGTATGTCTGGTTTATTTTATGTAGCTTACTGTGTTCCTTTTTTGTGTCTGTAGTTTGGGCAGAAAGTTTAAGGTACACATTTATTTGGTTATGGTCTGAGAGGGGGGATTGCTGCCTGACAGTGAATGCGTTGATATCGCAGGGGTCCAGGTCAGTGATTGTATAGTCCACCACACTAGACCCAAGAGTTGAGGAGTATGTGAGTCTCCCTAGGGAGTCCCCTCTGAACCTACCATTAACTATGTACAGGCCTAAGGCTCGGCAGAGTTGCACTACCTCCCTACCGCTTTTATTTATTTCACGATCAAGGTTGTTCCGATTTGCGATGGCTGGTGTGACATCTAAAGGGGTCTGGCCAAACACATGGTTGTTTCCCTGTGGGTCTATGAAGTCAGGTTCACAACCGGTCCTTGCATTTAGGTCCCCACATATTATCACCTTTCCTTGGGCCTGGAAATGGCTGATTTCCATGTGGAGAGTATCAAATAACTCCTCTTCGAAATATGGCGAATCTATTGGAGGTATGTAGATCGCACATAAGTAAACATCTTTTTTTGCTATTCCTATATTTTTATCTAGTTTTAGCCATACGTGTGATTTCCCCTGTTTTACCGGTGAGATGTGTTTGTCCAGTTCTCCCTTATACCACACCAATATTCCCCCGGAGGTTCTGCCCTTGCGTGTTTTAGTGTTCTTTACTGAGGGCACAATGATTTCATGGTACATTGGAGGACAGTGGGTCGGCATGTCCTTTTGGCACCATGTTTCTGTTAACACAATTATATCAATGTCTTTTATAGCTTTTAGGAATTCAGGGTCTGTACTCTTCATCCCAAAAGTTGAGGAGCGGAGGCCCTGGATATTCCAGCAGCTTATGTGGAAAGAACGCATTTATATAGTTCAATAAAACGAAATAAAATGGACCTATTTTGTGGGATGAGTGTGGAAACACTATTTTCTATAATGCTAAGTGATGATTTAGTATAAATTTCATGAGGCATGCACATATATCTATCTAATAATAGTAATAATACTGATAAGATAACAATAATGATAATGATAAATAACAATATTAATAATTTCTCCGGCTTTCTATCAGGCTGTTCAGCATCGTCATGATCTTTCTCAGTTCTTGGTCTACAGTCTGTGGTCTAGAGGGGGGTCTTGGGTCAGGTATAAAAGCACGGTTCTGTTGTCGGTTTTGTAAAGGGGGGTGGGGGACATTGGTGGTCCTGTTTGGGCTCCCAATGGTAGGGGGGGTGGGAGGGCTGCGTCTTTTGGCAGTGTTTATGAGGTTTCTTGCGAAGACCCACATCCGCTGTTTGAGTAGATGTATTTCGTCATAGAGGTCCCTTGTGTTGATGTTTGGATGATGGGCCAGGGAGACGTTGGGGAGGACAGAACATCTCGTGTCTCTCTCTCTCTCTGTCCTGGGATGAGGTGATGGACAGTGTGACTCTCTCTCTCTCTCTCTCTCTCTCTCTCTCTCTGTCCTGGGATGAGGTGATGGACAGTGTGACTCTCTCTCTCCCTGTCCTGGGATGAGGTGATGGACAGTGTGACTCTCTCTCTCTCTCTCTCTCTCTCTGTCCTGGGATGAGGTGATGGACAGTGTGAATCTCTCTCTCTCTCTCTCTCTCTCTCTCTCTCTGTCCTGGGATGAGGTGATGGCCAGTGCGACTCTCTCTCTCTCTCTCTCTCTCTCCCTGTCCTGGGATGAGGTGATGGACAGTGTGACTCTCTCTCTCTCTCTCTCTCTCTCTCTCTCTCTGTCCTGGGATGAGGTGATGGACAGTGTGACTCTCTCTCTCTCTCTCTCCCTGTCCTGGGATGAGGTGATGGACAGTGTGACTCTCTCTCTCTCTCTCCCTCTGTCCTGGGATGAGGTGATGGACAGTGTGACTCTCTCCCTCTCTCTCTCTCTCTCTGTCCTGGGATGAGGTGATGGACAGTGTGACTCTCTCTCTCTCTCTCTGTCCTGGGATGAGGTGATGGACAGTGCGACTCTCTCTCTCTCTCTCTGTCCTGGGATGAGGTGATGGACAGTGTGACTCCCCCTCTCTCTCTCTCTCTCTCTCTCTCCCTGTCCTGGGATGAGGTGATGGTCAGTGTGACTCTCTCTCTCTCTCTCTCTCTCTCTCTGTCCTGGGATGAGGTGATGGTCAGTGTGACTCTCTCTCTCTCTCTCTCTCTCTCTGTCCTGGGATGAGGTGATGGACAGTGTGACTCTCTCTCTCTCTCTCTCTCTCTCTGTCCTGGGATGAGGTGATGGACAGTATGACTCTCTCACTCTCTCTCTCCCTCTGTCCTGGGATGAGGTGATGGACAGTGTGACTCTCTCTCTCTCTCTCTCTCTCTCTGTCCTGGGATGAGGTGATGGACAGTGTGACTCAGTTCAGTTCAGTTCAGTTCAAATGCTTTATTGGCATGAAAGTTTACAGAGAACCATATTGCCAAAGCTTACATAGCAAAAAGGTACAGTTTTCCAACATTCTGTAGGTGTCAATCGATTTGACATTTGTTGGGTACATACAATATTACTTTTAAACAATATTAATTTTAAACAGTCTTTCTACTTCATTTGGTACGTTCAATATTAATTTTAAACAGTCTTACTTTTAAACAGTCCTCAGGTTGTGACATGTTGTTACATATTTGGCCCCAAGGTATGGTCTGTCTCCTTCTCCTAGGACTAATCTCAATTTTGACAGATCATCCAATTCCTTGAAATCTGGGGTTGTTTGGCTTAGCTTGTTGAATAATATGTTTCTTGATGTGTTGAATTTTTCGCATTTTAGGAGGAAATGCATTTCTGTTTCAACCTCGCCAGCCAGACATTGATCGCATATTCTATTCTCTCTAGGCTGCCAGGATTTCTTGTATCTGCCTTTTTCAATTTCCAGTTGGTGGTCGCTTAGTCTGTACCTGGTGAGGGTCTGTCTCTGTTTTGTGTCTCTGATGGTCGTGAGGTAGTCTGCCAGTTTATATTCTCTTTTTAGGGCCCGGTAACATTCTAATCTGCTTTGGCTTTCGGTTATTTTGTTCCAATGTTCCAGGTAGGTTTCTTTGCATTTTTTAATGATTTGGTTCACTCGGATTGGTGTTTGGACGGCTGTGTTGGTCTGGGGCTGGTCAGGGTCCGGCTGAGTACTTAGTTTCAGTAGCAGCTGACTCAGGGGACTCTTTTCTGGGTTTAGCTCTTGGGTCTGAAAGGCTTTGAAATGAAGGGTGTCTGGGGAGCTAGATTTGAGGTGATTTAGGAAGTTTAGTGCTCGTTTTTGGATGTTTATTATCAGTGGGTATCTGCCTAGTTCGGCTCTGCATGCATTTGTTGGCGTTTTTCTTTGGGTGCGAAGGATGCTTCGGCAGAATTCTGCATGTAGGGCTTCTATTGTGTGTTTTTCCCATTTAGTGTAGCTTTGGTGATTTAGCGGGCCCCATACTTCACTACCGTACAGTGCAATGGGCAGGATTATGCTGTCAAATATTTTGAGCCAGATTTTGATTGGGATTTGGATGTTGTAGAATTTTCTTTTTATTGCATATAGGGCTCTTCGGGCTTTTTCTTTTAGTGCATTCACTGCTATGCTGAAGCTCCCTGATGCTGTAATAGTTAGACCAAGGTAGGTGTAGCTCATAGTGTGTCCTATAGTGGTATCACTGAGGGTAAACTGGTATTTGTTTTCCTGACATCTGGGTCTTTTCTGAAAAATCATGATGTTGGTTTTCTTTAGATTTACTGTTAGAGCCCAATTTTGGCAGTATTTGTCGAGTAGGTCTAGTTGTTGCTGTAATCCCTGTTCTGTGGGAGACAGCAGAACCAGGTCGTCCGCATAGAACAGGGATTTCACTTCTCCATCTAGGAGACGGAGACCTGGTGACTCGCTTTGCTCCAGCATGTCTGCTAATTCATTTATGTATATGTTGAACAGGGTCGGGCTCAAATTGCAGCCCTGCCGGACGCCTCTTCTCTGGGTGAAGAAATCGGTGCGTTTGTCTCCAATTTTGACCCCGCATTTGTTTTTCAGATACATTGATTTAATAAGGTCATAGACTTTGCCCCCTATTCCACACTGAAGAAGTTTATAATAGAGCCCTTCGTGCCATATAGAGTCAAAGGCTTTCTTGAAGTCGATGAAACAGGCGAATATTTTCCCATTTTTTGTTTGGTGTTTATGTTTTTCAATGAGGGTGTGATACATGTTGGTACCAACGACGTAGCTAAAAAAAGGGAAGAGGTCCTACAAGTAGAATTTAGGGAGTTAGGAGCCAAGCTAAAAAGTAGGACCTCGAAGGTAGTAATCTCTGGATTACTACCAGTGCCACGTGCTAGTAAGAGTACAGAGAACAGGATAGTTAGGCTAAATACGTGGCTTGAGCAGTGGTGTAAGAGGGAGGGTTTTAAATTTTTGAGGCATTGGAACCAGTTTTGTGGTAGGTGTGACCTATACAAAAGGGACGGTCTACACCTGTGCAGAGATGGAACTGATGTTCTCGGGGTAATTTTTGATAAAGCAGTTCGGGAGCATTTAAACTAGTATGGCAGGGGGCTAGAAACCTATGTAGTGAAATAGAGGAAAGTGAAAGGCAGACAGAAATAAATGGTAAAAGGGTGAGGAACAAAAAACAAAGGGCCAAACTAATTCATAAAAAATGTGAGCATAAAAAAAGCCTGAGGGTTTTATACCTTAATGCGAGAAGCATCAGGAACAAGGTAGATGAATTAGCTGTGGAAATAGAGGTTAATAATTATGATCTAATTGGGATTACGGAAACATGGTTGCAGGGTGAGCAGGGCTGGGAGCTTAACATACAGGGGTATTCAGTATTTAGGAAGGATCGACAAAAAAGAAAGGGAGGAGGGGTAGCATTGCTAGTAAAAGAGGGGATAAATGCAATTGAAAGGAAGGATATTAACTCAGTTAATACAGAATCTATATGGGTGGAGCTAAGAAATAGCGAGGGGCGAAAAACATTAATAGGAGTGGTATATAGGCCTCCAAATAGTAAAATAGAGGTTAGGGAGGGCATCACGAGGGAAATTAGAGAAGCGTGCAATAAGAGCACAGCTGTCATCATAGGTGACTTTAACTTACATATAGATTGGACTAGCCTAATCAGTAAAAATAATGAGGAGGAGGAATTCCTTGAGTGTTTAAGGGATGGTTATCTGGATCAATATGTCGAGGAACCAACTCGGGAACAGGCTATATTGGACTGGGTACTGTGCAATGAGAAGGGACTAATCAGTAATCTTGTTGTACGGGGACCCTTGGGTCAGAGCGATCATAACATGATCGATTTCTCACTCGAAATGGAGAGCGAAGAAATTGACTCAGAGACTAAGGTCCTGAATTTAAACAAGGGGAATTATGATGCCATGAGACGGGAACTGAGTAGGTCTGATTGGACAACGTTCCTGAGAGGACTGGAGGTAGATAAACAATGGCAAACATTTAAAGATAGAATGACAAAATTGCAAAAATTGTTTATACCAATCTGGCATAAAAGGAAATCTAAAAAGGTGACTCAACCGTGGATAACAGGGGAAATTAGAGACAGCATAAAATCCAAAGATAGGGCGTATAAAATAGCCAAAAAAAGCGCCAGAGCGGAAGATTGGGAACAGTTTAAGATAGAGCAAAGGAGGGCAAAGGGCATGATCAAGAGGGGCAAAATAGCTTACGAAAATAAGCTGGCGGAAAATATAAAAACTAACTCCAAAAGCTTTTATAAATATATCAAAAGGAAAAGACTGGTGAAAACCAAAGTTGGTCCATTGCAGTCAGATACGGGGGAATATATAATGGGAAATAAGGAAATGGCAGATCAACTAAATGCATACTTTGGGTCAGTCTTTACGAAGGAAGACACAAAAAACCTCCCTGGGATATCGGGAAAAATAGGGACATTGGCAAAGGAGGAACTGACGCAAATCAATATCTCTAAGGATATGGTGTTAAGGAAGCTAAAGGGATTGAAGGTGGACAAATCCCCAGGGCCTGATAACATGCATCCTAGGGTACTGAAGGAGGTGGCCCTAGAGATAGCGGATGCACTAAGGATGATTTTTCAGAATTCATTAGACTCGGGAACAGTGCCGATGGATTGGAGGGTAGCTAACGTTACCCCACTATTCAAAAAGGGGGGTAGGGAAAAAGCAGGTAATTACAGACCTGTAAGCCTTACATCAGTTGTGGGCAAAATGCTGGAGTCCATCATTAAGGATGAAATAGCGGAGCACTTAGCAAATGGGGACAGGATAGGACAGAGTCAACATGGATTTACAAAGGGTAAATCGTGCTTGACTAATCTATTGGAATTTTTTGAGGGAGTAACTGGTAGAATAGATGGGGGAGAGCCAGTAGATGTGGTGTACCTGGACTTCCAAAAGGCCTTCGATAAGGTCCCACATAAAAGATTAGCATGGAAAATTGAGGCTCATGGGATAAAGGGGAAAGTTTTGGCGTGGATAGGGAACTGGCTGTCAGATAGAAAACAGAGAGTTGGAATAAACGGCTCATTTTCTGAATGGCAGGCAGTAACAAGTGGGGTACCACAGGGATCTGTCCTGGGCCCCCAGCTGTTCACAATTTACATTAATGACCTGGATCAGGGAGTCGGATGCAGCATTTCCAAATTTGCAGACGACACTAAACTAGGAGGTGGGGTGGGCTCAGAGGAAGAGACCAGGAAGCTCCAGAGCGATTTGGACAGACTGGGCGATTGGGCGGATAAATGGCAGATGCACTATAATGTGGACAAGTGCGAAGTTATCCACCTTGGGTGCAGGAACGGGAGGGCAAATTATTATTTAAATGGCAATAGATTGGGAGAGGGGGAAGTACAGAGAGACCTGGGTGTTCTTGTACACCAGTCACTGAAGGCGAGCATGCAGGTGCAACAGGCGGTCAAGAAGGCAAACGGTATGCTGGCCTTCATAGCAAAAGGGTTAGAATACAGGAACAGGGATACCTTGCTGCAGCTGTACAGGGCACTGGTGAGACCACACCTCGAGTACTGTGTACAGTTTTGGTCGCCTCATCTGAGGAAGGATGTTCTTGCCATGGAGGGGGTGCAGCGGCGATTCACCAGGCTGATACCAGGAATGGCGGGAATGACCTATGAGGAGAGACTATGTAGTTTAGGGATGTACACACTGGAGTTTAGAAGATTGAGAGGGGACCTCATAGAAGTGTATAAAATTCTGACAGGTCTAGACAGACTGGATGCAGAAGGAATGTTTCCCTTGGCGGGTGAGAACAGAACTAGAGGACATAATTTAAGGATAAGGGCTAAACCATTTAGGACAGAGATGAGGGGGAATTTCTTCACTCAGAGAGTGGTGAACCTGTGGAACTCATTGCCACAGAGGGCAGTGTACGCCAACTCATTAAATATATTTAAGAGGGAATTAGATATATTTCTACGGGCAAAAGGGGTTAAGGGTTACGGAGAGAAGGCGGGGACGGGATACTGAATTAAAGGATCAGCCATGATCTCATTAAATGGCGGAGCAGGCACGAAGGGCCGAATGGCCTACTCCTGCTCCTATCTTCTATGTATCTATGAAGGGTATAGATATGGTCGGCGGTGCGGTGTTTTGGAAGAAAGCCTATTTGGTTTTTGTTGTGTATGTAACCGTTTACCTTTAAGGGAACTATAGAATGTAACCGTTCGCCTTTAAGAGCACTACTTTAGGGTGGCACTATCTATTGGCTCATGTATACTGTAATACCGATAGTGACCACACCAGTATATAAGGGTTGTGATACGTTAACTAGGGCAGAATCGCCCGAGCCTCTGAATAGTAAAGACGTGTTTTATTTTGTTAACAGTGGAGTCTGTGATTATTTATAATACAACCCACAGACTTAACATTGGCGACGAGTCAGGATTCGAACCCTGCGGCAGTTGTTCCACGGCGGCTTCGTCCGAAGACAGGACGTTGAAGAGAGGTTTCAATCCTCACCAGTCTGGAACCGACAGGCTGGAAGCGACAGGCATTAGGACCCTGAAGCCTCCATAACCTCGTGGGTAAGCCGCAGCGTTGGCTGCAAAGACAGGGCGATCGCAATCCCTGATAAGAGCCGCGGTGAATCGCGCGAGCGGGTAAGCCAGAGCCCGGGAGGGAGCGAGCAAGAGCCGCGCGAGCGGGTGAGCCAGAGGCCGGGGGCCGCTTTCAAGTGCGAGGCGCAGCCGGGCCATCGATCGCATCCGCTGATAAGGCCCGCACTCGGCCTGAAAGTCAGCGTCGGGGAACGGGTGATAACCGCCATTGAAGTGGGCGGAGAGCGCCGAGAAGCACGGGAAAACCGCCATCGAAGTGGGCGGGGAGAGCGAGAAGCGCGGGAAAGCTGCCATTTTTCGTGGGGAAACCGCTGAAGAAGAAGGAAGAAGCGGGAAACCGCCATCTTGGAAATTATTAAGAATTTCAGGAAAGTAATAAGATTTTTCAGAAAGGCTGGTGTGTTCTCAAGAAGAGAGGGAAAATAAGTATAAGTACAGCAATACTTGTGGTGTTCTCAAGAAGAGAGAAGAAAATTAATAATAAGTAAAGTAATACTTGTACTGTACTCGAAAAGAGAAGAAGATGCCTAAGCGAGGAAATATTAATGATTTTAATGCTGAAATAGAAGACAGGGCCACGTATGGGGAACGCATAGGAATATATTGCGTAGCCATATACGACAAGGCAATAACTTTGTTCAATTCGATGGGAGCAAAAACATACGGGCTTTTGAAACATCTAATAGCACCAGTTAAACCAGTGGACCAGACCTTCGAAGAGATCGTAGCAGTGCTGAAGGATCACTTGAACCCCACACCGTTGATACTGGCTGAACGATTTAAATTTTACGCCAGAACCCAGAGGCAAGATGAAAGCAATGCGGAATACTTAGTCGAACTGCGTAAGCTAGCGAAATACTGCCAGCTTGGAGGGAATTTGACAGAGGCGCTGCGGGACAAGTTCGTATGCGGCTTGGCCAAAGAAGGAACGCAGAAGCGACTCCTGGAGGAAAATGACCTCACACTGGACAGGGCTGTCCTCATAGCTTCATCGCACGAAGCCGCAGTGAAAGGAACGGCGGAAATGCAGCTAAAGGCGGCGGCACTCGGGGTGGACCAAATGACTGCAAGCATTTCCAAATGCTACCGTTGTGGAAAGACAACGCACGACCAGAATCAGTGCTGGTTTAAGAATCAAGAGTGCAGGAAATGTGGCAAACTGGGTCACATCGCGAAGGTATGCAGGTCCAGAAAGAAGACCAACAAACAAAGGAAGCCACCACCACAAGAAAAGTACAACAAGGTGCATCAGGTGGCTGAAAAGAGTTCAGACGAACAAAATTCAGACTCAGACCCAAACAGCCAGGAGTTGGATAGTCTGAGAATCCACAATGTGGGTAAAGTAACTGATCTACAGACGATCTGGGTCACACTAAAAATAGCTGGAGTCCAAGTACGAATGGAGCTGGACACGGGATCAGCTGTATCAGTCATCAACCAAAAGGACTACCACCGACTATTCTCTCACATACCCTTAAGAAATACCAAGTTCGTATTACAGACATACACGGGGCATCGCGTATACCCCATGGGGAAAATAAGAGTCAAGGTGAGAGATAGGGGTAAAGTACACCCAAGAATGAATTTGTACGTACTACCTGAGGGAGGACCACCACTTCTAGGACGGGAGTGGATCAAGAAAATAGACATGGAATGGCACTACCGACAAGCAATGACGAGTGAGGACTCGGTGCAGACAAGCAGCTCAGACTCTGAGCCGGAAGACGATAAGTCCAGCTTATGTATGAAAAACAAGGTTAACATTAACTCACAGACTAAGGTTGGAAAATCGATGGCGTGTATAAAGACAGAGAATTCTGAGTCTGTTCAAGCTACAGACATATGCATTACGGAGGAACACCGGGCTCGAACTCAACGCTATTTCAAAGTACAACAACAATTAGAACAATTAAGTTACCGCCTCGTACAAGAGATGAAAACAATGAAAAAATTCTATGACACCGAATGGGAGAGTCTGGAAAGACAACAGAACCTACTGGCTCAAGCAGAGAGCGACCATAGAGCCATCGTGACCAATTACCGATCACATCTCCCTGATGATGTTCAGGGGTTAGAATATTTGCATGATCTAGAGATACAGCAGAAGGGCAAATCACGCTGCACTGAGGATTTTGTTCTGCAATTAGAGACGGAGCTAGTGCAGGCAAAGTTAAGAGAAGTTGAATCACAGGGTGCTCTTAAGGAGATGCAGATAAAAATCTTGGACATGGAAAAGAGAAACGCTTCTTTACCTGATGAGAATAATGTGGCCATGTTGCAAGAGGAGCTTATAGGGGCGAAACTGAAAGAAGCTAAGCAAAGGATGTTGGAACTTGAAACGCAGAACCAAATCAGCGGTAATCAGCTATGTCAAGCAGAGAAGGAGTGCAAGGGTCTACATGAGAAGGTGCAATATCTCTCAGCCCAAAATAAGGGACTACTCACTCAGTTAAATGAAAGTAAACGGGAAATGGCTGAGATGGACTGCAAGAATAAAGAAGAGTTGATGGCAGTGAGACTTCGAGAGGCAGATAGCATAGCAGCCTTGGCTGAACTCCAACAGGAAATTGCGAAAGAAACAAATGAAGAGGAATCTTCAGGAAGCCAGGATTTTATTCCAGTTCTTCTCTACGACTCCTTACAAGCAGAGTGCGAGAAGTTGAAAAAACAGTATGAACAGGCCCAGACTACAATTCTGGAGGGGGTTAACTTAGCAACCTCCGAAAAGCTAGTTTCGTTGGAAGTATATGAGCAACTAAAGGTTGAACATGAGCAAGAAGTCCAAAGGCTGCAGGAAATTCTTGAGGAGCTCAGGGCCAAGACAGACTCATCGGTAGAAGTTCCATACATAGATGAGGATGTAGAGGTGAAAGACATGGCAGAACTCATAAAAATATGGAAGGAAGCCCAAGACAAATATGAGGCGGCAATTACCAAGGTTGACCGACTTGAAGAACAGTTTCAACTGGGAATGGGCCCTGAACATGAGCTAGAGAGCATCGAGGCGCAACTTCTCCAAGCACTGGAAGCCAAAGTACAAGAGGAAGAGAAGATGAAAGCATTGGAGAAAATGATGGATGAAATGGAGGAGTACGCTGAATTACGTCCAGGGGAACAGGAGAATGGGGAAACAGCTACTTCAGTAGAAGGATTAAATAGCCTGATAACGAAATCCCTGAAGGAAGGGAAAGGATTGAACGCACAAATGAGGCCAGGAGGGAAGGAAGGGCAGACATCCGAGGAAGAGCAGGATGAATATGATTGCTTGAAGAAGGGTTTTGAC
This sequence comes from Somniosus microcephalus, assembly GCF_052327205.1. Classification (NCBI taxonomy): domain Eukaryota; kingdom Metazoa; phylum Chordata; class Chondrichthyes; order Squaliformes; family Somniosidae; genus Somniosus; species Somniosus microcephalus. The sequence continues at coordinate 7,432,277 of NC_141001.1, read as the reverse complement.
CTGTTGAGTGACACCGAATGTTATGAGGATGTGGTCTGCCCAAATTGTGATGGGAACTCCCAAAGTGCTGAAATCCTGAGGAAGCACTTAAGGTCTAAGGAGCATAGAGAGTTGGTGGCGCTACAGATGGCAGCCGGGAAAAGAGCTCGGAGAGTTTCAAAAAGGCAGAAAAGAAAAAGAAGAAGCAGAAAATAATAACTGTTTAAAATATTATTACTTCTACTACCTCAGTCCGAACACTACGAAAGGTGCTAAATTTGTAAAAAAAAATCCAGGGACATTATCAAGACAGCCAGTGGGTTGTATAAGTCTGCACTGCTGGTTCAACAGGACGAAAGTACAAGCTGTTAAAAAAAAAAAAAAAAAAGGCTATGGAGGATGCAGTCTGGAACGAATTAATACCAGAGACTGAATTTATGAACTGTTCCCACAGAGACTGAACCTGTAAACTGATTCCACTGAGAGTATGTTTGTAAACTGTTATATGACGTTGACTCCATTGAGAGTATATCTGTAAATTGTTATATGACGTTGACTCCATCGAGAGTATATCTGCAAACTGTTTATATAAAGTTGAAGATTGTATGTTTAACGGGATTCTGTAAGTAATAAGCTAGGAAGGGAGGAGTGTTGTGTATGTAACCGTTTACCTTTAAGGGAACTATAGAATGTAACCGTTCGCCTTTAAGAGCACTACTTTAGGGTGGCACTATCTATTGGCTCATGTATACTGTAATACCGATAGTGACCACACCAGCATATAAGGGTTGTGATACGTTAACTAGGGCAGAATCGCCCGAGCCTCTGAATAGTAAAGACGTGTTTTATTTTGTTAACAGTGGAGTCTGTGATTATTTATAATACAACCCACAGACTTAACAGTTTTTTCTGAGGATATTATGTTTGTTAAGAAAATCAAGTAATCTACTATTTAGAATACTGCAGAACAACTTCCCGAGACAACTGTTGACACAGATGCCGTGGTAGTTATTTGGGTCTGATTTGTTTCCACTTTTATATATGGGGGAGATTAGTCCTTGGCACCTCTCTCTCTCTCTCTCTCTCTCTCTGTCCTGGGATGAGGTGATGGACAGTGTGACTCTCTCTCTCAGTTCAGTTCAGTTCAGTTCAAATGCTTTATTGGCATGAAAGTTTACAGAGAACCATATTGCCAAAGCTTACATAGCAAAAAGGTACAGTTTTCCAACATTCTGTAGGTGTCAATCGATTTGACATTTGTTGGGTATATACAATATTACTTTTAAACAATATTAATTTTAAACAGTCTTTCTACTTCATTTGGTACGTTCAATATTAATTTTAAACAATCTTACTTTTAAACAGTCCTCAGGTTGTGACATGTTGTTACATATTTAGCCCCAAGGTATGGTCTGTCTCCTTCTCCTAGGACTAATCTCAATTTTGACAGATCATCCAATTCCTTGAAATCTGGGGTTGTTTGGCTTAGCTTGTTGAATAATATGTTTCTTGATGTGTTGAATTTTTCGCATTTTAGGAGGAAATGCATTTCTGTTTCAACCTCGCCAGCCAGACATTGATCGCATATTCTATTCTCTCTAGGCTGCCAGGATTTCTTGTATCTGCCTTTTTCAATTTCCAGTTGGTGGTCGCTTAGTCTGTACCTGGTGAGGGTCTGTCTCTGTTTTGTGTCTCTGATGGTCGTGAGGTAGTCTGCCAGTTTATATTCTCTTTTTAGGGCCCGGTAACATTCTAATCTGCTTTGGTTTTCGGTTATTTTGTTCCAATGTTCCAGGTAGGTTTCTTTGCATTGTTTAATGATTTGGTTCACTCGGATTGGTGTTTGGACGGCTGTGTTGGTCTGGGGCTGGTCAGGGTCCGGCTGAGTACTTAGTTTCAGTAGCAGCTGACTCAGGGGACTCTTTTCTGGGTTTAGCTCTTGGGTCTGAAAGGCTTTGAAATGAAGGGTGTCTGGGGAGCTAGATTTGAGGTGATTTAGGAAGTTTAGTGCTCGTTTTTGGATGTTTATTATCAGTGGGTATCTGCCTAGTTCGGCTCTGCATGCATTTGTTGGCGTTTTTCTTTGGGTGCGAAGGATGCTTCGGCAGAATTCTGCATGTAGGGCTTCTATTGTGTGTTTTTCCCATTTAGTGTAGCTTTGGTGATTTAGCGGGCCCCATACTTCACTACCGTACAGTGCAATGGGCAGGATTATGCTGTCAAAAATTTTGAGCCAGATTTTGATTGGGATTTGGATGTTGTAGAATTTTCTTTTTATTGCATATAGGGCTCTTCGGGCTTTTTCTTTTAGTGCATTCACTGCTATGCTGAAGCTCCCTGATGCTGTAATAGTTAGACCAAGGTAGGTGTAGCTCATAGTGTGTCCTATAGTGGTATCACTGAGGGTAAACTGGTATTTGTTTTCCTGACATCTGGGTCTTTTCTGAAAAATCATGATGTTGGTTTTCTTTAGATTTACTGTTAGAGCCCAATTTTGGCAGTATTTGTCGAGTAGGTCTAGTTGTTGCTGTAATCCCTGTTCTGTGGGAGACAGCAGAACCAGGTCGTCCGCATAGAACAGGGACTTCACTTCTCCATCCAGGAGACGGAGACCTGGTGACTCGCTTTGCTCCAGCATGTCTGCTAATTCATTTATGTATATGTTGAACAGGGTCGGGCTCAAATTGCAGCCCTGCCGGACGCCTCTTCTCTGGGTGAAGAAATCGGTGCGTTTGTCTCCAATTTTGACCCCGCATTTGTTTTTCAGATACATTGATTTAATAAGGTCATAGACTTTGCCCCCTATTCCACACTGAAGAAGTTTATAATAGAGCCCTTCGTGCCATATAGAGTCAAAGGCTTTCTTGAAGTCGATGAAACAGGCGAATATTTTCCCATTTTTTGTTTGGTGTTTATGTTTTTCAATGAGGGTGTGAAGGGTATAGATATGGTCGGCGGTGCGGTGTTTTGGAAGAAAGCCTATTTGGTTTTTTCTGAGGATATTATGTTTGTTAAGAAAATCAAGTAATCTACTATTTAGAATACTGCAGAATAACTTCCCTAGACAACTGTTGACACAGATGCCGCGGTAGTTATTTGGGTCTGATTTGTTTCCACTTTTATATATGGGGGAGATTAGTCCTTGGCACCAGATATCGGGAAAACAGCCTGAGCGTAATATGATGTTGAATAGTTTGAGTATCGCACCCTGCATCTCCATATTGCTGAACTTTAGCATTTCATTTTTGATGTTGTCTGGGCCACAGGCTTTCTTTAGGTGGAGAGATTTTGTTTTTGTGGCCAGTTCTTTCCATGTGATTGGGGAGTCTAGAGGGTTTTGGTTGTCTTTAATTGTTGCTTCTAATGTGTGGAGTTTTTCTGTGACCTGATGTTGACTTGGGTTTGTTTTGTTTTTTGGGATGTCTTTGTAGAGGTTTTCAAAATGTGTTCTCCAGATGTCGCCATCTTGGATTGGTAATGCTTGCAATTGTGTTGTACTCAGGTTATTCCACATTTCCCAGAATTGTTTTGGATTGGTGGAGTTTTCAATTTCTTCGAGTATTTTGTGGGTATAGTTTTGTGTTTTGTTCCTAATGGTGTGTTTATATCTTTTGAGGGTTTCATTGTATCTAGTACGTAGGTCCGGATTGTTTGGTTGCCGATGCTTTTGGTTTGATATTTTTCTCAGGTCTTTTCTGGCATTTTTGCATTCGTGGTCAAACCATTTCATATTTTTATTTTGTCTTTTGTGATGCTTCCTCTTCTGTTTCACGAGGTCGGCTTTTACAGCTGCCTCATGGAAGATCATATTTATATCCTCTATGGCCGTGTTTACACCATCTCTGGTGATCTCATATAGATTTTCTTTAAATTTTGAAATTTTACTTGTGAGATCAGGTGAATTTAGTGCTGTGATGAATTTATCTCCACTGTCTGGGGCCCATCTGTATGTCTGGTTTATTTTATGTAGCTTACTGTGTTCCTTTTTTGTGTCTGTAGTTTGGGCAGAAAGTTTAAGGTACACATTTATTTGGTTATGGTCTGAGAGGGGGGATTGTTGCCTGACAGTGAATGCGTTGATATCGCAGGGGTCCAGGTCAGTGATTGTATAGTCCACCACACTAGACCCAAGAGTTGAGGAGTATGTGAGTCTCCCTTGGGAGTCCCCTCTGAACCTACCATTAACTATGTACAGGCCTAAGGCTCGGCAGAGTTGCACTACCTCCCTACCGCTTTTGTTTATTTCACGATCAAGGTTGTTCCGATTTGCGATGGCTGGTGTGACATCTAAAGGGGTCTGGCCAAACACATGGTTGTTTCCCTGTGGGTCTATGAAGTCAGGTTCACAACCGGTCCTTGCATTTAGGTCCCCACATATTATCACCTTTCCTTGGGCCTGGAAATGGCTGATTTCCATGTGGAGAGTATCAAATAACTCCTCTTCGAAATATGGCGAATCTATTGGAGGTATGTAGATCGCACATAAGTAAACATCTTTTTTTGCTATTCCTATATTTTTATCTAGTTTTAGCCATACGTGTGATTTCCCCTGTTTTACCGGTGAGATGTGTTTGTCCAGTTCTCCCTTATACCACACCAATATTCCCCCGGAGGTTCTGCCCTTGCGTGTTTTAGTGTTCTTTACTGAGGGCACAATGATTTCATGGTACATTGGAGGACAGTGGGTCGGCATGTCCTTTTGGCACCATGTTTCTGTTAACACAATTATATCAATGTCTTTTATAGCTTTTAGGAATTCAGGGTCTGTACTCTTCATCCCAAAAGTTGAGGAGCGGAGGCCCTGGATATTCCAGCAGCTTATGTGGAAAGAACGCATTTATATAGTTCAATAAAACGAAATAAAATGGACCTATTTTGTGGGATGAGTGTGGAAACACTATTTTCTATAATGCTAAGTGATGATTTAGTATAAATTTCATGAGGCATGCACATATATCTATCTAATAATAGTAATAATACTGATAAGATAACAATAATGATAATGATAAATAACAATATTAATAATTTCTCCGGCTTTCTATCAGGCTGTTCAGCATCGTCATGATCTTTCTCAGTTCTTGGTCTACAGTCTGTGGTCTAGAGGGGGGTCTTGGGTCAGGTATAAAAGCACGGTTCTGTTGTCGGTTTTGTAAAGGGGGGTGGGGGACATTGGTGGTCCTGTTTGGGCTCCCAATGGTAGGGGGGGTGGGAGGGCTGCGTCTTTTGGCAGTGTTTATGAGGTTTCTTGCGAAGACCCACATCCGCTGTTTGAGTAGATGTATTTCGTCATAGAGGTCCCTTGTGTTGATGTTTGGATGATGGGCCAGGGAGACGTTGGGGAGGACAGAACATCTCGTGTCGATCTCCCTGTTGGTGTTGTGGATTATATAGGCTGGGGTGTCCTTTCTGGGCAGTAGTGTGGAGATCACGATCCGCGCCTCGGGGAATTCCCTGCTGGCCTTTTCTGCCATCCTGCTCACCGCCCAAGCCGTGCCTTCCTGTAGGGTGCGTAGGTCGTTCGTGCCTGTGTGGATCACAATCCATTTGGGGCTTCCAAGGGATTCTTTGTTCAGGATCTTCATTGCTTGGCCTGTGTTGCTGCACCATTTTTTCAGGACTTGATGGTCTGGGAACAGCCTCTGGGGGTCCAGAAACTTTCCGTTGGAGTCGGTCAGCAGGACCGCCTGAGGGGCTGGTTTTTCAGACTGGGTAACAGTAGTCTGGGTAGGACTCGCCTGGTGGCTGGTTGTTGGCTGGGTTTCTGGGATATGTTGTGTGGCAGGAGCGGGGTTTGGGGCTTTCGGTGTGTCCTCGTTTGGGGGGGTATCTGTCGGTTTTTGTGTTCCTGTGTGTGAGGACTGGGTAGCAGTAGTCTGGGCATGACTCGACTGAGGGCTGGTTGGAGCGGGGTTTGTGGCTTTCGGTGTGTCTTCGTGTGGGGTGGCATCCGGCGGGTTCTGTGTCCTTGTGTGTGTTGTTTTTGTGTCCTCAGGTTTTTGGACCTTAAGAGGTTTGTGTTGCCTGCTGAGCCTTTCTACGGTCTCCTTCATTTTGTTTAGTTGAGTACGGAGTTCTTTGATCTCATTTCTTTGCTCCTCTATGGTCTTTCTCAGCTTGTGGATGGTGGACTCGTGTTCCGTTTTTAGCTGTTTGAATTCCTCCTTCAAATTCTTGGCCAGTGTTTCTCTGTATTCGTTGAAATCAAGTTCTAGTTTGGCCAGATTCTCTTTCATCATTTTGTTTTCGTTGAGAGGTGTGGGGGGGGTGGAGATGTACAGGGAGGTGTTTTCCTCTGCTGGTCTCTCTTCTTCTTCCTCCACTTGGCTCTCCTCATCCTCTGTTCGACTCTCTTTTGCTTCCTGTCCATTGGTCCTCTTTGTGTCTGCCTTAGTTTTCAACTGGGGGAATTCCTTTTCGAAGGTGTCCAGATTTTCCACATTCCCCTGTATCATGATCTTTCTATTTTTGTTGTAGTAGCTTATGGTTAGCAGGGAGTCATCTTTATCTAGGTTTCCATCTTTACATATTTTCAGTCTGCCTCCACTGCCAATACCTTCACTGGAGACGTATGTGTAGTGTTTTTGTAAAGTCTCCTTCCAGGAGGTGACGTATTCGGTGTAGAATATGAGGTTGTTCTTCAGCTTAGTCCCTTTGTGTGTGGTATAGTCCACGTAGAGGATTTCTGGGTTATTTTTTAGTGTTGTGTACTTGTATTTTTCCTTTGCTTTATTTTTTGTGCATTGCTCAGGATATATCATTTCCCTGCTCATTGTAGTCGTTTGTTTTTTGTCTCAGATAGATAACTTTTTTTTTTTCTCTTTTTTGTGTCGTGTTCCACCTTAGCCCACTTTTAGGTCCAAAATTGGGAGTTTTTCAGGGGTTCATCTTTGATATAGCTGCTCTTAAAGGTTTATCTTTCTCTTTTTCTCACAGGCTCTTGGTTCGGGTAGTTTATCGTTTCTCTCGGGTTTCTATTCCTTTTCCTCGCGGGTTTGTTGTTCTTTTTTCAGGTTTTTTTTTTTTTTTCGAGCTAAATTTAAATAAAATTAAACTTTTTCCGAACTAACTTTAACTAAAATGAAACTTAGGTAGAGTTAGGTAAAACTTATTTCTCCGGCTTTTTCTCTCCAGCTGGTGTTTCCTCTCCTCTCTCTCACGCTCTCTCGCTCCGTCTCTCTCTCTCTAGGTGCAGTTACCTCTCTTTGCTCCTTTTCTCCTTTCAGCCGTTTCCCTTCGTTCAAATTTCGCGCTCTCAGCTCTCAGCTCCCAACGCTCTCTTCGGGCTTCTGCCCTGGCCCCAGCCCCTTGGCTCGGCTGTGCTGTCCCGGCCCGGTGTTTGTCCGAGTTTCTCCGACCCCGGAGTTTCTCGGGTTTCAGGCCCTGGGCTTGCCCGACCCGATCCCTACCTCTCCACTCGCCTCTTTGACTGGCTCGGGCCGCTCCTCCCGGTCTGGGTCTACTCCTGTTGCTGCTCGCTCTCCTTCTCTCCGGTGCCTCGCTCGGCCCGGTTCCTCGGGCCTTTCTCCGGCTTCAGGCTCCGTGCTCCGGTTGCTGCTCGGCTCTGCTCTCTCTCTGTCCTGGGATGAGGTGATGGACACTGTGACTCTCTCTCTCTCTCTCTCTCTCTCTGTCCTGGGATGAGGTGATGGACAGTGTGACTCTCTCTCTCTCTCTCTCCCTGTCCTGGAATGAGGTGATGGACAGTGTGACACTCTCGCTCTCTCTACCTCTGTCCTGGGATGAGGTGATGGACAGTGTGACTCTCTCTCTCTCTCTCTCTCTCTCTCTCTGTCCTGGGATGAGGTGATGGACAGTGTGACTCTCTCTCTCTCTCTCTCTCCCTGTCCTGGGATGAGGTGATGGACATTGTGATTCTCTCTCTCTCTCTCTCTCTCTGTCCTGGGATGAGGTGATGGACAGTGTGACTCTCTCTCTCTCTCTGTCTGTCCTGGGATGAGGCGGTTGACAGTGTGACTCTCTCTCTCTCTCTCTCACTCTGTCTTAGGATGAGGTGATGGACAGTGTGACTCTCTCTCTCTCTCTCCCTGTCCTGGGATGAGGTGATGGACAGTGTGACTCTCTCTCTCTCTCTCTCCCTGTCCTGGGATGAGGTGATGGACAGTGTGACTCTCTCTCTCTCTCTCCCTGTCCTGGGATGAGGTGATGGACAGTGTGACTCTCTCTCTCTCTCTCTCTCCCTGTCCTGGGATGAGGTGATGGACAGTGTGACTCTCTCTCTCTCTCTCTCCCTGTCCTGGGATGAGGTGATGGACAGTGTGACTCTCTCTCTCTCTCTCTCTCTCCCTGTCCTGGGATGAGGTGATGGACAGTGTGACTCTCTCTCTCTCTCTCTCTCTCTCCCTGTCCTGGGATGAGGTGATGGACAGTGTGACTCTCTCTCTCTCTCTCCCTGTCCTGGGATGAGGTGATGGACAGTGTGACTCTCTCTCTCTCTCTCTCCCTGTCCTGGGATGAGGTGATGGACAGTGTGACTCTCTCTCTCTCTCTCTCCCTGTCCTGGGATGAGGTGATCGACAGTGTGACTCTCTCTCACTCTCTCTCTCTCTCTCTCTCTCTGCCCTGGGATGAGGTGATGGACAGTGTGAGTCTCTCTCTCTCTCTCTCTCTCTCTGTCCTGGGATGGGGTGATGGACAGTGTGACTCTCTCTCTCTCTCTCTCCCTGTCCTGGGATGAGGTGATGGACAGTGTGACTCTCTCTCTCTCTCTCTCTCTCTCTCTGTCCTGGGATGAGGTGATGGCCAGTGTGACTCTCTCTCTCTCTCTCTCTCTCTCTCTCTGTCCTGGGATGAGGTGATGGACAGTGCGACTCTCTCTCTCTCTCTCTCTCTCTCCCTGTCCTGGGATGAGGTGATGGACAGTGTGACTCTCTCTCTCTCTCTCTCTCTCTCTCTCTCCTATGATGAGGTGATGGACAGTGTGACTCTCTCTCTCTCTCTCTCCCTGTCCTGGGATGAGGTAATGGACAGTGTGACTCTCTCTTTCTCTCTCTCTCTCTCTCTCTGTCCTGGGATGAGGTGATGGACAGTGTGACTCTCTCTCTCTCTCTCTCTCTCTCTGTCCTGGGATGAGGTGATGGACAGTGTGACTCTCTCTCTCTCTCTCTCTCTCTCTCTCTGTCCTGGGATGAGGTGTTGGACAGTGTGACTCTCTCTCTCTCTCTCCCTCTGTCCTGGGATGAGGTGATGGACAGTGTGACTCTCTCTCTCTCTCTCTGTCCTGGGATGAGGTGATGGACAGTGTGACTCTCTCTCTCTCTCTCCCTCTGTCCTGGGATGAGGTGATGGACAGTGTGACTCTCTCTCTCTCTCTCTCGCTCTCTGTCCTGGGATGAGGTGATGGACAGTGTGACTCTCTCTCTCTGTCCTGGGATGAGGTGATGGACAGTGCGACTCTCTCTCTCTCTCTCTCTCTCTCTCTGTCCTGGGATGAGGTGATGGACAGTGTGACTTCCCCTCTCTCTCTCTCCCTCTCTCTCTCCCTGTCCTGGGATGAGGTGATGGTCAGTGTGACTCTCTCTCTCTCTCTCTCTCTCTCTGTCCTGGGATGAGGTGATGGTCAGTGTGACTCTCTCTCTCTCTCTCTCTCTCTCTGTCCTGGGATGAGGTGATGGACAGTGTGACTCTCTCTCTCTCTCTCTCACTCTGTCCTGGGATGAGGTGATGGACAGTGTGACTCTCTCTCTCTCTCTCTCTCTGTCCTGGGATGAGGTGATGGACAGTGTGACTCTCTCTCTCTCTCTCTCTCTCTACCTCTGTCCTGGGATGAGGTGATGGACAGTGTGACTCTCTCTCTCTCTCTCTCTCTCTCTCTCTCTCTCTGTCCTGGGATGAGGTGAGAACAGAGTGACTCTCTCTCTCTCTCTCTCTGTCCTGGGGATGAGGTGATTGACAGTGTGACTCTCTCTCTCTCTCTCTCTCTCTGTCTTGGGATGAGGTGATGGACAGTGTGACTCTCTCTCTCTCTCTTCCTGTCCTGGGATGAGGTGATGGACAGTGTGACTCTCTCTCTCTCTCTCTCTCTCCCTGTCCAGGGATAAGGTGATGGACATTTTGACTCTCTCTCTCTCTCTCCCTGTCCTGGGATGAGGTGATGGACAGTGTGACTCTCTCTCTCTCTCTCTCTCTCTCTGCCCTGGGATGAGGTGATGGACAGTGTGACTCTCTCTCTCTCTCTCTCTCTCTCTGTCCTGGGATGAGGTGATGGACAGTGTGACTCGCTCTCTCTCTCACTCCCTGTCCTGGGATGAGGTGATGGACAGTGTGACTCTCTCTCTCTCTCTCTCTCTCTCTGTCCTGGGATGAGGTGATGGACAGCGTGACTCTCTCTCTCTCTCTCTCTCTCTCTCTCTGTCCTGGGATGAGGTGATGGACAGTGCGACTCTCTCTCTCTCTCTCTCTCTCTCCCTGTCCTGGGATGAGGTGATGGACAGTGTGACTCTCTCTCTCTCTCTCTCCCTGTCCTGGGATGAGGTGATGGACAGTGTGACTCTCTCTTTCTCTCTCTCTCTCTCTCTCTCTGTCCTGGGATGAGGTGATGGACAGTGTGACTCTCTCTCTCTCTCTCTCTCTCTGTCCTGGGATGACGTGATGGACAGTGTGACTCTCTCTCTCTCTCTCTCTCTCTCTCTCTCTCTCTCTGTCCTGGGATGAGGTGTTGGACAGTGTGACTCTCTCTCTCTCTCTCCCTCTGTCCTGGGATGAGGTGATGGACAGTGTGACTCTCTCTCTCTCTCTCTCTCTCTCTGTCCTGGGATGAGGTGATGGACAGTGTGACTCTCTCTCTCTCTCTATGTCCTGCGATGAGGTGATGGACAGTGCGACTCTCTCTCTCTCTCTCTCTCTCTCTGTCCTGGGATGAGGTGATGGACAGGTGACTCCCCCTCTCTCTCTCTCTCTCTCGCTCCCTGTCCTGGGATGAGGTGATGGTCAGTGTGACTCTCTCTCTCTCTCTCTCTCTCTCTGTCCTGGGATGAGGTGATGGTCAGTGTGACTCTCTCTCTCTCTCTCTCTCTCTCTGTCCTGGGATGAGGTGATGGACAGTGTGACTCTCTCTCTCTCTCTCTCTCTCTGTCCTGGGATGAGGTGATGGACAGTGTGACTCTCTCTCTCTCTCTTTCTGTCCTGGGATGAGGTGATGGACAGTGTGACTCTCTCTCTCTCTCTCTCTCTCTCTACCTCTGTCCTGGGATGAGGTGATGGACAGTGTGACTCTCTCACTCTCTCTCTCTCTCTCTCTCTCTGTCCTGGGATGAGGTGATGGACAGTGTGACTCTCTCTCTCTCTCTCTCTGCCCTGGGATGAGGTGATGGACAGTGTGACTCTCTCTCTCTCTCTGTCCTGGGATGAGGTGATGGACAGTGTGACTCTCTCTCTCTCTCTCTCCCTGTCCTGGGATGAGGTGATGGACAGTGTGACACTCTCTCTCTCTCTACCTCTGTCCTGGGATGAGGTGATGGACAGTGTGACTCTCTCTCTCTCTCTCTCTCTCTCTCTCTCTCTGTCCTGGGATGAGGTGATGGACAGTGTGACTCTCTCGCTCTCTCTCTCTCCCTGTCCTGGGATGAGGTGATGGACATTGTGATTCTCTCTCTCTCTCTCTCTCTCTGTCCTGGGATGAGGTGATGGACAGTGTGACTCTCTCTCTCTCTCTGTCTGTCCTGGGATGAGGTGATTGACAGTGTGACTCTCTCTCAGTTCAGTTCAGTTCAATTCAAATGCTTTATTGGCATGAAAGTTTACAGAGAACCATATTGCCAAAGCTTACATAGCAAAAAGGTACAGTTTTCCAACATTCTGTAGGTGTCAATCGATTTGACATTTGTTGGGTACATACAATATTACTTTTAAACAATATTAATTTTAAACAGTCTTTGTACTTCATTTGGTACGTTCAATATTAATTTAAACAGTCTTACTTTTAAACAGTCCTCAGGTTGTGACATGTTGTTACATATTTGGCCCCAAGGTATGGTCTGTCTCCTTCTCCTAGGACTAATCTCAATTTTGACAGATCATCCAATTCCTTGAAATCTGGGGTTGTTTGGCTTAGCTTGTTGAATAATATGTTTCTTGATGTGTTGAATTTTTCGCATTTTAGGAGGAAATGCATCTCTGTTTCAACCTCGCCAGCCAGACATTGATCGCATATTCTATTCTCTCTGGGCTGCCAGGATTTCTTGTATCTGCCTTTTTCAATTTCCAGTTGGTGGTCGCTTAGTCTGTACCTGGTGAGGGTCTGTCTCTGTTTTGTGTCTCTGATGGTCGTGAGGTAGTCTGCCAGTTTATATTCTCTTTTTAGGGCCCGGTAACATTCTAATCTGCTTTGGCTTTCGATTATTTTGTTCCAATGTTCCAGGTAGGTTTCTTTGCATTTTTTAATGATTTGGTTCACTCGGATTGGTGTTTGGACGGCTGTGTTGGTCTGGGGCTGGTCAGGGTCCGGCTGAGTACTTAGTTTCAGTAGCAGCTGACTCAGGGGACTCTTTTCTGGGTTTAGCTCTTGGGTCTGAAAGGCTTTGAAATGAAGGGTGTCTGGGGAGCTAGATTTGAGGTGATTTAGGAAGTTTAGTGCTCGTTTTTGGATGTTTATTATCAGTGGGTATCTGCCTAGTTCGGCTCTGCATGCATTTCTTGGCGTTTTTCTTTGGGTGCGAAGGATGCTTCGGCAGAATTCTGCATGTAGGGCTTCTATTGTGTGTTTTTCCCATTTAGTGTAGCTTTGGTGATTTAGCGGGCCCCATACTTCACTACCGTACAGTGCAATGGGCAGGATTATGCTGTCAAATATTTTGAGCCAGATTTTGATTGGGATTTGGATGTTGTAGAATTTTCTTTTTATTGCATATAGGGCTCTTCGGGCTTTTTCTTTTAGTGCATTCACTGCTATGCTGAAGCTCCCTGATGCTGTAATAGTTAGACCAAGGTAGGTGTAGCTCATAGTGTGTCCTATAGTGGTATCACTGAGGGTAAACTGGTATTTGTTTTCCTGACATCTGGGACTTTTCTGAAAAATCATGATGTTGGTTTTCTTTAGATTTACTGTTAGAGCCCAATTTTGGCAGTATTTGTCGAGTAGGTCAAGTTGTTGCTGTAATCCCTGTTCTGTGGGAGACAGCAGAACCAGGTCATCCGCATAGAACAGGGACTTCACTTCTCCATCCAGGAGACGGAGACCTCTCTCTCTCTCTCTCTGTCTTGGGATGAGCTGATGGACAGTGTGACTCTCTCTCTCTCTCTCCCTGTCCTGGGATGAGGTGATGGACAGTGTGACTCTCTCTCTCTCTCTCTCTCTCTCCCTGTCCTGGGATGAGGTGATGGACAGTGTGACTCTCTCTCTCTCTCTCCCTGTCCTGGGATGAGGTGATGGACAGTGTGACTCTCTCTCTCTCTCTCTCTCTCTCTCTCTCTCTCTCTCTGTCCTGGGATGAGGTGATGGACAGTGTGACTCTCTCTCTCTCTCTCTCTCTCTGTCCTGGGATGAGGTGATGGACAGTGTGACTCTCTCTCTCTCTCTCTCTCTCTGTCTCTCTCTCTCTGTCCTGGGATGAGGTGATGGACAGTGTGACTCTCTCCCTCTCTCTCTCTCTGTCCTGGGATGAGGTGATGGACAGTGTGACTCTCTCTCTCTCTCTCTCTCTGTCCTGGGATGAGGTGATGGACAGTGTGATTCTCTCTCTCTCTCTCTCTCTGTCCTGAGATGAGGTGATGGACACTGTGACTCTCTCTCTCTCCCTGTCCTGGGATGAGGTGATGGACAGTGTGACTCTCTCTCTCTCTCTCTCTCTCTCTCTGTCCTGGGATGAGGTGATTGACAGTGTGACTCTCTCTCTCTCTCTCTCTCTGTCCTGGGATGAGGTGATGGACAGTGTGACTCTCTCTCTCTCTCTCTCTCTCTGTCCTGGGATGAGGTGATGGACAGTGTGACTCTCTCTCTCTCTCTCTCTCTCTCTCTCTCTCTCTCTCTGTCCTGGGATGAGGTGATGGACAGTGTGACTCTCTCTCTCCCTGTCCTGGGATGAAGTGATGGACAGTGTGACTCTCTCTCTCTCTCTCTCTCTCTCTCTCTGTCCTGGGATGAGGTGATGGACAGTGCGACTCCAATTCAATTCAATTCCAATTCAAATGCTTTATTGGCATGAAAGTTTACAGAGAACCATATTGCCAAAGCTTACATTGCAAAAAGGTACAGTTTTCCAACATTCTGTAGGTGTCAATCGATTTGACATTTGTTGGTTACATACAACATTACTTTTAAACAATATTAATTTTAAACAGTCTTTGTACTTCATTTGGTACGCTCAATATTAATTTTAAACAGTCTTAATTTTTAAACAGTCCTCAGGTTGTGACATGTTGTTACATATTTGGCCCCAAGGTATGGTCTGTCTCCTTCTCCTAGGACTAATCTCAATTTTGACAGGTCATCCAATTCCATGAAATCTGGGGTTGTTTGGCTTAGCTTGTTGAATAATATGTTTCTTGATGTGTTGAATTTTTCGCATTTTAGGAGGAAATGCATCTCTGTTTCAACCTCGCCGGCCAGACATTGATCGCATATTCTATTCTCTCTAGGCTGCCAGGATTTCTTGTATCTGCCTTTTTCAATTTCCAGTTGGTGGTCGCTTAGTCTGTACCTGGTGAGGGTCTGTCTCTGTTTTGTGTCCCTGATGGTCGTGAGGTAGTCTGCCAGTTTATATTCTCTTTTTAGGGCCCGGTAACATTCTAATCTGCTTTGGCTTTCAGTTATTTTGTTCCAATGCTCCAGGTAGGTTTCTTTGCATTTTTTAATGATTTGGTTCACTCGGATTGGTGTTTGGACGGCTGTGTTGGTCTGGGGCTGGTCAGGGTCCGGCTGAGTACTTAGTTTCAGTAGCAGCTGACTCAGGGGACTCTTTTCTGGGTTTAGCTCTTGGGTCTGAAAGGCTTTGAAATGAAGGGTGTCTGGGGAGCTAGATTTGAGGTGATTTAGGAAGTTTAGTGCTCGTTTTTGGATGTTTATTATCAGTGGGTATCTGCCTAGTTCGGCTCTGCATGCATTTGTTGGCGTTTTTCTTTGGGTGCGAAGGATGCTTCGGCAGAATTTTGCATGTAGGGCTTCTATTGTGTGTTTTTCCCATTTAGTGTAGCTTTGGTGATTTAGTGGGCCCCATACTTCACTACCGTACAGTGCAATGGGCAGGATTATGCTGTCAAATATTTTGAGCCAGATTTTGATTGGGATTTGGATGTTGTCGAATTTTCTTTTTATTGCATATAGGGCTCTTCGGGCTTTTTCTTTTAGTGCATTCACTGCTATGCTGAAGCTCCCTGATGCTGTAATAGTTAGACCAAGGTAGGTGTAGCTCATAGTGTGTCCTATAGTGGTATCACTGAGGGTAAACTGGTATTTGTTTTCCTGACATCTGGGCCTTTTTTGAAAAATCATGATGTTGGTTTTCTTTAGATTTACTGTTAGAGCCCAATTTTGGCAGTATTTGTCGAGTAGGTCTAGTTGTTGCTGTAATCCCTGTTCTGTGGGAGACAGCAGAACCAGGTCGTCCGCATAGAACAGGGATTTCACTTCTCCATCCAGGAGACGGAGACCTGGTGACTCGCTTTGCTCCAGCATATCTGCTAATTCATTTATGTATATGTTGAACAGGGTCGGGCTCAAATTGCAGCCCTGCCAGATGCCTCTTCTCTGGGTGAAGAAATCGGTGCGTTTGTCTCCAATTTTGACCCCGCATTTGTTTTTCAGATACATTGATTTAATAAGGTCATAGACTTTGCCCCCTATTCCACACTGAAGAAGTTTATAATAGAGCCCTTCGTGCCATATAGAGTCAAAGGCTTTCTTGAAGTCGATGAAACAGGTGAATATTTTCCCATTTTTTGTTTGGTGTATATGTTTTTCAATGAGGGTGTGAAGGGTATAGATATGGTCGGCGGTGCGGTGTTTTGGAAGAACGCCTATTTGGTTTTTTCTGAGGATATTATGTTTGTTAAGAAAATCAAGTCATCTACTATTTAGAATACTCTCTCTCTCTCTCTCTCTCTCTCCCTGTCCTGGGATGAGGTGATGGACAGTGTGACTCTCTCTCTCTCTCTCTCTCTCTATGTCCTGGGATGAGGTGATGGACAGTGTGACTCTCTCTCTCTCTCTTTCCCTGTCCTGGGATGAGGTGATGGACAGTGTGTCTCTCTCTTTCTCTCTCTCTCTCTCTCTCTGTCCTGGGATGAGGTGATGGACAGTGTGACTCTCTCTCTCTCTCTCTCTCTCTCTGTCCTGGGATGAGGTGATGGACAGTGTGACTCTCTCTCTCTCTCTCTCTCTCTCCCTCTGTCCTGGGATGAGGTGTTGGACAGTGTGACTCTCTCTCTCTCTCTCCCTCTGTCCTGGGATGAGGTGATGGACAGTGTGACTCTCTCTCTCTCTCTCTCTCTCTCTCTGTCCTGGGATGAGGTGATGGACAGTGTGACTCTCTCTCTCTCTCTCCCTCTGTCCTGGGATGAGGTGATGGACAGTGTCACTCTCTCACTCTCTCTCTCTCTCTCTGTCCTGGGATGAGGTGATGGACAGTGTGACTCTCTCTCTCTCTCTCTGTCCTGGGATGAGGTGATGGACAGTGCGACTCTCTCTCTCTCAATTCAGTTCAGTTCAGTTCAAATGCTTTATTGGCATGAAAGTTTACAGAGAACCATATTGCCAAAGCTTACATAGCAAAAAGGTACAGTTTTCCAACATTCTGTAGGTGTCAATCGATTTGACATTTGTTGGGTATATACAATATTACTTTTAAACAATATTAATTTTAAACAGTCTTTCTACTTCATTTGGTATGTTCAATATTAATTTTAAACAGTCTTACTTTTAAACAGTCCTCAGGTTGTGACATGTTGTTACATATTTAGCCCCAAGGTATGGTCTGTCTCCTTCTCCTAGGACTAATCTCAATTTTGACAGATCATCCAATTCCTTGAAATCTGGGGTTGTTTGGCTTAGCTTGTTGAATAATATGTTTCTTGATGTGTTGAATTTTTCGCATTTTAGGAGGAAATGCATTTCTGTTTCAACCTCGCCAGCCAGACATTGATCGCATATTCTATTCTCTCTAGGCTGCCAGGATTTCTTGTATCTGCCTTTTTCAATTTCCAGTTGGTGGTCGCTTAGTCTGTACCTGGTGAGGGTCTGTCTCTGTTTTGTGTCTCTGATGGTCGTGAGGTAGTCTGCCAGTTTATATTCTCTTTTTAGGGCGCGGTAACATTCTAATCTGCTTTGGCTTTCGTTTATTTTGTTCCAATGTTCCAGGTAGGTTTCTTTGCATTTTTTAATGATTTGGTTCACTCGGATTGGTGTTTGGACGGCTGTGTTGGTCTGGGGCTGGTCAGGGTCCGGCTGAGTACTTAGTTTCAGTAGCAGCTGACTCAGGGGACTCTTTTCTGGGTTTAGCTCTTGGGTCTGAAAGGCTTTGAAATGAAGGGTGTCTGGGGAGCTAGATTTGAGGTGATTTAGGAAGTTTAGTGCTCGTTTTTGGATGTTTATTATCAGTGGGTATCTGCCTAGTTCGGCTCTGCATGCATTTGTTGGCGTTTTTCTTTGGGTGCGAAGGATGCTTCGGCAGAATTCTGCATGTAGGGCTTCTATTGTGTGTTTTTCCCATTTAGTGTAGCTTTGGTGATTTAGCGGGCCCCATACTTCACTACCGTACAGTGCAATGGGCAGGATTATGCTGTCAAAAATTTTGAGCCAGATTTTGATTGGGATTTGGATGTTGTAGAATTTTCTTTTTATTGCATATAGGGCTCTTCGGGCTTTTTCTTTTAGTGCATTCACTGCTATGCTGAAGCTCCCTGATGCTGTAATAGTTAGACCAAGGTAGGTGTAGCTCATAGTGTGTCCTATAGTGGTATCACTGAGGGTAAACTGGTATTTGTTTTCCTGACATCTGGGTCTTTTCTGAAAAATCATGATGTTGGTTTTCTTTAGATTTACTGTTAGAGCCCAATTTTGGCAGTATTTGTCGAGTAGGTCTAGTTGTTGCTGTAATCCCTGTTCTGTGGGAGACAGCAGAACCAGGTCGTCCGCATAGAACAGGGACTTCACTTCTCCATCCAGGAGACGGAGACCTGGTGACTCGCTTTGCTCCAGCATGTCTGCTAATTCATTTATGTATATGTTGAACAGGGTCGGGCTCAAATTGCAGCCCTGCCGGACGCCTCTTCTCTGGGTGAAGAAATCGGTGCGTTTGTCTCCAATTTTGACCCCGCATTTGTTTTTCAGATACATTGATTTAATAAGGTCATAGACTTTGCCCCCTATTCCACACTGAAGAAGTTTATAATAGAGCCCTTCGTGCCATATAGAGTCAAAGGCTTTCTTGAAGTCGATGAAACAGGCGAATATTTTCCCATTTTTTGTTTGGTGTTTATGTTTTTCAATGAGGGTGTGAAGGGTATAGATATGGTCGGCGGTGCGGTGTTTTGGAAGAAAGCCTATTTGGTTTTTTCTGAGGATATTATGTTTGTTAAGAAAATCAAGTCATCTACTATTTAGAATACTGCAGAATAACTTCCCTAGACAACTGTTGACACAGATGCCGCGGTAGTTATTTGGGTCTGATTTGTTTCCACTTTTATATATGGGGGAGATTAGTCCTTGGCACCAGATATCGGGAAAACAGCCTGAGCGTAATATGATGTTGAATAGTTTGAGTATCGCACCCTGCATCTCCATATTGCTGAACTTTAGCATTTCATTTTTGATGTTGTCTGGGCCACAGGCTTTCTTTAGGTGGAGAGATTTTGTTTTTGTGGCCAGTTCTTTCCATGTGATTGGGGAGTCTAGAGGGTTTTGGTTGTCTTTAATTGTTGCTTCTAATGTGTGGAGTTTTTCTGTGACCTGATGTTGACTTGGGTTTGTTTTGTTTTTTGGGATGTCTTTGTAGAGGTTTTCAAAATGTGTTCTCCAGATGTCGCCATCTTGGATTGGTAATGCTTGCAATTGTGTTGTACTCAGGTTATTCCACATTTCCCAGAATTGTTTTGGATTGGTGGAGTTTTCAATTTCTTCGAGTATTTTGTGGGTATAGTTTTGTGTTTTGTTCCTAATGGTGTGTTTATATCTTTTGAGGGTTTCATTGTATCTAGTACGTAGGTCCGGATTGTTTGGTTGCCGATGCTTTTGGTTTGATATTTTTCTCAGGTCTTTTCTGGCATTTTTGCATTCGTGGTCAAACCATTTCATATTTTTATTTTGTCTTTTGTGATGCTTCCTCTTCTGTTTCACGAGGTCGGCTTTTACAGCTGCCTCATGGAAGATCATATTTATATCCTCTATGGCCGTGTTTACACCATCTCTGGTGATCTCATATAGATTTTCTTTAAATTTTGAAATTTTACTTGTGAGATCAGGTGAATTTAGTGCTGTGATGAATTTATCTCCACTGTCTGGGGCCCATCTGTATGTCTGGTTTATTTTATGTAGCTTACTGTGTTCCTTTTTTGTGTCTGTAGTTTGGGCAGAAAGTTTAAGGTACACATTTATTTGGTTATGGTCTGAGAGGGGGGATTGCTGCCTGACAGTGAATGCGTTGATATCGCAGGGGTCCAGGTCAGTGATTGTATAGTCCACCACACTAGACCCAAGAGTTGAGGAGTATGTGAGTCTCCCTAGGGAGTCCCCTCTGAACCTACCATTAACTATGTACAGGCCTAAGGCTCGGCAGAGTTGCACTACCTCCCTACCGCTTTTATTTATTTCATGATCAAGGTTGTTCCGATTTGCGATGGCTGGTGTGACATCTAAAGGGGTCTGGCCAAACACATGGTTGTTTCCCTGTGGGTCTATGAAGTCAGGTTCACAACCGGTCCTTGCATTTAGGTCCCCACATATTATCACCTTTCCTTGGGCCTGGAAATGGCTGATTTCCATGTGGAGAGTATCAAATAACTCCTCTTCGAAATATGGCGAATCTATTGGAGGTATGTAGATCGCACATAAGTAAACATCTTTTTTTGCTATTCCTATATTTTTATCTAGTTTTAGCCATACGTGTGATTTCCCCTGTTTTACCGGTGAGATGTGTTTGTCCAGTTCTCCCTTATACCACACCAATATTCCCCCGGAGGTTCTGCCCTTGCGTGTTTTAGTGTTCTTTACTGAGGGCACAATGATTTCATGGTACATTGGAGGACAGTGGGTCGGCATGTCCTTTTGGCACCATGTTTCTGTTAACACAATTATATCAATGTCTTTTATAGCTTTTAGGAATTCAGGGTCTGTACTCTTCATCCCAAAAGTTGAGGAGCGGAGGCCCTGGATATTCCAGCAGCTTATGTGGAAAGAACGCATTTATATAGTTCAATAAAACGAAATAAAATGGACCTATTTTGTGGGATGAGTGTGGAAACACTATTTTCTATAATGCTAAGTGATGATTTAGTATAAATTTCATGAGGCATGCACATATATCTATCTAATAATAGTAATAATACTGATAAGATAACAATAATGATAATGATAAATAACAATATTAATAATTTCTCCGGCTTTCTATCAGGCTGTTCAGCATCGTCATGATCTTTCTCAGTTCTTGGTCTACAGTCTGTGGTCTAGAGGGGGGTCTTGGGTCAGGTATAAAAGCACGGTTCTGTTGTCGGTTTTGTAAAGGGGGGTGGGGGACATTGGTGGTCCTGTTTGGGCTCCCAATGGTAGGGGGGGTGGGAGGGCTGCGTCTTTTGGCAGTGTTTATGAGGTTTCTTGTGAAGACCCACATCCGCTGTTTGAGTAGATGTATTTCGTCATAGAGGTCCCTTGTGTTGATGTTTGGATGATGGGCCAGGGAGACGTTGGGGAGGACAGAACATCTCGTGTCGATCTCCCTGTTGGTGTCTCTCTCTCTCTCTCTCTGTCCTGGGATGAGGTGATGGACAGTGTGACTCTCCCCCTCTCTCTCTCTCTCTCTCTCTCCCTGTCCTGGGATGAGGTGATGGTCAGTGTGACTCTCTCTCTCTCTCTCTCTCTCTCTCTGTCCTGGGATGAGGTGATGGTCAGTGTGACTCTCTCTCTCTCTCTTTCTCTGTCCTGGGATGAGGTGATGGACAGTGTGACTCTCTCTCTCTCTCTCTCTCTCTGTCCTGGGATGAGGTGATGGACACTGTGACTCTCTCTCTCTCTCTCTCTGTCCTGGGATGAGGTGATGGACAGTGTGACTCTCTCTCTCTCTCTCTCTCTCTACCTCTGTCCTGGGATGAGGTGATGGACAGTGTGACTCTCTCTCTCTCTCTCTCTCTCTCTCTCTCTGTCCTGGGATGAGGTGATGGACAGTGTGACTCTCTCTCTCTCTCTCTCTCCCTGTCCTGGGATGAGGTGATGGACATTGTGATTCTCTCTCTCTCTCTCTCTCGCTGTCCTGGGATGAGGTGATGGACAGTGTGACTCTCTCTCTCTCTCTCTGTCTGTCCTGGGATGAGGTGATTGACAGTGTGACTCTCTCTCTCTCTCTCTCTCTCTCTGTCTTGGGATGAGGTGATGGACAGTGTGACACTCTCTCTCTCTCTCCCTGTCCTGGGATGAGGTGATGGACAGTGTGACTCTCTCTCTCTCTCTCTCTCTCTCCCTGTCCTGGGATGAGGTGATGGACAGTGTGACTCTCTCTCTCTCCCTGTCCTGGGATGAGGTGATGGACAGTGTGACTCTCTCTCTCTCTCTCTCTCTGCCCTGGGATGAGGTGATGGACAGTGTGACTCTCTCTCTCTCTCTCTCTCTCTCTCTCTGTCCTGGGATGAGGTGATGGACAGTGTGACTCTCTCTCTCTCTCTCTCTCTCAGTTCAGTTCAGTTCAGTTCAAATGCTTTATTGGCATGAAAGTTTACAGAGAACCATATTGCCAAAGCTTACATAGCAAAAAGGTACAGTTTTCCAACATTCTGTAGGTGTCAATCGATTTGACATTTGTTGGGTATATACAATATTACTTTTAAACAATATTAATTTTAAACAGTCTTTCTACTTCATTTGGTACGTTCAATATTAATTTTAAACAGTCTTACTTTTAAACAGTCCTCAGGTTGTGACATGTTGTTACATATTTAGCCCCAAGGTATGGTCTGTCTCCTTCTCCTAGGACTAATCTCAATTTTGACAGATCATCCAATTCCTTGAAATCTGGGGTTGTTTGGCTTAGCTTGTTGAATAATATGTTTCTTGATGTGTTGAATTTTTCGCATTTTAGGAGGAAATGCATTTCTGTTTCAACCTCGCCAGCCAGACATTGATCGCATATTCTATTCTCTCTAGGCTGCCAGGATTTCTTGTATCTGCCTTTTTCAATTTCCAGTTGGTGGTCGCTTAGTCTGTACCTGGTGAGGGTTTGTCTCTGTTTTGTGTCTCTGATGGTCGTGAGGTAGTCTGCCAGTTTATATTCTCTTTTTAGGGCCCGGTAACATTCTAATCTGCTTTGGCTTTCGGTTATTTTGTTCCAATGTTCCAGGTAGGTTTCTTTGCATTTTTTAATGATTTGGTTCACTCGGATTGGTGTTTGGACGGCTGTGTTGGTCTGGGGCTGGTCAGGGTCCGGCTGAGTACTTAGTTTCAGTAGCAGCTGACTCAGGGGACTCTGTTCTGGGTTTAGCTCTTGGGTCTGAAAGGCTTTGAAATGAAGGGTATCTGGGGAGCTAGATTTGAGGTGATTTAGGAAGTTTAGTGCTCGTTTTTGGATGTTTATTATCAGTGGGTATCTGCCTAGTTCGGCTCTGCATGCATTTGTTGGCGTTTTTCTTTGGGTGCGAAGGATGTTTCGGCAGAATTCTGCATGTAGGGCTTCTATTGTGTGTGTGTCTCTCTCTCTCTCTGTCCTGGGATGAGGTGATGGACAGTGCGACTCTCTCTGTCTCTCTCTCTCTCTCTCTGTCCTGGGATGAGGTGATGGACAGTGTGACTCTCTCTCTCTCTCTCTCTCTCTCTCTGTCCTGGGATGAGGTGATGGACAGTGTGACTCTCTCTCTCTCTCTCTACCTCTGTCCTGGGATGAGGTGATGGACAGTGTGACTCTCTCTTTCTCTCTCTCTCTCTCTCTCTGTCCTGGGATGAGGTGATGGACAGTGTGACTCTCTCTCTCTCTCTCTCTCTCTCTGTCCTGGGATGAGGTGATGGACAGTGTGACTCTCTCTCTCTCTCTCTCTCTCTCTCTCTGTCCTGGGATGAGGTGTTGGACAGTGTGACTCTCTCTCTCTCTCTCCCTCTGTCCTGGGATGAGGTGATGGACAGTGTGACTCTCTCTCTCTCTCTCTCTCTGTCCTGGGATGAGGTGATGGACAGTGTGACTCTCTCTCTCTCTCTCTCTCTCTCTGTCCTGGGATGAGGTGATGGACAGTGTGACTCTCTCTCTCTCTCTCCCTCTGTCCTGGGATGAGGTGATGGACAGTGTGACTCTCTCTCTCTCTCTCTCTCTCTCTGTCCTGGGATGAGGTGATGGACAGTGTGACTCTCTCTCTCTCTCTCTCTACCTCTGTCCTGGGATGAGGTGATGGACAGTGTGACTCTCTCTCTCTCTCTCTCTCTCTCTCTGTCCTGGGATGAGGTGATGGACAGTGTGACTCTCTCTCTCTCAATTCAATTCAAATGCTTTATTGGCATGAAAGTTTACAGAGAACCATATTGCCAAAGCTTACATAGCAAAAAGGTACAGTTTTCCAACATTCTGTAGGTGTCAATCGATTTGACATTTGTTGGGTACATACAATAATACTTTTAAACAATATTAATTTTAAACATTCTTTCTACTTCATTGGGTACGTTCAATATTAATTTTAAACAGTCTTACTTTTAAACAGTCCTCAGGTTGTGACATGTTGTTACATATTTGGCCCCAAGGTATGGTCTGTCTCCTTCTCCTAGGACTAATCTCAATTTTGACAGATCATCCAATTCCTTGAAATCTGGGGTTGTTTGGCTTAGCTTGTTGAATAATATGTTTCTTGATGTGTTGAATTTTTCGCATTTTAGGAGGAAATGCATTTCTGTTTCAACCTCGCCAGCCAAACATTGATCGCATATTCTATTCTCTCTAGGCTGCCAGGATTTCTTGTATCTGCCTTTTTCAATTTCCAGTTGGTGGTCGCTTAGTCTGTACCTGGTGAGGGTCTGTCTCTGTTTTGTGTCTCTGATGGTCGTGAGGTAGTCTGCCAGTTTATATTCTCTTTTTAGGGCCCGGTAACATTCTAATCTGCTTTGGCTTTCGGTTATTTTGTTCCAATGTTCCAGGTAGGTTTCTTTGCATTTTTTAATGATTTGGTTCACTCGGATTGGTGTTTGGACGGCTGTGTTGGTCTGGGGCTGGTCAGGGTCCGGCTGAGTACTTAGTTTCAGTAGCAGCTGACTCAGGGGACTCTTTTCTGGGTTTAGCTCTTGGGTCTGAAAGGCTTTGAAATGAAGGGTGTCTGGGGAGCTAGATTTGAGGTGATTTAGGAAGTTTAGTGCTCGTTTTTGGATGTTTATTATCAGTGGGTATCTGCCTAGTTCGGCTCTGCATGCATTTGTTGGCGTTTTTCTTTGGGTGCGAAGGATGCTTTGGCAGAATTCTGCATGTAGGGCTTCTATTGTGTGTTTTTCCCATTTAGTGTAGCTTTGGTGATTTAGCGGGCCCCATACTTCACTACCGTACAGTGCAATGGGCAGGATTATGCTGTCAAATATTTTGAGCCAGATTTTGATTGGGATTTGGATGTTGTAGAATTTTCTTTTTATTGCATATAGGGCTCTTCGGGCTTTTTCTTTTAGTGCATTCACTGCTATGCTGAAGCTCCCTGATGCTGTAATAGTTGGACCAAGGTAGGTGTAGCTCATAGTGTGTCCTATAGTGGTATCACTGAGGGTAAACTGGTATTTGTTTTCCTGACATCTGGGTCTTTTTTGAAAAATCATGATGTTGGTTTTCTTTAGATTTACTGTTAGAGCCCAATTTTGGCAGTATTTGTCGAGTAGGTCTAGTTGTTGCTGTAATCCCTGTTCTGTGGATGACAGCAGAACCAGGTCGTCCGCATAGAACAGGGACTTCACTTCTCCATCCAGGAGACGGAGACCTGGTGACTCGCTTTGCTCCAGCATGTCTGCTAATTCATTTATGTATATGTTGAACAGGGTCAGGCTCAAATTGCAGCCCTGCCGGACGCCTCTTCTCTGGGTGAAGAAATCGGTGCGTTTGTCTCCAATTTTGACCCCGCATTTGTTTTTCAGATACATTGATTTAATAATTCATAGACTTTGCCCCCTATTCCACACTGAAGAAGTTTATAATAGAGCCCTTCGTGCCATATAGAGTCAAAGGCTTTCTTGAAGTCGATGAAACAGGCGAATATTTTCCCATTTTTTGTTTGGTGTATATGTTTTTCAATGAGGGTGTGAAGGGTATAGATATGGTCGGCGGTGCGGTGTTTTGGAAGAAAGCCTATTTGGTTTTTTCTGAGGATATTATGTTTGTTAAGAAAATCAAGTAATCTACTATTTAGAATACTGCAGAATAACTTCCCTAGACAACTGTTGACACAGATGCCGCGGTAGTTATTTGGGTCTGATTTGTTTCCACTTTTATATATGGGGGAGATTAGTCCTTGGCACCAGATATCGGGAAAACAGCCTGAGCGTAATATGATGTTGAATAGTTTGAGTATCGCACCCTGCATCTCCATATTGCTGAACTTGAGCATTTCATTTTTGATGTTGTCTGGGCCACAGGCTTTCTTTAGGTGGAGAGATTTTGTTTTTGTGGCCAGTTCTTTCCATGTGATTGGGGAGTCTAGAGGGTTTTGGTTGTCTTTAATTGTTGCTTCTAATGTGTGGCGTTTTTCTGTGACCTGATGTTGACTTGGGTTTGTTTCGTTTATTGGGATGTCTTTGTAGAGGTTTTCAAAATGTGTTCTCCAGATGTCGCCATCTTGGATTGGTAATGCTTGCAATTGTGTTGTACTCAGGTTATTCCACATTTCCCAGAATTGTTTTGGATTGGTGGAGTTTTCAATTTCTTCGAGTATTTTGTGGGTATAGTTTTGTGTTTTGTTCCTAATGGTGTGTTTATATCTTTTGAGGGTTTCATTGTATCTAGTACGTAGGTCCGGATTGTTTGGTTGCCGATGCTTTTGGTTTGATATTTTTCTCAGGTCTTTTCTGGCATTTTTGCATTCGTGGTCAAACCATTTCATATTTTTATTTTGTCTTTTGTGACGCTTCCTCTTCTGTTTCACGAGGTCGGCTTTTACAGCTGCCTCATGGAAGATCATATTTATATCCTCTATGGCCGTGTTTACACCATCTCTGGTGATCTCATATAGATTTTCTTTAAATTTTGAAATTTTACTTGTGAGATCAGGTGAATTTAGTGCTGTGATGAATTTATCTCCACTGTCTGGGGCCCATCTGTATGTCTGGTTTATTTTATGTAGCTTACTGTGTTCCTTTTTTGTGTCTGTAGTTTGGGCAGAAAGTTTAAGGTACACATTTATTTGGTTATGGTCTGAGAGGGGGGATTGCTGCCTGACAGTGAATGCGTTGATATCGCAGGGGTCCAGGTCAGTGATTGTATAGTCCACCACACTAGACCCAAGAGTTGAGGAGTATGTGAGTCTCCCTAGGGAGTCCCCTCTGAACCTACCATTAACTATGTACAGGCCTAAGGCTCGGCAGACTTGCACTACCTCCCTACCGCTTTTATTTATTTCACGATCAAGGTTGTTCCGATTTGTGATGGCTGGTGTGACATCTAAAGGGGTCTGGCCAAACACATGGTTGTTTCCCTGTGGGTCTATGAAGTCAGGTTCACAACCGGTCCTTGCATTTAGGTCCCCACATATTATCACCTTTCCTTGGGCCTGGAAATGGCTGATTTCCATGTGGAGAGTATCAAATAACTCCTCTTCGAAATATGGCGAATCTATTGGAGGTATGTAGATCGCACATAAGTAAACATCTTTTTTTGCTATTCCTATATTTTTATCTAGTTTTAGCCATACGTGTGATTTCCCCTGTTTTACCGGTGAGATGTGTTTGTCCAGTTCTCCCTTATACCACACCAATATTCCCCCGGAGGTTCTGCCCTTGCGTGTTTTAGTGTTCTTTACTGAGGGCACAATGATTTCATGGTACATTGGAGGACAGTGGGTCGGCACGTCCTTTTGGCACCATGTTTCTGTTAACACAATTATATCAATGTCTTTTATAGCTTTTAGGAATTCAGGGTCTGTACTCTTCATCCCAAAAGTTGAGGAGCGGAGGCCCTGGATATTCCAGCAGCTTATGTGGAAAGAACGCATTTATATAGTTCAATAAAACGAAATAAAATGGACCTATTTTGTGGGATGAGTGTGGAAACACTATTTTCTATAATGCTAAATGATGATTTAGTATAAATTTCATGAGGCATGCACATATATCTATCTAATAATAGTAATAATACTGATAAGATAACAATAATGATAATGATAAATAACAATATTAATAATTTCTCCGGCTTTCTATCAGGCTGTTCAGCATCGTCATGATCTTTCTCAGTTCTTGGTCTACAGTCTGTGGTCTAGAGGGGGGTCTTGGGTCAGGTATAAAAGCACGGTTCTGTTGTAGGTTTTGTAAAGGGGGGTGGGGGACATTGGTGGTCCTGTTTGGGCTCCCAATGGTAGAGGGGGTGGGGTGATGGACAGTGTGACACCCCTCTCTCTCTCTCTCTCTCTCTCTCCCTGTCCTGGGATGAGGTGATGGTCAGTGTGAATCTCTCTCTCTCTCTCTCTCTCTCTGTCCTGGGATGAGGTGATGGTCAGTGTGACTCTCTCTCTCTCTCTCTCTCTCTCTGTCCTGGGATGAGGTGATGGACAGTGTGACTCTCTCTCTCTCTCTCTCTCTCTGTCCTGGGATGAGGTGATGGACAGTGTGACTCTCTCTCTCTCTCTCTCTGTCCTGGGATGAGGTGATGGACAGTGTGAATCTCTCTCTCTCTCTCTCTCTCTACCTCTGTCCTGGGATGAGGTGATGGACAGTGTGACTCTCTCTCTCTCTCTCTCTCTCTCTCTGTCCTGGGATGAGGTGATGGACAGTGTGACTCTCTCTCTCTCTCTCTCTGTCCTGGGATGAGGTGATGGACAGTGTGACTCTCTCTCTCTCTCTCTCTCTCTCTGTCCTGGGATGAGGTGATGGACAGTGTGACTCTCTCTCTCTCTCTCTCCCTGTCCTGGGATGAGGTGATGGACAGTGTGACACTCTCTCTCTCTACCTCTGTCCTGGGATGAGGTGATGGACAGTGTGACTCTCTCTCTCTCTCTCTCTCTCTCTCTCTGTCCTGGGATGAGGTGATGGACAGTGTGACTCTCTCTCTCTCTCTCGCTCCCTGTCCTGGGATGAGGTGATGGACATTGTGATTCTCTCTCTCTCTCTCTCTCTCTGTCCTGGGATGAGGTGATGGTCAGTGTGACTCTCTCTCTCTCTCTGTCTGTCCTGGGATGAGGTGATTGACAGTGTGATTCTCTCTCTCTCTCCCTCTCTCTCTGTCTTGGGATGAGGTGATGGACAGTGTGACTCTCTCTCTCTCTCTCCCTGTCCTGCGATGAGGTGATGGACAGTGTGACTCTCTCTCTCTCTCTCTCTCTCTCTCCCTGTCCTGGGATGAGGTGATGGACAGTGTGACTCTCTCTCTCTCTCTCCCTGTCCTGGGATGAGGTGATGGACAGTGTGACTCTCTCTCTCTCTCTCCAATTCCAATTCCAATTTTTTTTCCAATTAAAATGCTTTATTGGCATGAAAGTTTACAGAGAACCATATTGCCAAAGCTTACATAGCAAAAAGGTACAGTTTTCCAACATTCTGTAGGTGTCAATCGATTTGACATTTGTTGGGTACATACAATATTACTTTTAAACAATATTAATTTTAAACAGTCTTTGTACTTCATTTGGTACGTTCAATATTAATTTTAAACAGTCTTAATTTTAAACAGTCCTCAGGTTGTGACATGTTGTTACATATTTGGCCCCAAGGTATGGTCTGTCTCCTTCTCCTAGGACTAATCTCAATTTTGACAGATCATCCAATTCCTTGAAATCTGGGGTTGTTTGGCTTAGCTTGTTGAATAATATGTTTCTTGATGTGTTGAATTTTTCGCATTTTAGGAGGAAATGCATTTCTGTTTCAACCTCGCCAGCCAGACATTGATCGCATATTCTATTCTCTCTAGGCTGCCAGGATTTCTTGTATCTGCCTTTTTCAATTTCCAGTTGGTGGTCGCTTAGTCTGTACCTGGTGAGGGTCTGTCTCTGTTTTGTGTCTCTGATGGTCGTGAGGTAGTCTGCCAGTTTATATTCTCTTTTTAGGGCCCGGTAACATTCTAATCTGCTTTGGCTTTTGGTTATTTTGTTCCAATGTTCCAGGTAGGTTTCTTTGCATTTTTTAATGATTTGGTTCACTCGGATTGGTGTTTGGGCGGCTGTGTTGGTCTGGGGCTGGTCAGGGTCCGGCTGAGTACTTAGTTTCCGTAGCAGCTGACTCAGGGGACTCTTTTCTGGGTTTAGCTCTTGGGTCTGAAAGGCTTTGAAATGAAGGGTGTCTGGGGAGCTAGATTTGAGGTGATTTAGGAAGTTTAGTGCTCGTTTTTGGATGTTTATTATCAGTGGGTATCTGCCTAGTTCGGCTCTGCATGCATTTGTTGGCGTTTTCCTTTGGGTGCGAAGGATGCTTCGGCAGAATTCTGCATGTAGGGCTTCTATTGTATGTTTTTCCCATTTAGTGTAGCTTTGGTGATTTAGCGGGCCCCATACTTCACTACCGTACAGTGCAATGGGCAGGATTATGCTGTCAAATATTTTGAGCCAGATTTTGATTGGGATTTGGATGTTGTAGAATTTTCTTTTTATTGCATATAGGGCTCTTCGGGCTTTTTCTTTTAGTGCATTCACTGCTATGCTGAAGCTCCCTGATGCTGTAATAGTTAGACCAAGGTAGGTGTAGCTCATAGTGTGTCCTATAGTGATATCACTGAGGGTAAACTGGTATTTGTTTTCCTGACATCTGGGCCTTTTTTGAAAAATCATGATGTTGGTTTTCTTTAGATTTACTGTTAGAGCCCAATTTTGGCAGTATTTGTCGAGTAGGTCTAGTTGTTGCTGTAATCCCTGTTCTGTGGGAGACAGCAGAACCAGGTCATCCGCATAGAACAGGGATTTCACTTCTCCATCTAGGAGACGGAGACCTGGTGACTCGCTTTGCTCCAGCATGTCTGCTAATTCATTTATGTATATGTTGAACAGGGTCGGGCTCAAATTGCAGCCCTGCCGGACGCCTCTTCTCTGGGTGAAGAAATCGGTGCGTTTGTCTCCAATTTTGACCCCGCATTTGTTTTTCAGATACATTGATTTAATAAGGTCATAGACTTTGCCCCCTATTCCACATTGAAGAAGTTTATAATAGAGCCCTTCGTGCCATATAGAGTCAAAGGCTTTCTTGAAGTCGATGAAACAGGCGAATATTTTCCCATTTTTTGTTTGGTGTATATGTTTTTCAATGAGGGTGTGAAGGGTATAGATATGGTCGGCGGTGCGGTGTTTTGGAAGAAAGCCTATTTGGTTTTTTCTGAGGATATTATGTTTGCTAAGAAAATCAAGTAATCTACTATTTAGAATACTGCAGAATAACTTCCCTAGACAACTGTTGACACAGATGCCGCGGTAGTTATTTGGGTCTGATTTGTTTCCGCTTTTATATATGGGGGAGATTAGTCCTTGGCACCAGATATCGGGAAAACAGCCTGAACGTAATATGATGTTGAATAATTTGAGTACCGCACCCTGCATCTCCATATTGCTGAACTTGAGCATTTCATTTTTGATGTTGTCTGGGCCACAGGCTTTCTTTAGGTGGAGAGATTTTGTTTTTGTGGCCATTTCTTTCCATGTGATTGGGGAGTCTAGAGGGTTTTGGTTGTCTTTGATTGTTGCTTCTAATGTGTGGAGTTTTTCTGTGACCTGATGTTGACTTGGGTTTGTTTCGTTTATTGGGATGTCTTTGTAGAGGTTTTCAAAATGTGTTCTCCAGATGTCGCCATCTTGGATTGGTAATGCTTGCAATTGTGTTGTACTCTCTCTCTCTCTCTCTCTCTCTCTGCCCTGGGATGAGATGATGGACAGTGTGACTCTCTCTCTCTCTCTCTCTCTCTCTGTCCTGGGATGAGGTGATGGACAGTGTGACTCTCTCTCTCTCTCTCTCCCTGTCCTGGGATGAGGTGATGGACAGTGTGACTCTCTCTCTCTCTCTCTCTCAGTCCTGGGATGAGGTGATGGACAGTGTGACTCTCTCTCTCTCTCTCTCTCTCTCTCTGTCCTGGGATGAGGTGATGGACAGTGCGACTCTCTCTCTCTCTCTCTCTCTCTCCCTGTCCTGGGATGAGGTGATGGACAGTGTGACTCTCTCTCTCTCTCTCTCTCTCTCTCTGTCCTGGGATGAGGTGATGGACAGTGTGACTCTCTCTCTCTCTCTCTCCCTGTCCTGGGATGAGGTGATGGACAGTGTGACTCTCTCTTTCTCTCTCTCTCTCTCTCTCTGTCCTGGGATGAGGTGATGGACAGTGTGACTCTCTCTCTCTCTCTCTCTCTCTCTCTCTGTCCTGGGATGAGGTGTTGGACAGTGTGACTCTCTCTCTCTCTCCCTCTGTCCTGGGATGAGGTGATGGACAGTGTGACTCTCTCTCTCTCTCTCTCTCTCTCTGTCCTGGGATGAGGTGATGGACAGTGTGACACTCTCTCTCTCTCTCTCTCTCTCTGTCCTGGGATGAGGTGATGGACAGTGTGACTCTCTCTCTCTCTCTCTCTCTCTGTCCTGGAATGAGGTGATGGACAGTGTGACTCTCTCTCTCTCTCTCTCTCTCTCTGTCCTGGGATGAGGTGATGGACAGTATGACTCTCTCTCTCTCTCTCTCTCTCTCTCTCTGTCCTGGGATGAGGTGTTGGACAGTGTGACTCTCTCTCTCTCCCTCTGTCCTGGGATGAGGTGATGGACAGTGTGACTCTCTCTCTCTCTCTCTCTCTCTCTGTCCTGGGATGAGGTGATGGACAGTGTGACTCTCTCTCTCTCTCTCCCTCTGTCCTGGGATGAGGTGATGGACATTGTGACTCTCTCTCTCTCTCTCTCTCCCTCTGTCCTGGGATGAGGTGATGGACAGTGTCACTCTCTCGCTTTCTCTCAGTTCAGTTCAGTTCAGTTCAGTTCAGTTCAAATGCTTTATTGGCATGAAAGTTTACAGAGAACCATATTGCCAAAGCTTACATAGCAAAAAGGTACAGTTTTCCAACATTCTGTAGGTGTCAATCGATTTGACATTTGTTGGGTACATACAATATTACTTTTAAACAATATTAATTTTAAACAGTCTTTCTACTTCATTTGGTACGTTCAATATTAATTTTAAACAGTCTTACTTTTAAACAGTCCTCAGGTTGTGACATGTTGTTACATATTTAGCCCCAAGGTATGGTCTGTCTCCTTTTCCTAGGACTAATCTCAATTTTGACAGATCATGCAATTCCTTGAAATCTGGGGTTGTTTGGCTTAGCTTGTTGAATAATATGTTTCTTGATGTGTTGAATTTTTCGCATTTTAGGAGGAAATGCATTTCTGTTTCAACCTCGCCAGCCAGACATTGATCGCATATTCTATTCTCTCTAGGCTGCCAGGATTTCTTGTATCTGCCTTTTTCAATTTCCAGTTGGTGGTCGCTTAGTCTGTACCTGGTGAGGGTCTGTCTCTGTTTTGTGTCTCTGATGGTCGTGAGGTAGTCTGCCAGTTTATATTCTCTTTTTAGGGCCCGGTAACATTCTAATCTGCTTTGGCTTTCGGTTATTTTGTTCCAATGTTCCAGGTAGGTTTCTTTGCATTTTTTAATGATTTGGTTCACTCGGATTGGTGTTTGGACGGCTGTGTTGGTCTGGGGCTGGTCAGGGTCCGGCTGAGTACTTAGTTTCAGTAGCAGCTGACTCAGGGGACTCTTTTCTGGGTTTAGCTCTTGGGTCTGAAAGGCTTTGAAATGAAGGGTGTCTGGGGAGCTAGATTTGAGGTGATTTAGGAAGTTTAGTGCTCGTTTTTGGATGTTTATTATCAGTGGGTATCTGCCTAGTTCGGCTCTGCATGCATTTGTTGGCGTTTTTCTTTGGGTGCGAAGGATGCTTCGGCAGAATTCTGCATGTAGGGCTTCTATTGTGTGTTTTTCCCATTTAGTGTAGCTTTGGTGATTTAGCGGGCCCCATACTTCACTACCGTACAGTGCAATGGGCAGGATTATGCTGTCAAAAATTTTGAGCCAGATTTTGATTGGGATTTGGATGTTGTAGAATTTTCTTTTTATTGCATATAGGGCTCTTCGGGCTTTTTCTTTTAGTGCATTCACTGCTATGCTGAAGCTCCCTGATGCTGTAATAGTTAGACCAAGGTAGGTGTAGCTCATAGTGTGTCCTATAGTGGTATCACTGAGGGTAAACTGGTATTTGTTTTCCTGACATCTGGGTCTTTTCTGAAAAATCATGATGTTGGTTTTCTTTAGATTTACTGTTAGAGCCCAATTTTGGCAGTATTTGTCGAGTAGGTCTAGTTGTTGCTGTAATCCCTGTTCTGTGGGAGACAGCAGAACCAGGTCGTCCGCATAGAACAGGGACTTCACTTCTCCATCCAGGAGACGGAGACCTGGTGACTCGCTTTGCTCCAGCATGTCTGCTAATTCATTTATGTATATGTTGAACAGGGTCGGGCTCAAATTGCAGCCCTGCCGGACGCCTCTTCTCTGGGTGAAGAAATCGGTGCGTTTGTCTCCAATTTTGACCCCGCATTTGTTTTTCAGATACATTGATTTAATAAGGTCATAGACTTTGCCCCCTATTCCACACTGAAGAAGTTTATAATAGAGCCCTTCGTGCCATATAGAGTCAAAGGCTTTCTTGAAGTCGATGAAACAGGCGAATATTTTCCCATTTTTTGTTTGGTGTTTATGTTTTTCAATGAGGGTGTGAAGGGTATAGATATGGTCGGCGGTGCGGTGTTTTGGAAGAAAGCCTATTTGGTTTTTTCTGAGGATATTATGTTTGTTAAGAAAATCAAGTAATCTACTATTTAGAATACTGCAGAATAACTTCCCTAGACAACTGTTGACACAGATGCCGCGGTAGTTATTTGGGTCTGATTTGTTTCCACTTTTATATATGGGGGAGATTAGTCCTTGGCACCAGATATCGGGAAAACAGCCTGAGCGTAATATGATGTTGAATAGTTTGAGTATCGCACCCTGCATCTCCATATTGCTGAACTTTAGCATTTCATTTTTGATGTTGTCTGGGCCACAGGCTTTCTTTAGGTGGAGAGATTTTGTTTTTGTGGCCAGTTCTTTCCATGTGATTGGGGAGTCTAGAGGGTTTTGGTTGTCTTTAATTGTTGCTTCTAATGTGTGGAGTTTTTCTGTGACCTGATGTTGACTTGGGTTTGTTTTGTTTATTGGGATGTCTTTGTAGAGGTTTTCAAAATGTGTTCTCCAGATGTCGCCATCTTGGATTGGTAATGCTTGCAATTGTGTTGTACTCAGGTTATTCCACATTTCCCAGAATTGTTTTGGATTGGTGGAGTTTTCAATTTCTTCGAGTATTTTGTGGGTATAGTTTTGTGTTTTGTTCCTAATGGTGTGTTTATATCTTTTGAGGGTTTCATTGTATCTAGTACGTAGGTCCGGATTGTTTGGTTGCCGATGCTTTTGGTTTGATATTTTTCTCAGGTCTTTTCTGGCATTTTTGCATTCGTGGTCAAACCATTTCATATTTTTATTTTGTCTTTTGTGATGCTTCCTCTTCTGTTTCACGAGGTCGGCTTTTACAGCTGCCTCATGGAAGATCATATTTATATCCTCTATGGCCGTGTTTACACCATCTCTGGTGATCTCATATAGATTTTCTTTAAATTTTGAAATTTTACTTGTGAGATCAGGTGAATTTAGTGCTGTGATGAATTTATCTCCACTGTCTGGGGCCCATCTGTATGTCTGGTTTATTTTATGTAGCTTACTGTGTTCCTTTTTTGTGTCTGTAGTCCTGGGATGAGGTGATGGACAGTGCGACTCTCTCTCTCTCTCTCTGTCCTGGGATGAGGTGATGGACAGTGTGACTCCCCCTCTCTCTCTCTCTCTCTCTCTCCCTGTCCTGGGATGAGGTGATGGTCAGTGTGACTCTCTCTCTCTCTCTCTCTCTCTCTGTCCTGGGATGAGGTGATGGACAGTGTGACTCTCTCTCTCTCTCTCTCTGTCCTGGGATGAGGTGATGGACAGTGTGACTCTCTCTCTCTCTCTCTCTCTCTCTCTCTCTCTCTGTCCTGGGATGAGGTGATGGACAGTGTGACTCTCTCTCTCTCTCTCTCTCCCTGTCCTGGGATGAGGTGATGGACATTGTGATTCTCTCTCTCTCTCTCTCTCTCTCTCTGTCCTGGGATGAGGTGATGGACAGTGTGACTCTCTCTCTCTCTCTGTCTGTCCTGGGATGAGGTGATTGACAGTGTGACTCTCTCTCTCTCTCTCTCTCTCTGTCTTGGGATGAGGTGATGGACAGTGTGACTCTCTCTCTCTCTCTCCCTGTCCTGGGATGAGGTGATGGACAGTGTGACTCTCTCTCTCTCTCCCTGTCCTGGGATGAGGTGATGGACAGTGTGACTCTCTCTCTCTCTCTCTCTCTCTGTCCTGGAATGAGGTGATGGACAGTGTGACTCTCTCTCTCTCTCTCTCTCTCTCTGTCCTGGGATGAGGTGATGGACAGTATGACTCTCTCTCTCTCTCTCTCTCTCTCTCACTGTCCTGGGATGAGGTGTTGGACAGTGTGACTCTCTCTCTCTCCCTCTGTCCTGGGATGAGGTGATGGACAGTGTGACTCTCTCTCTCTCTCTCTCTCTCTCTGTCCTGGGATGAGGTGATGGACAGTGTGACTCTCTCTCTCTCTCTCCCTCTGTCCTGGGATGAGGTGATGGACATTGTGACTCTCTCTCTCTCTCTCTCTCCCTCTGTCCTGGGATGAGGTGATGGACAGTGTCACTCTCTCGCTTTCTCTCAGTTCAGTTCAGTTCAGTTCAGTTCAGTTCAAATGCTTTATTGGCATGAAAGTTTACAGAGAACCATATTGCCAAAGCTTACATAGCAAAAAGGTACAGTTTTCCAACATTCTGTAGGTGTCAATCGATTTGACATTTGTTGGGTACATACAATATTACTTTTAAACAATATTAATTTTAAACAGTCTTTCTACTTCATTTGGTACGTTCAATATTAATTTTAAACAGTCTTACTTTTAAACAGTCCTCAGGTTGTGACATGTTGTTACATATTTAGCCCCAAGGTATGGTCTGTCTCCTTTTCCTAGGACTAATCTCAATTTTGACAGATCATGCAATTCCTTGAAATCTGGGGTTGTTTGGCTTAGCTTGTTGAATAATATGTTTCTTGATGTGTTGAATTTTTCGCATTTTAGGAGGAAATGCATTTCTGTTTCAACCTCGCCAGCCAGACATTGATCGCATATTCTATTCTCTCTAGGCTGCCAGGATTTCTTGTATCTGCCTTTTTCAATTTCCAGTTGGTGGTCGCTTAGTCTGTACCTGGTGAGGGTCTGTCTCTGTTTTGTGTCTCTGATGGTCGTGAGGTAGTCTGCCAGTTTATATTCTCTTTTTAGGGCCCGGTAACATTCTAATCTGCTTTGGCTTTCGGTTATTTTGTTCCAATGTTCCAGGTAGGTTTCTTTGCATTTTTTAATGATTTGGTTCACTCGGATTGGTGTTTGGACGGCTGTGTTGGTCTGGGGCTGGTCAGGGTCCGGCTGAGTACTTAGTTTCAGTAGCAGCTGACTCAGGGGACTCTTTTCTGGGTTTAGCTCTTGGGTCTGAAAGGCTTTGAAATGAAGGGTGTCTGGGGAACTAGATTTGAGGTGATTTAGGAAGTTTAGTGCTCGTTTTTGGATGTTTATTATCAGTGGGTATCTGCCTAGTTCGGCTCTGCATGCATTTGTTGGCATTTTTCTTTGGGTGCGAAGGATGCTTCGGCAGAATTCTGCATGTAGGGCTTCTATTGTGTGTTTTTCCCATTTAGTGTAGCTTTGGTGATTTAGCGGGCCCCATACTTCACTACCGTACAGTGCAATGGGCAGGATTATGCTGTCAAAAATTTTGAGCCAGATTTTGATTGGGATTTGGATGTTGTAGAATTTTCTTTTTATTGCATATAGGGCTCTTCGGGCTTTTTCTTTTAGTGCATTCACTGCTATGCTGAAGCTCCCTGATGCTGTAATAGTTAGACCAAGGTAGGTGTAGCTCATAGTGTGTCCTATAGTGGTATCACTGAGGGTAAACTGGTATTTGTTTTCCTGACATCTGGGTCTTTTCTGAAAAATCATGATGTTGGTTTTCTTTAGATTTACTGTTAGAGCCCAATTTTGGCAGTATTTGTCGAGTAGGTCTAGTTGTTGCTGTAATCCCTGTTCTGTGGGAGACAGCAGAACCAGGTCGTCCGCATAGAACAGGGACTTCACTTCTCCATCCAGGAGACGGAGACCTGGTGACTCGCTTTGCTCCAGCATGTCTGCTAATTCATTTATGTATATGTTGAACAGGGTCGGGCTCAAATTGCAGCCCTGCCGGACGCCTCTTCTCTGGGTGAAGAAATCGGTGCGTTTGTCTCCAATTTTGACCCCGCATTTGTTTTTCAGATACATTGATTTAATAAGGTCATAGACTTTGCCCCCTATTCCACACTGAAGAAGTTTATAATAGAGCCCTTCGTGCCATATAGAGTCAAAGGCTTTCTTGAAGTCGATGAAACAGGCGAATATTTTCCCATTTTTTGTTTGGTGTTTATGTTTTTCAATGAGGGTGTGAAGGGTATAGATATGGTCGGCGGTGCGGTGTTTTGGAAGAAAGCCTATTTGGTTTTTTCTGAGGATATTATGTTTGTTAAGAAAATCAAGTAATCTACTATTTAGAATACTGCAGAATAACTTCCCTAGACAACTGTTGACACAGATGCCGCGGTAGTTATTTGGGTCTGATTTGTTTCCACTTTTATATATGGGGGAGATTAGTCCTTGGCACCAGATATCGGGAAAACAGCCTGAGCGTAATATGATGTTGAATAGTTTGAGTATCGCACCCTGCATCTCCATATTGCTGAACTTTAGCATTTCATTTTTGATGTTGTCTGGGCCACAGGCTTTCTTTAGGTGGAGAGATTTTGTTTTTGTGGCCAGTTCTTTCCATGTGATTGGGGAGTCTAGAGGGTTTTGGTTGTCTTTAATTGTTGCTTCTAATGTGTGGAGTTTTTCTGTGACCTGATGTTGACTTGGGTTTGTTTTGTTTATTGGGATGTCTTTGTAGAGGTTTTCAAAATGTGTTCTCCAGATGTCGCCATCTTGGATTGGTAATGCTTGCAATTGTGTTGTACTCAGGTTATTCCACATTTCCCAGAATTGTTTTGGATTGGTGGAGTTTTCAATTTCTTCGAGTATTTTGTGGGTATAGTTTTGTGTTTTGTTCCTAATGGTGTGTTTATATCTT
This sequence comes from Somniosus microcephalus, assembly GCF_052327205.1. Lineage (NCBI taxonomy): Eukaryota > Metazoa > Chordata > Chondrichthyes > Squaliformes > Somniosidae > Somniosus > Somniosus microcephalus. Next base: position 7,393,717 of record NC_141001.1, on the reverse strand, counting down.
TTGAGGGTTTCATTGTATCTAGTACGTAGGTCCGGATTGTTTGGTTGCCGATGCTTTTGGTTTGATATTTTTCTCAGGTCTTTTCTGGCATTTTTGCATTCGTGGTCAAACCATTTCATATTTTTATTTTGTCTTTTGTGATGCTTCCTCTTCTGTTTCACGAGGTCGGCTTTTACAGCTGCCTCATGGAAGATCATATTTATATCCTCTATGGCCGTGTTTACACCATCTCTGGTGATCTCATATAGATTTTCTTTAAATTTTGAAATTTTACTTGTGAGATCAGGTGAATTTAGTGCTGTGATGAATTTATCTCCACTGTCTGGGGCCCATCTGTATGTCTGGTTTATTTTATGTAGCTTACTGTGTTCCTTTTTTGTGTCTGTAGTCCTGGGATGAGGTGATGGACAGTGCGACTCAGTTCAGTTCAGTTCAGTTCAAATGCTTTATTGGCATGAAAGTTTACAGAGAACCATATTGCCAAAGCTTACATAGCAAAAAGGTACAGTTTTCCAACATTCTGTAGGTGTCAATCGATTTGACATTTGTTGGGTATATACAATATTACTTTTAAACAATATTAATTTTAAACAGTCTTTCTACTTCATTTGGTACGTTCAATATTAATTTTAAACAGTCTTACTTTTAAACAGTCCTCAGGTTGTGACATGTTGTTACATATTTAGCCCCAAGGTATGGTCTGTCTCCTTCTCCTAGGACTAATCTCAATTTTGACAGATCATCCAATTCCTTGAAATCTGGGGTTGTTTGGCTTAGCTTGTTGAATAATATGTTTCTTGATGTGTTGAATTTTTCGCATTTTAGGAGGAAATGCATTTCTGTTTCAACCTCGCCAGCCAGACATTGATCGCATATTCTATTCTCTCTAGGCTGCCAGGATTTCTTGTATCTGCCTTTTTCAATTTCCAGTTGGTGGTCGCTTAGTCTGTACCTGGTGAGGGTCTGTCTCTGTTTTGTGTCTCTGATGGTCGTGAGGTAGTCTGCCAGTTTATATTCTCTTTTTAGGGCCCGGTAACATTCTAATCTGCTTTGGTTTTCGGTTATTTTGTTCCAATGTTCCAGGTAGGTTTCTTTGCATTGTTTAATGATTTGGTTCACTCGGATTGGTGTTTGGACGGCTGTGTTGGTCTGGGGCTGGTCAGGGTCCGGCTGAGTACTTAGTTTCAGTAGCAGCTGACTCAGGGGACTCTTTTCTGGGTTTAGCTCTTGGGTCTGAAAGGCTTTGAAATGAAGGGTGTCTGGGGAGCTAGATTTGAGGTGATTTAGGAAGTTTAGTGCTCGTTTTTGGATGTTTATTATCAGTGGGTATCTGCCTAGTTCGGCTCTGCATGCATTTGTTGGCGTTTTTCTTTGGGTGCGAAGGATGCTTCGGCAGAATTCTGCATGTAGGGCTTCTATTGTGTGTTTTTCCCATTTAGTGTAGCTTTGGTGATTTAGCGGGCCCCATACTTCACTACCGTACAGTGCAATGGGCAGGATTATGCTGTCAAAAATTTTGAGCCAGATTTTGATTGGGATTTGGATGTTGTAGAATTTTCTTTTTATTGCATATAGGGCTCTTCGGGCTTTTTCTTTTAGTGCATTCACTGCTATGCTGAAGCTCCCTGATGCTGTAATAGTTAGACCAAGGTAGGTGTAGCTCATAGTGTGTTCTATCGTGGTATCACTGAGGGTAAACTGGTATTTGTTTTCCTGACATCTGGGTCTTTTCTGAAAAATCATGATGTTGGTTTTCTTTAGATTTACTGTTAGAGCCCAATTTTGGCAGTATTTGTCGAGTAGGTCTAGTTGTTGCTGTAATCCCTGTTCTGTGGGAGACAGCAGAACCAGGTCGTCCGCATAGAACAGGGACTTCACTTCTCCATCCAGGAGACGGAGACCTGGTGACTCGCTTTGCTCCAGCATGTCTGCTAATTCATTTATGTATATGTTGAACAGGGTCGGGCTCAAATTGCAGCCCTGCCGGACGCCTCTTCTCTGGGTGAAGAAATCGGTGCGTTTGTCTCCAATTTTGACCCCGCATTTGTTTTTCAGATACATTGATTTAATAAGGTCATAGACTTTGCCCCCTATTCCACACTGAAGAAGTTTATAATAGAGCCCTTCGTGCCATATAGAGTCAAAGGCTTTCTTGAAGTCGATGAAACAGGCGAATATTTTCCCATTTTTTGTTTGGTGTTTATGTTTTTCAATGAGGGTGTGAAGGGTATAGATATGGTCGGCGGTGCGGTGTTTTGGAAGAAAGCCTATTTGGTTTTTTCTGAGGATATTATGTTTGTTAAGAAAATCAAGTAATCTACTATTTAGAATACTGCAGAATAACTTCCCTAGACAACTGTTGACACAGATGCCGCGGTAGTTATTTGGGTCTGATTTGTTTCCACTTTTATATATGGGGGAGATTAGTCCTTGGCACCAGATATCGGGAAAACAGCCTGAGCGTAATATGATGTTGAATAGTTTGAGTATCGCACTCTGCATCTCCATATTGCTGAACTTTAGCATTTCATTTTTGATGTTGTCTGGGCCACAGGCTTTCTTTAGGTGGAGAGATTTTGTTTTTGTGGCCAGTTCTTTCCATGTGATTGGGGAGTCTAGAGGGTTTTGGTTGTCTTTAATTGTTGCTTCTAATGTGTGGAGTTTTTCTGTGACCTGATGTTGACTTGGGTTTGTTTTGTTTTTTGGGATGTCTTTGTAGAGGTTTTCAAAATGTGTTCTCCAGATGTCGCCATCTTGGATTGGTAATGCTTGCAATTGTGTTGTACTCAGGTTATTCCACATTTCCCAGAATTGTTTTGGATTGGTGGAGTTTTCTATTTCTTCGAGTATTTTGTGGGTATAGTTTTGTGTTTTGTTCCTAATGGTGTGTTTATAGACTCTCTCTCTCTCTCTCTCTCTGTCCTGGGATGAGGTGATGGACAGTGTGACTCCCCCTCTCTCTCTCTCTCTCTCTCCCTGTCCTGGGATGAGGTGATGGTCAGTGTGACTCTCTCTCTCTCTCTCTCTCTCTCTGTCCTGGGATGAGGTGATGGACAGTGTGACTCTCTCTCTCTCTCTCTCTGTCCTGGGATGAGGTGATGGACAGTGTGACTCTCTCTCTCTCTCTCTCTCTCTCTCTCTCTCTCTCTGTCCTGGGATGAGGTGATGGACAGTGTGACTCTCTCTCTCTCTCTCTCTCCCTGTCCTGGGATGAGGTGATGGACATTGTGATTCTCTCTCTCTCTCTCTCTCTCTCTCTGTCCTGGGATGAGGTGATGGACAGTGTGACTCTCTCTCTCTCTCTGTCTGTCCTGGGATGAGGTGATTGACAGTGTGACTCTCTCTCTCTCTCTCTCTCTCTGTCTTGGGATGAGGTGATGGACAGTGTGACTCTCTCTCTCTCTCTCCCTGTCCTGGGATGAGGTGATGGACAGTGTGACTCTCTCTCTCTCTCCCTGTCCTGGGATGAGGTGATGGACAGTGTGACTCTCTCTCTCTCTCTCCCTGTCCTGGGATGAGGTGATGGACAGTGTGACTCTCTCTCTCTCTCTCTCTCTCTCTGTCCTGGGATGAGGTGATGGACAGTGTGACTCCCCCTCTCTCTCTCTCTCTCTCTCTCTCCCTGTCCTGGGATGAGGTGATGGTCAGTGTGACTCTCTCTCTCGCTCTCTCTCTCTCTCTCTGTCCTGGGATGAGGTGATGGTCAGTGTGACTCTCTCTCTCTCTCTCTCTCTCTCTGTCCTGGGATGAGGTGATGGACAGTGTGACTCTCTCTCTCTCTCTCTCTCTCTGTCCTGGGATGAGGTGATGGACAGTGTGACTCTCTCTCTCTCTCTCTCTGTCCTGGGATGAGGTGATGGACAGTGTGACTCTCTCTCTCTCTCTCTCTCTCTCTCTCTCTCTCTGTCCTGGGATGAGGTGATGGACAGTGTGACTCTCTCTCTCTCTCTCTCTGTCCTGGGATGAGGTGATGGACAGTGTGACTCTCTCTCTCTCTCTCTCTCTCTCTGTCCTGGGATGAGGTGATGGACAGTGTGACTCTCTCTTTCTCTCTCTCCCTGTTCTGGGATGAGGTGATGGACAGTGTGACACTCTCTCTCTCTACCTCTGTCCTGGGATGAGGTGATGGACAGTGTGACTCTCTCTCTCTCTCTCTCTCTCTCTCTCTCTGTCCTGGGATGAGGTGATGGACAGTGTGACTCTCTCTCTCTCCCTGTCCTGGGATGAGGTGATGGACATTGTGATTCTCTCTCTCTCTCTCTCTCTCTGTCCTGGGATGAGGTGATGGACAGTGTGACTCTCTCTCTCTCTCTGTCTGTCCTGGGATGAGGTGATTGACAGTGTGACTCTCTCTCTCTCTCTCTCTCTCTGTCTTGGGATGAGGTGATGGACAGTGTGACTCTCTCTCTCTCTCCCTGTCCTGGGATGAGGTGATGGACAGTGTGACTCTCTCTCTCTCTCTCTCTCTCTCTCTCCCTGTCCTGGGATGAGGTGATGGACAGTGTGACTCTCTCTCTCTCTCTCCCTGTTCTGGGATGAGGTGATGGACAGTGTGACTCTCTCTCTCTCTCTCTCTCTCTGTCCTGGGATGAGGTGATGGACAGTGTGACTCTCTCTCTCTCTCTCTCTCTCTGTCTCTCTCTCTCTGTCCTGGGATGGGGTGATGGACAGTGTGACTCTCTCTCTCTCTCTCTCTCTGTCCTGGGATGAGGTGATGGACAGTGTGACTCTCTCTCTCTCTCTCTGTCCTGGGATGAGGTGATGGACAGTGTGACTCTCTCTCTCTCTCTCTCTCTCTCTCTCTCTCTGTCCTGGGATGAGGTGATGGACAGTGTGACTCTCTCTCTCTCTCCCTCTGTCCTGGGATGAGGTGATGGACAGTGTGACTCTCTCTCTCTCTCTGTCTGTCCTGGGATGAGGTGATGGACAGTGTGACTCTCTCTCTCTCTCTCTCTCTCTCTCTCTGTCCTGGGATGAGGTGATGGACAGTGTGACTCTCTCTCTCTCTCTCCCTCTGTCCTGGGATGAGGTGATGGACAGTGTGACTCTCTCTCTCTCTCTGTCTGTCCTGGGATGAGGTGATGGACAGTGTGACTCTCTCTCTCTCTCTCTCTCTCTCCCTGTCCTGGGATGAGGTGATGGACAGTGTTACTCTCTCTCTCTCTCTCCCTGTCCTGGGATGAGGTGATGGACAGTGTGACTCTCTCTCTCTCTCTCTCTCTCTCTGTCCTGGGATGAGGTGATGGACAGTGTGACTCTCTCTCTCTCTCTCCCTCTGTCCTGGGATGAGGTGATGGACAGTGTGACTCTCTCTCTCTCTCTCTCTCTCTCTGTCCTGGGATGAGGTGATGGACAGTGTGACTCTCTCTCTCTCTCTCTCTGTCCTGGGATGAGGTGATGGACAGTGCGACTCTCTCTCTCTCTCTCTCTGTCCTGGGATGAGGTGATGGACAGTGTGACTCTCTCTCTCTCTCTCTCTCTGTCCTGGGATGAGGTGATAGAAACATAGAAACATAGAGATAGGAACAGGAGTAGGCCATTCGGCCCTTCGAGCCTGCTCCGCCATTCAATGAGATCATGGCTGATCTTCGTCTGAGATCATAGCTGATCTTACCAGTTCAGTACCCCGTCCCCGCCTTTTCTCCGTAACCCTTAATCCCCTTAGCCTTCAGAAATATATCCAATTCTCTCTTTAAAATATTTATTGAATTAGCCTTCACAGCCCTCTGTGGCAGGGAATTCCACAGGCTCACCACTCTTTGAGTGAAGAAATTTTTCCTCATCTCTGTTTTAAATGATTTGCCCGCTATTTTTAGACTGTTGCCCCTGGTTCTGTGCTCCCCGGCCATTGGAAACATTCTCTCTGAATTCAGCCTGTCCAGGCCTGCCACAATTTTATATGTTTCGATGAGATCCCCTCTCAATCTTCTAAACTCCAGTGAGTACAAGCCCAAACTATTTAATCTCTCTTCGTAGGTCATTCCCGCCATTCCAGGTATCAGCCTGGTGAATCGCCGTTGCACTCTTTCCATGGCAAGAACATCCTTCCGCAGATGGGGCGACCAAAACTGTACACAATACTCCAGATGCGGTCTCACCAGCACCTTGTACAGCTGTAGTAAGGTATCCCTATTCCTATACTCGAACCCCCTTGATATGAAGGCCAACATACCATTTGCCTTCTTAATCGCCTGTTGCACCTGCATGCTCTCCTTCAGTGACTGGTGCACAAGAACACCCAGGTCCCTCTGCACTTCCCCACCTCCCAATCTATTGCCATTTAGATAATAATCTACCCTCCTGTTTTTACCCCCAAAGTGGATAACCTCGCATTTATCCACATTATAGTGCATCTGCCACGTATCCGCCCATTCCCCCAACCTGTCCAAATCGCACTGTAGCCTCCTGACATCCTCATCAGAGCCCACCCCTCCTCCTAGTTTAGTGTCGTCAGCGAATTTGGAAATATTGCATCCAATTCCCTGATCCAGATCATTTATATATATTGTGAACAGCTGGGGTCCCAGGACAGATCCTTGCGGCACCCCGCTGGTCCCTGCCTGCCACTCCGAAAACGAGCCGTTTATTCCAACTCTCTGTTTTCTATCCGCCAGCCAGTTCTCTATCCACGTTAATACTTTGCCCCCAATCCCATGAGCCTTAATTTTGCATGATAATCTTTTGTGTGGGACCTTATCGAAGGCTTTCTGGAAGTCAAGGTACACCACATCCACTGGCTCTCCCCCATCTATTTTACCAGTTACTTCCTCCAAAAATTCCAGCAGATTAGTCAAACACGATTTACCCTTTGTAAATCCATGTTGACTCTGTCCGATCCTTTCCCCATTTGTCAAGTGCTCCGCTATTTTATCCTTAATAATGGACTCTAGCATTTTGCCCACAACCGATGTAAGGCTTACTGGTCTATAATTCCCTGCTTTCTCTCTACCCCCCTTTTTAAATATTGGGGTAACATTAGCTACCCTCCAATCCACGGGTACTGTTCCCGAGTCAATGGAGTTCCGGAAGATGATCCTTAGAGCATCTGCTATCTCCAGGGCCACCTCCTTAAGTACCCTAGGATGTAGTTTATCAGGCCCCGGGGATTTGTCAGCCTTCAGTCCCCTCAACTTACCCAACACCATATCCCTAGAGATACTAATTTCTGTCAGCTCCTCCCTCTCATTAGTCCCTATGTTTGCCGATATTCCTGGGAGGTTATTTGTGTCCTCCTTTGTGAATACAGAACCAAAGTATGAGTTTAATTGGTCTGCCATTTCCTTATTCTCCATTATATATTCTCCCGTATCGGACTGCAAGGGACCGACTTGGGATTTTACCAGTCTTTTCCTCCTGATATACCGATAAAAGCTTTTGCAGTCTGTCTTTATGTTTGCTGCAAGTTTACTTTCGTATTCTATTTTCCCCTTCCTGATTAATCCCTTTGTCCTCTTTTGCTGTATCTTGTACTGCCCCCAATCTTCCGGTCTGGTGCTTTTTTTTGCCAGTTGATATGCCCTTTTTTTTGATTTTATGCTGTCCCTAATTTCCCTCGTTATCCACGGTTGAGTCACCTTTTTAGGTTTATTTTTGTGCCAAACCGGTATAAACATGTTCTGGAATTCTTCCATTCTATCTTTGAATGCTTGCCATTGTCTATCCACTGTCAATCCCCCCAGAAACACCACCCAATCAATCTTACCCAATTCCCGTCTCATACCCTCGTAATTCCCTTTATTTAAGTTCTGGACCTTAGTCTCTGATTCAATTTCCTCACTCTCCATCTCGACTGAGAGCTCGATCATATTATGATCGCTCTGACCCAAGGGGCCTCGTACAAGAAGATTGTTGATAAGTCCCTTCTCATTGCACAATACCCAGTCTAAAATGGCCTGATCTCGAGTCGGCTCCTCGACATATTGGTCCAGATAACCGTCCCGAAAACATTCCAGGAATTCCTCCTCCTCAGAATTTTTACTAATTTGGGTAGTCCAATCAATATGTAAATTAAAGTCACCCATGATGACAGCTGTGCTCTTATCGCACGCTTCTCTAATTTCCCTTTTTATGCCTTCCCTCACCTCCATATTACTATTTGGAGGCCTATATATCACACCCACTAACATTTTCCTCCCCTTGCTATTTCTCATTTCTACCCATACAGATTCCGTTTCATCCGAGTTAATATCCTTCCTTTTCATTGCATTAATCCCCTCCTTTACCAGCAATGCTACCCCACCTCCCCTACCTTTTTGCCGATCCTTCCTAAATATTGTATATCCCTGGATGTTAAGTTCCCAGCCTTGCCCACCCTGCAGCCACGTTTCTGTAATCCCAATCAAATCATACTTGTTTACCTCTATTTCCACAACTAATTCATCCACCTTGTTCCTAATGCTTCTAGCATTAAGATACAAAGCCTTCAGGCTTGCTTTTTTCACACTCTCATTATGAATTAGTTTGGCCCTTTGTGTTTCTCTCCTTTGCTTATTGCTTCTCACCTTTCTACCATCTATTTCTGACTTCATATGACTTCCCTCTTTTCCACTACCTAGGTTCCCATCCCCCTGCCAAATTAGTTTAAATCCTCCCGAACCGCCCTAGAAAATATTACCCCGAGGACATCGGCTCCCGTGTGACTCTCTCTCTCTCTCTCTCCCTGTCCTGGGATGAGGGGATGGACAGTGTGACTCTCTCTCTCTCTCTCTGTCCTGGGATGAGGTGATGGACAGTGTGACTCTCTCTCTCTCTCTCTCTCTCTCTCCTGGGATGAGGTGATGGACAGTGTGACTCTCTCTCTCTCTCTCTGTCCTGGGATGAGGTGATGGACAGTGTGACTCTCTCTCTCTCTCTCTCCCTGTCCTGGGATGAGGTGATGGACAGTGTGACTCTCTCTCTCTCTCTCTCTGTCCTGGGATGAGGTGATGGACAGTGCGACTCTCTCTCTCTCTCTCTCTCTCCCTGTCCTGGGATGAGGTGATGGACAGTGTGACTCTCTCTCTCTCTCTCCCTCTCTCTCTCTCGGTCCTGGGATGAGGTGATGGACAGTGTGACTCCAATTCCAATTCCAATTCAAATGCTTTATTGGCATGAAAGTTTACAGAGAACCATATTGCCAAAGCTTACATAGCAAAAAGGTACAGTTTTCCAACATTCTGTAGGTGTCAATCGATTTGACATTTGTTGGGTACATACAATATTACTTTTAAACAATATTAATTTTAAACAGTCTTTGTACTTCATTTGGTACGTTCAATATTAATTTTAAACAGTCTTAATTTTAAACAGTCCTCAGGTTGTGACATGTTGTTACATATTTGGCCCCAAGGTATGGTCTGTCTCCTTCTCCTAGGACTAATCTCAATTTTGACAGGTCATCCAATTCCTTGAAATCTGGGGTTGTTTGGCTTAGCTTGTTGAATAATATGTTTCTTGATGTGTTGAATTTTTCGCATTTTAGGAGGAAATGCATTTCTGTTTCAACCTCGCCGGCCAGACATTGATCGCATATTCTACTCTCTCTAGGCTGCCAGGATTTCTTGTATCTGCCTTTTTCAATTTCCAGTTGGTGGTCGCTTAGTCTGTACCTGGTGAGGGTCTGTCTCTGTTTTGTGTCTCTGATGGTCGTGAGGTAGTCTGCCAGTTTATATTCTCTTTTTAGGGCCCGGTAACATTCTAATCTGCTTTGGCTTTCGGTTATTTTGTTCCAATGTTCCAGGTAGGTTTCTTTGCATTTTTTAATGATTTGGTTCACTCGGATTGGTGTTTGGACAGCTGTGTTGGTCTGGGGCTGGTCAGGGTCTGGCTGAGTACTTAGTTTCAGTAGCAGCTGACTCAGGGGACTCTTTTCTGGGTTTAGCTCTTGGGTCTGAAAGGCTTTGAAATGAAGGGTGTCTGGGGAGCTAGATTTGAGGTGATTTAGGAAGTTTTTGGATGTTTATTATCAGTGGGTATCTGCCTAGTTCGGCTCTGCATGCATTTGTTGGCGTTTTTCTTTGGGTGCGAAGGATGCTTCGGTAGAATTCTGCATGTAGGGCTTCTATTGTGTGTTTTTCCCATTTAGTGTAGCTTTGGTGATTTAGCGGGCCCCATACTTCACTACTGTACAGTGCAATGGGCAGGATTATGCTGTCAAATATTTTGAGCCAGATTTTGATTGGGATTTGGATGTTGTAGAATTTTCTTTTTAATGCATATAGGGCTCTTCGGGCTTTTTCTTTTAGTTCATTCACTGCTATGCTGAAGCTCCCTGATGCTGTAATAGTTAGACCAAGGTAGGTCTCTCTCTCTCTCTCTGTCCTAGGATGAGGTGATGGACAGTGCGACTCTCTCTCTCTCTCTCTCTCTCTCCCTGTCCTGGGATGAGGTGATGGACAGTGTGACTCTCTCTCTCTCTCTCTCTGTCCTGGGATGAGGTGATGGACAGTGTGACTCTCTCTCTCTCTCTCTCTCTGTCCTGGGATGAGGTGATGGACAGTATGACTCTCTCTTTCTCTCTCTCTATCTCTCTCTGTCCTGGGATGAGGTGATGGACAGTGTGACTCTCTCTCTCTCTCTCTCTCTCTCTGTCCTGGGATGAGGTGATGGACAGTGTGACTCTCTCTCTCTCTCTCTCTCTCTCTGTCCTGGGATGAGGTGATGGACAGTGTGACTCTCTCTCTCTCTCTCCCTCTGTCCTGGGATGAGCTGATGGACAGTGTGACTCTCTCTCTCTCTCTGTCTGTCCTGGGATGAGGTGATGGACAGTGTGACTCTCTCTCTCTCTCTCTCTCTCTCTCTGTCCTGGGATGAGGTGATGGACAGTGTTACTCTCTCTCTCTCTCTCCCTGTCCTGGGATGAGGTGATGGACAGTGTGACTCTCTCTCTCTCTCTCTCTCCCTGTCCTGGGATGAGGTGATGGACATTGTGATTCTCCCTCTCTTTCTCTCTCTCTGTCCTGGGATGAGGTGATGGACAGTGTGACTCTCTCTCTCTCTCTGTCTGTCCTGGGATGAGGTGATTGACAGTGTGACTCTCTCTCTCTCTCTCTCTGTCTTGGGATGAGGTGATGGACAGTGTGACTCTCTCTCTCTCTCTCCCTGTCCTGGGATGAGGTGATGGACAGTGTGACTCTCTCTCTCTCTCTCTCTCTCTCTCCCTGTCCTGGGATGAGGTGATGGACAGTGTGACTCTCTCTCTCTCTCTCCCTGTCCTGGGATGAGGTGATGGACAGTGTGACTCTCTCTCTCTCTCTCTCTCTCTCTCTCTGCCCTGGGATGAGGTGATGGACAGTGTGACTCTCTCTCTCTCTCTCTCTCTCTGTCCTGGGATGAGGTGATGGACAGTGCGACTCTCTCTCTCTCTCTCTCTCCCTGTCTCTCTCTCTCTGTCCTGGGATGAGGTGATGGACAGTGTGACTCTCTCTCTCTCTCTCTCTCTGTCCTGGGATGAGGTGATGGACAGTATGACTCTCTCTCTCTCTCTCTCTCTCTCTCTCTGTCCTGGGATGAGGTGATGGACAGTGTGACTCTCTCTCTCTCTCTCCCTCTGTCCTGGGATGAGGTGATGGACAGTGTGACTCTCTCTCTCTCTCTGTCTGTCCTGGGATGAGGTGATGGACAGTGTGACTCTCTCTCTCTCTCTCTCTCTCTCTCTCTGTCCTGGGATGAGGTGATGGACAGTGTTACTCTCTCTCTCTCTCTCCCTGTCCTGGGATGAGGTGATGGACAGTGTGACTCTCTCTCTCTCTCTCTCTCTCTCTGTCCTGGGATGAGGTGATGGACAGTGTGACTCTCTCTCTCTCTCTCCCTCTGTCCTGGGATGAGGTGATGGACAGTGTGACTCTCTCTCTCTCTCTCTCTCTCTCTGTCCTGGGATGAGGTGATGGACAGTGTGACTCTCTCTCTCTCTCTCTGTCCTGGGATGAGGTGATGGACAGTGCGACTCTCTCTCTCGCTCTCTCTCTCCCTGTCCTGGGATGAGGTGATGGAGAGTGTGACTCTCTCTCTCTCTCTCTCTCTCTCTCTGTCCTGGGATGAGGTGATGGACAGTGTGACTCTCTCTCTCTCTCTCTCCCTGTCCTGGGATGAGGTGATGGACAGTGTGACTCTCTCTTTCTCTCTCTCTCTCTCTCTCTGTCCTGGGATGAGGTGATGGACAGTGTGACTCTCTCTCTCTCTCTCTCTCTCTCTGTCCTGGGATGAGGTGATGGACAGTATGACTCTCTCTCTCTCAATTCAATTCAATTCAATTCAAATGCTTTATTGGCATGAAAGTTTACAGAGAACCATATTGCCAAAGCTTACATAGCAAAAAGGTACAGTTTTCCAACATTCTGTAGGTGTCAATCGATTTGACATTTGTTGGGTACATACAATATTACTTTGAAACAATATTAATTTTAAACAGTCTTTGTACTTCATTTGGTACGTTCAATATTAATTTTAAACAGTCTTAATTTTAAACAGTCCTCAGGTTGTGACATGTTGTTACATATTTGGCCCCAAGGTATGGTCTGTCTCCTTCTCCTAGGACTAATCTCAATTTTGACAGGTCATCCAATTCCTTGAAATCTGGGGTTGTTTGGCTTAGCTTGTTGAATAATATGTTTCTTGATGTGTTGAATTTTTCGCATTTTAGGAGGAAATGCATTTCTGTTTCAACCTCGCCAGCCAGACATTGATCGCACATTCTATTCTCTCTAGGCTGCCAGGATTTCTTGTATCTGCCTTTTTCAATTTCCAGTTGGTGGTCGCTTAGTCTGTACCTGGTGAGGGTCTGTCTCTGTTTTGTGTCTCTGATGGTCGTGAGGTAGTCTGCCAGTTTATATTCTCTTTTTAGGGCCCGGTAACATTCTAATCTGCTTTGGCTTTCGGTTATTTTGTTCCAATGTTCCAGGTAGGTTTCTTTGCATTTTTTAATGATTTGGTTCACTCGGATTGGTGTTTGGACGGCTGTGTTGGTCTGGGGCTGGTCAGGGTCCGGCTGAGTACTTAGTTTCAGTAGCAGCTGACTCAGGGGACTCTTTTCTGGGTTTAGCTCTTGGGTCTGAAAGGCTTTGAAATGAAGGGTGTCTGGGGAGCTAGCTTTGAGGTGATTTAGGAAGTTTAGTGCTCGTTTTTGGATGTTTATTATCAGTGGGTATCTGCCTAGTTCGGCTCTGCATGCATTTGTTGGCGTTTTTCTTTGGGTGCGAAGGATGCTTCGGCAGAATTCTGCATGTAGGGCTTCTATTGTGTGTTTTTCCCATTTAGTGTAGCTTTGGTGATTTAGCGGGCCCCATACTTCACTACCGTACAGTGCAATGGGCAGGATTATGCTGTCAAATATTTTGAGCCAGATTTTGATTGGGATTTGGATGTTGTAGAATTTTCTTTTTATTGCATATAGGGCTCTTCGGGCTTTTTCTTTTAGTGCATTCACTGCTATGCTGAAGCTCCCTGATGCTGTAATAGTTAGACCAAGGTAGATGTAGCTCATAGTGTGTCCTATAGTGGTATCACTGAGGGTAAACTGGTATTTGTTTTCCTGACATCTGGGCCTTTTCTGAAAAATCATGATGTTGGTTTTCTTTAGATTTACTGTTAGAGCCCAATTTTGGCAGTATTTGTCGAGTAGGTCTAGTTGTTGCTGTAATCCCTGTTCTGTGGGAGACAGCAGAACCAGGTCGTCCGCATAGAACAGGGATTTCACTTCTCCATCCAGGAGACGGAGACCTGGTGACTCGCTTTGCTCCAGCATGTCTGCTAATTCATTTATGTATATGTTGAACAGGGTCGGGCTCAAATTGCAGCCCTGCCGGACGCCTCTTCTTTGGGTGAAGAAATCGGTGCGTTTGTCTCCAATTTTGACCCCGCATTTGTTTTTCAGATACATTGATTTAATAAGGTCATAGACTTTGCCCCCTATTCTACTCTGAAGAAGTTTATAATAGAGCCCTTCGTGCCATATAGAGTCAAAGGCTTTCTTGAAGTCGATGAAACAGGCGAATATTTTCCCATTTTTTGTTTGGTGTATATGTTTTTCAATGAGGGTGTGAAGGGTATAGATATGGTCGGCGGTGCGGTGTTTTGGAAGAAAGCCTATTTGGTTTTTTCTGAGGATATTATGTTTGTTAAGAAAATCAAGTAATCTACTATTTAGAATACTGCAGAATAACTTCCCTAGACAACTGTTGACACAGATGCCGCGGTAGTTATTTGGGTCTGATTTGTTTCCACTTTTATATATGGGGGAGATTAGTCCTTGGCACCAGATATCGGGAAAACAGCCTGAGCGTAATATGATGTTGAATAGTTTGAGTATCGCACCCTGCATCTCCATATTGCTGAACTTGAGCATTTCATTTTTGATGTTGTCTGGGCCACAGGCTTTCTTTAGGTGGAGAGATTTTGTTTTTGTGGCCAGTTCTTTCCATGTGATTGGGGAGTCTAGAGGGTTTTGGTTGTCTTTAATTGTTGCTTCTAATGTGTGGAGTTTTTCTGTGACCTGATGTTGACTTGGGTTTGTTTCGTTTATTGGGATGTCTTTGTAGAGGTTTTCAAAATGTGTTCTCCAGATGTCGCCATCTTGGATTGGTAATGCTTGCAATTGTGTTGTACTCAGGTTATTCCACATTTCCCAGAATTGTTTTGGATTGGTGGAGTTTTCAATTTCTTCGAGTATTTTGTGGGTATAGTTTTGTGTTTTGTTCCTAATGGTGTGTTTATATCTTTTGAGGGTTTCATTGTATCTAGTACGTAGGTCCGGATTGTTTGGTTGGCGATGCTTTTGGTTTGATATTTTTCTCAGGTCTTTTCTGGTATTTTTGCATTCGTGGTCAAACCATTTCTTATTTTTATTTTGTCTTTTGTGACGCTTCCTCTTCTGTTTCACAAGGTCGGCTTTTACAGCTGCCTCATGGAAGATCATATTTATATCCTCTATGGCCATGTTTACACCATCTCTGGTGATCTCGTGTGGGTTTTCTTTAAATTTTGATATTTTACTTGTGAGATCAGGTGACTTTAGTGCTGTGATGAATTTTTCTCCACTGTCTGGGGCCCATCTGTATGTCTGTTTTATTTTATGGAGCTTACTGGGTTCCTTTTTTGTGTCTGTAGTTTGGGCAGAAAGTTTAAGGTACATATTTATTTGGTTATGGTCTGAGAGGGGGGATTGCTGCCTGACAGTGAATAAGTTGATATCGCAGGGGTCCAGGTCAGTGATTGTATAGTCCACCACACTAGACCCAAGAGTTGAGGAGTATGTGAGTCTCCCTAGGGAGTCCCCTCTGAACCTACCGTTAACTCTGTACAGGCCTAAGGCTCGGCAGAGTTGCACTACCTCCCTACCGCTTTTATTTATTTCACGATCAAGGTTGTTCCGATTTGCGATGGCTGGTGTGACATCTAAAGGGGTCTGGCCAAACACATGGTTGTTTCCCTGTGGGTCTATGAAGTCAGGTTCACAACCGGTCCTTGCATTTAGGTCCCCACATATTATCACCTTTCCTTGGGCCTGGAAATGGCTGATTTCCATGTGGAGAGTATCAAATAACTCCTCTTCGAAATATGGCGATTCTATTGGAGGTATGTAGATCGCACATAAGTAAACATCTTTTTTTGCTATTCCTATATTTTTATCTAGTTTTAGCCATACGTGTGATTTCCCCTGTTTTACCGGTGAGATGTGTTTGTCCAGTTCTCCCTTATACCACACCAATATTCCCCCGGAGGTTCTGCCCTTGCGTGTTTTAGTGTTCTTTACTGAGGGCACAATGATTTCATGGTACATTGGAGGACAGTGGGTCGGCACGTCCTTTTGGCACCATGTTTCTGTTAACACAATTATATCAATGTCTTTTATAGCTTTTAGGAATTCAGGGTCTGTACTCTTCATCCCAAAAGTTGAGGAGCGGAGGCCCTGGATATTCCAGCAGCTTATGTGGAAAGAACGCATTTATATAGTTCAATAAAACGAAATAAAATGCACCTATTTTGTGGGATGAGTGTGGGAACACTATTTTCTATAATGCTAAATGATGATTTAGTATAAATTTCATGAGGCATGCACATATATCTATCTAATAATAGTAATAATACTGATAAGATAACAATAAAGATAATGATAAATAACAATATTAATAATTTCTCCGGCTTTCTATCAGGCTGTTCAGCATCGTCATGATCTTTCTCAGTTCTTGGTCTACAGTCTGTGGTCTAGAGGGGGGTCTTGGGTCAGGTATAAAAGCACGGTTCTGTTGTTGGTTTTGTAAAGGGGGGTGGGGGACATTGGTGGTCCTGTTTGGGCTCCCAATGGTAGAGCGGGTGGGAGGGCTGCGTCTTTTGGCAGTGTTTATGAGGTTTCTTGCGAAGACCCACATCCGCTGTTTGAGTAGATGTATTTCGTCATAGAGGTCCCTTGTGTTGATGTTTGGATGATGGGCCAGGGAGACGTTGGGGAGGACAGAACATCTCGTGTCGATCTCCCTGTTGGTGTTGTGGATTATATAGGCTGGGGTGTCCTTTCTGGGCAGTAGTGTGGAGATCACGATCCGCGCCTCGGGGAATTCCCTGCTGGCCTTTTCTGCCATCCTGCTCACCGCCCTAGCCGTGCCTTCCTGTAGGGTGCGTAGGTCGTTCGTGCCTGTGTGGATCACAATCCATTTAGGGCTTCCAAGGGATTCTTTGTTCAGGATCTTCATTGCTTGGTCTGTGTTGCTGCACCATTTTTTCAGGACTTGATGGTCTGGGAACAGCCTCTGGGGGTCCAGAAACTTTCCGTTGGAGTCGGTCAGCAGGACCGCCTGAGGGGCTGGTTTTTCAGACTGGGTAACAGTAGTCTGGGTAGGACTCGCCTGGTGGCTGGTTGTTGGCTGGGTTTCTGGGATATGTTGTGTGGCAGGAGCGGGGTTTGGGGCTTTCGGTGTGTCATCGTTTGGGGGGGTATCTGTCGGTTTTTGTGTTCCTGTGTGTGAGGACTGGGTAGCAGTAGTCTGGGCATGACTCGACTGAGGGCTGGTTGGAGCGGGGTTTGTGGCTTTCGGTGTGTCTTCGTGTGGGGTGGCATCCGGCGGGTTCTGTGTCCTTGTGTGTGTTGTTTTTGTGTCCTCAGGTTTTTGGACCTTAAGAGGTTTGTGTTGCCTGCTGAGCATTTCTGCGGTCTCCTTCGTTTTGTTTTGTTGAGTACGGAGTTCTTTGATCTCATTTCTTTGCTCCTCTACGGTCTTTCTCAGCTTGTGGATGGTGGACTCGTGTTCCGTTTTTAGCTGTTTGAATTCCTCCTTCAAATTCTTGGCCAGTGTTTCTCTGTATTCGTTGAAATCAAGTTCTAGTTTGGCCAGATTCTCTTTCATCATTTTGTTTTCGTTGAGAGGTGTGGGGGGGGTGGAGATGGACAGGGAGGTGTTTTCCTCTGCTGGTCTCTCTTCTTCTTCCTCCACTTGGCTCTCATCATCCTCTGTTCGACTCTCTTTTGCTTCCTGTCCATTGGTCCTCTTTGTGTCTGCCTTAGTTTTCAACTGGGGGAATTCCTTTTCGAAGGAGTCCAGATTTTCCACATTCCCCTGTATCATGATCTTTCTATTTTTGTTGTAGTAGCTTATGGTTAGCAGGGGGTCATCTTTATCTAGGTTTCCATCTTTACATATTTTCAGTCTGCCTCCACTGCCAATACCTTCACTGGAGACGTATGCGTAGTGTTTTTGTAAAGTCTCCTTCCAGGAGGTGACGTATTCGGTGTAGAATATGAGGTTGTTCTTCAGCTTAGTCCCTTTGTGTGTGGTATAGTCAACGTAGAGGATTTCTGGGTTATTTTTTAGTGTTGTGTACTTGTATTTTTCCTTTGCTTTATTTTTTGTGCATTGCTCAGGATATATCATTTCCCTGCTCATTGTAGTCGTTTGTTTTTTGTCTCAGATAGATAACTTTTTTTTTCTCTTTTTTGTGTCGTGTTCCACCTTAGCCCACTTTTAGGTCCAAAATTGGGAGTTTTTCAGGGGTTCATCTTTGATATAGCTGCTCTTAAAGGTTTATCTTTCTCTTTTTCTCACAGGCTCTTGGTTCGGGTAGTTTATCGTTTCTCTCGGGTTTCTATTCCTTTTCCTCGCGGGTTTGTTGTTCTTTTTTTTTCAGGTTTTTTTTTTTTTTCGAACTAAATTTGAATAAAATTAAACTTTTTCCGAACTAACTTTAACTAAAATGAAACTTAGGTAGAATTAGGTAAAACTTATTTCTCCGGCTTTTTTTTTTTTTCCTCTTCCGACTCTTTCACTCGCTCTCCGGGTCTCGGACCCGCTCTCTCTCTCCGTGCTCCAAACTCGTCCACTCTCCGTGCCCCGGACTCATTCGCCCTCCGCGCCCTGGGCGGATCTCCTCGCGTCGTCGTGTCGGTCTCAGGCCCCCGGGTTTTTTGACTCACCAGGCTGTTTTCTGCCCTGGTCTCCCGGTCTCCGTTCCCGCGGTCTCTGGGCCTCGCGGTCTCGGGTTCACCTTCCCCAGGCCTCTTATTTACTGTCCTGGTTCGGGCTGCTCCTCCCGGTCTCGCGGTTCAGGCCTCTGTTTCTCTCTCTCTCCAGCTTTTTCTCTCCAGCTGGTGTTTCCTCTCCTCTCTCTCTCTCACGCTCTCTTGCTCCGTCTCTCTCTCTCTAGGTGCAGTTACCTCTCTTTGCTCCTTTCAGCCGTTTCCCTTCATTCAAATTTCGCGCTCTTAGCTCTCAACTCCCAACGCTCTCTCCGGGCTTCTGCCCTGGTCCCAGCCCCTCGGCTCGGCTGTGCAGTCCTGGCCCGGCCCGGTGTTTGTCCGAGTTTCTCCGACCTCGGAGTTTCTCGGGTTTCAGGCCCCGGGCTTGCTCGCTCTCCAGGTCCGACAGTCCCGACCCGATCCGGCACCCCTACCTCTCCACTCGTCTCTTTGACTGGCTCGGGCCGCTCCTCCCGGTCTGGGTCTCTGTTTAAAGCGGTGGTGTCTCTGTGTCTCTCTCTCTCTCTCTCTAGCTGGCTCTCTCTCTGTCCCCGGGCCTTACTGTGTCTCTGGGCCGGTCTCTCGGTCTCGGTGAGCCGGGCTGTGTCCCGGGTGTCTCTCTCTCTCACTCGCTCTCTCTCTCTCTCTCTCTCTCTCTCTCTGTCCTGGGATGAGGTGTTGGACAGTGTGACTCTCTCTCTCTCTCTCCCTCTGTCCTGGAATGAGGTGATGGACAGTGTGACTCTCTCTCTCTCTCTCTCTCTGTCCTGGGATGAGGTGATGGACAGTGTGATTCTCTCTCTCTCTCTCTCTCTGTCCTGAGATGAGGTGATGGACAGTGTGACTCTCTCTCTCTCCCTGTCCTGGGATGAGGTGATGGACAGTGTGACTCTCTCTCTCTCTCTCTCTCTGTCCTGGGATGAGGTGATGGACAGTGTGACTCTCTCTCTCTCTCTCCCTGTCCTGGGATGAGGTGATGGACATTGTGACTCTCTCTCTCTCTCTCTCTCTCTCTGTCCTGGGATGAGGTGATGGACAGTGTGACTCTCTCTCTCTCTCTCCAATTCCAATTCCAATTCAAATGCTTTATTGGCATGAAAGTTTACAGAGAACCATATTGCCAAAGCTTACATAGCAAAAAGGTACAGTTTTCCAACATTCTGTAGGTGTCAATCGATTTGACATTTGTTGGGTACATACAATATTACTTTTAAACAATATTAATTTTAAACAGTCTTTGTACTTCATTTGGTACGTTCAATATTAATTTTAAACAGTCTTAATTTTAAACAGTCCTCCGGTTGTGACATGTTGTTACATATTTGGCCCCAAGGTATGGTCTGTCTCCTTCTCCTAGGACTAATCTCAATTTTGACAGGTCATCCAATTCCTTGAAATCTGGGGTTGTTTGGCTTAGCTTGTTGAATAATATGTTTCTTGATGTGTTGAATTTTTCGCATTTTAGGAGGAAATGCATTTCTGTTTCAACCTCGCCGGCCAGACATTGATCGCATATTCTATTCTCTCTAGGCTGCCAGGATTTCTTGTATCTGCCTTTTTCAATTTCCAGTTGGTGGTCGCTTAGTCTGTACCTGGTGAGGGTCTGTCTCTGTTTTGTGTCTCTGATGGTCGTGAGGTAGTCTGCCAGTTTATATTCTCTTTTTAGGGCCCGGTAACATTCTAATCTGCTTTGGCTTTCGGTTATTTTGTTCCAATGTTCCAGGTAGGTTTCTTTGCATTTTTTAATGATTTGGTTCACTCGGATTGGTGTTTGGACAGCTGTGTTGGTCTGGGGCTGGTCAGGGTCCGGCTGAGTACTTAGTTTCAGTAGCAGCTGACTCAGGGGACTCTTTTCTGGGTTTAGCTCTTGGGTCTGAAAGGCTTTGAAATGAAGGGTGTCTGGGGAGCTAGATTTGAGGTGATTTAGGAAGTTTAGTGCTCGTTTTTGGATGTTTATTATCAGTGGGTATCTGCCTAGTTCGGCTCTGCATGCATTTGTTGGCGTTTTTCTTTGGGTGCGAAGGATGCTTCAGCAGAATTCTGCATGTAGGGCTTCTATTGTGTGTTTTTCCCATTTAGTGTAGCTTTGGTGATTTAGCGGGCCCCATAGTTCACTACCGTACAGTGCAATGGGCAGGATTATGCTGTCAAATATTTTGAGCCAGATTTTGATTGGGATTTGGATGTTGTAGAATTTTATTTTTATTGCATATAGGGTTCTTCGGGCTTTTTCTTTTAGTTCATTCACTGCTATGCTGAAGCTCCCTGATGCTGTAATAGTTAGACCAAGGTAGGTCTCTCTCTCTCTCTCTCTCTGTCCTGGGATGAGGTGATGGACAGTGCGACTCGCTCTCTCTCTCTCTCTCTGTCCTGGGATGAGGTGATGGACAGTATGACTCTCTCTCTCTCTCTCTCTCT
The DNA here is from genome assembly GCF_052327205.1 of Somniosus microcephalus. Lineage (NCBI taxonomy): Eukaryota > Metazoa > Chordata > Chondrichthyes > Squaliformes > Somniosidae > Somniosus > Somniosus microcephalus. The sequence goes on along the minus strand of NC_141001.1, from coordinate 7,372,878 downwards.
GTCCTGGGATGAGGTGATGGACAGTATGACTCTCTCTTTCTCTCTCTCTCTGTCCTGGGATGAGGTGATGGACAGTATGACTCTCTCTCTCTCTGTCCTGGGATGAGGTGATGGACAGTATGACTCTCTCTTTCTCTCTCTCTCTCTCTCTCTGTCCTGGGATGAGGTGATGGACAGTGTGACTCTCTCTCTCTCTGTCTCTCTCTCTGTCCTGGGATGAGGTGATGGACAGTGTGACTCTCTCTCTCTCTCTCTCTCTCTCTGTCCTGGGATGAGGTGATGGACAGTGTGACTCTCTCTCTCTCTCTCCCTCTGTCCTGGGATGAGGTGATGGACAGTGTGACTCTCTCTCTCTCTCTGTCTGTCCTGGGATGAGGTGATGGACAGTGTGACTCTCTCTCTCTCTCTCTCTCTCTCTCTGTCCTGGGATGAGGTGATGGACAGTGTGACTCTCTCTCTCTCTCTCCCTCTGTCCTGGGATGAGGTGATGGACAGTGTGACTCTCTCTCTCTCTCTCTCTCTCTCTGTCCTGGGATGAGGTGATGGACAGTGTGACTCTCTCTCTCTCTCTCTGTCCTGGGATGAGGTGATGGACAGTGCGACTCTCTCTCTCGCTCTCTCTCTCCCTGTCCTGGGATGAGGTGATGGACAGTGTGACTCTCTCCCTCTCTCTCTCTCTCTCTCTGTCCTGGGATGAGGTGATGGACAGTGTGACTCTCTCTCTCTCTCTCTCTCTCTGTCCTGGGATGAGGTGATGGACAGTGTGACTCTCTCTCTCTCCCTCTGTCCTGGGATGAGGTGATGGACAGTGTGACTCTCTCTCTCTCTCTCTCTCTCTCTCCTGGAATGAGGTGATGGACAGTGTGACTCTCTCTCTCTCTCTCTCTCTCTCTCTCTCGGTCCTGGGATGAGGTGATGGACAGTGTGACTCCCTCTCTCTCTCTCTCCCTGTCCTGGGATGAGGTGATGGACAGTGTGACTCTCTCTCTCTCTCTCTCTGTCCTGGGATGAGGTGATGGACAGTGTGACTCTCTCTCTCTCTCTCTCTCTCTGTCCTGGGATGAGGTGATGGACAGTGTGACTCTCTCTCTCTCTCTCTCCCTGTCCTGGGATGAGGTGATGGACAGTGTGACTCTCTCTCTCTCTCTCTCTCTCTCTCTGTCCTGGATGAGGTGATGGACATTGTGACTCTCTCTCTCTCTCTCTCTCTCTCTGTCCTGAGATGAGGTGATGGACAGTGTGACTCTCTCTCTCTCCCTGTCCTGGGATGAGGTGATGGACAGTGTGACTCTCTCTCTCTCTCTCTCTCTCTCTGTCCTGGGATGAGGTGATGGACAGTGTGACTCTCTCTCTCTCTCTCTCTCTCTCTCTCTCTGTCCTGGGATGAGGTGATGGACAGTGTGACTCTCTCTCTCTCTCTCCCTGTCCTGGGATGAGGTGATGGACATTGTGACTCTCTCTCTCTCTCTCTCTCTCTCTGTCCTGGGATGAGGTGATGGACAGTGTGACTCTCTCTCTCTCTCTCCAATTCCAATTCCAATTCAAATGCTTTATTGGCATGAAAGTTTACAGAGAACCATATTGCCAAAGCTTACATAGCAAAAAGGTACAGTTTTCCAACATTCTGTAGGTGTCAATCGATTTGACATTTGTTGGGTACATACAATATTACTTTTAAACAATATTAATTTTAAACAGTCTTTGTACTTCATTTGGTACGTTCAATATTAATTTTAAACAATCTTAATTTTAAACAGTCCTCAGGTTGTGACATGTTGTTACATATTTGGCCCCAAGGTATGGTCTGTCTCCTTCTCCTAGGACTAATCTCAATTTTGACAGGTCATCCAATTCCTTGAAATCTGGGGTTGTTTGGCTTAGCTTGTTGAATAATATGTTTCTTGATGTGTTGAATTTTTCGCATTTTAGGAGGAAATGCATTTCTGTTTCAACCTCGCCGGCCAGACATTGATCGCATATTCTATTCTCTCTAGGCTGCCAGGATTTCTTGTATCTGCCTTTTTCAATTTCCAGTTGGTGGTCGCTTAGTCTGTACCTGGTGAGGGTCTGTCTCTGTTTTGTGTCTCTGATGGTCGTGAGGTAGTCTGCCAGTTTATATTCTCTTTTTAGGGCCCGGTAACATTCTAATCTGCTTTGGCTTTCGGTTATTTTGTTCCAATGTTCCAGGTAGGTTTCTTTGCATTTTTTAATGATTTGGTTCACTCGGATTGGTGTTTGGACAGCTGTGTTGGTCTGGGGCTGGTCAGGGTCCGGCTGAGTACTTAGTTTCAGTAGCAGCTGACTCAGGGGACTCTTTTCTGGGTTTAGCTCTTGGGTCTGAAAGGCTTTGAAATGAAGGGTGTCTGGGGAGCTAGATTTGAGGTGATTTAGGAAGTTTAGTGCTCGTTTTTGGATGTTTATTATCAGTGGGTATCTGCCTAGTTCGGCTCTGCATGCATTTGTTGGCGTTTTTCTTTGGGTGCGAAGGATGCTTCAGCAGAATTCTGCATGTAGGGCTTCTATTGTGTGTTTTTCCCATTTAGTGTAGCTTTGGTGATTTAGCGGGCCCCATAGTTCACTACCGTACAGTGCAATGGGCAGGATTATGCTGTCAAATATTTTGAGCCAGATTTTGATTGGGATTTGGATGTTGTAGAATTTTCTTTTTATTGCATATAGGGTTCTTCGGGCTTTTTCTTTTAGTTCATTCACTGCTATGCTGAAGCTCCCTGATGCTGTAATAGTTAGACCAAGGTAGGTCTCTCTCTCTCTCTCTCTCTGTCCTGGGATGAGGTGATGGACAGTGCGACTCTCTCTCTCTCTCTCTCTCTCCCTGTCCTGGGATGAGGTGATGGACAGTGTGACTCTCTCTCTCTCTCTCTCTCTCTCTCTCTCTCTCTGTCCTGGGATGAGGTGATGGACAGTGTGACTCTCTCTCTCTCTCTCTCTCTGTCCTGGGATGAGGTGATGGACAGTATGACTCTCTCTCTCTCTCTCTCTCTGTCCTGGGATGAGGTGATGGACAGTATGACTCTCTCTTTCTCTCTCTCTCTGTCCTGGGATGAGGTGATGGACAGTATGACTCTCTCTCTCTCTGTCCTGGGATGAGGTGATGGACAGTATGACTCTCTCTTTCTCTCTCTCTCTCTCTCTCTCTGTCCTGGGATGAGGTGATGGACAGTGTGACTCTCTCTCTCTCTGTCTCTCTCTCTGTCCTGGGATGAGGTGATGGACAGTGTGACTCTCTCTCTCTCTCTCTCTCTCTCTGTCCTGGGATGAGGTGATGGACAGTGTGACTCTCTCTCTCTCTCTCCCTCTGTCCTGGGATGAGGTGATGGACAGTGTGACTCTCTCTCTCTCTCTGTCTGTCCTGGGATGAGGTGATGGACAGTGTGACTCTCTCTCTCTCTCTCTCTCTCTCTCTGTCCTGGGATGAGGTGATGGACAGTGTGACTCTCTCTCTCTCTCTCCCTCTGTCCTGGGATGAGGTGATGGACAGTGTGATCTCTCTCTCTCTCTCTCTCTCTCTGTCCTGGGATGAGGTGATGGACAGTGTGACTCTCTCTCTCTCTCTCTGTCCTGGGATGAGGTGATGGACAGTGCGACTCTCTCTCTCGCTCTCTCTCTCCCTGTCCTGGGATGAGGTGATGGACAGTGTGACTCTCTCCCTCTCTCTCTCTCTCTCTCTGTCCTGGGATGAGGTGATGGACAGTGTGCCTCTCTCTCTCTCTCTCTCTCTCTGTCCTGGGATGAGGTGATGGACAGTGTGACTCTCTCTCTCTCCCTCTGTCCTGGGATGAGGTGATGGACAGTGTGACTCTCTCTCTCTCTCTCTCTCTCTCTCCTGGAATGAGGTGATGGACAGTGTGACTCTCTCTCTCTCTCTCTCTCTCTCTCTCTCGGTCCTGGGATGAGGTGATGGACAGTGTGACTCCCTCTCTCTCTCTCTCCCTGTCCTGGGATGAGGTGATGGACAGTGTGACTCTCTCTCTCTCTCTCTCTGTCCTGGGATGAGGTGATGGACAGTGTGACTCTCTCTCTCTCTCTCTCTCTCTGTCCTGGATGAGGTGATGGACAGTGTGACTCTCTCTCTCTCTCTCTCCCTGTCCTGGGATGAGCTGATGGACAGTGTGACTCTCTCTCTCTCTCTCTCTCTCTCTCTGTCCTGGGATGAGGTGATGGACATTGTGACTCTCTCTCTCTCTCTCTCTCTCTCTGTCCTGAGATGAGGTGATGGACAGTGTGACTCTCTCTCTCTCCCTGTCCTGGGATGAGGTGATGGACAGTGTGACTCTCTCTCTCTCTCTCTCTCTCTCTGTCCTGGGATGAGGTGATGGACAGTGTGACTCTCTCTCTCTCTCTCTCTCTCTCTCTCTGTCCTGGGATGAGGTGATGGACAGTGTGACTCTCTCTCTCTCTCTCCCTGTCCTGGGATGAGGTGATGGACATTGTGACTCTCTCTCTCTCTCTCTCTCTCTCTGTCCTGGGATGAGGTGATGGACAGTGTGACTCTCTCTCTCTCTCTCCAATTCCAATTCCAATTCAAATGCTTTATTGGCATGAAAGTTTACAGAGAACCATATTGCCAAAGCTTACATAGCAAAAAGGTACAGTTTTCCAACATTCTGTAGGTGTCAATCGATTTGACATTTGTTGGGTACATACAATATTACTTTTAAACAATATTAATTTTAAACAGTCTTAATTTTAAACAGTCCTCCGGTTGTGACATGTTGTTACATATTTGGCCCCAAGGTATGGTCTGTCTCCTTCTCCTAGGACTAATCTCAATTTTGACAGGTCATCCAATTCCTTGAAATCTGGGGTTGTTTGGCTTAGCTTGTTGAATAATATGTTTCTTGATGTGTTGAATTTTTCGCATTTTAGGAGGAAATGCATTTCTGTTTCAACCTCGCCGGCCAGACATTGATCGCATATTCTATTCTCTCTAGGCTGCCAGGATTTCTTGTATCTGCCTTTTTCAATTTCCAGTTGGTGGTCGCTTAGTCTGTACCTGGTGAGGGTCTGTCTCTGTTTTGTGTCTCTGATGGTCGTGAGGTAGTCTGCCAGTTTATATTCTCTTTTTAGGGCCCGGTAACATTCTAATCTGCTTTGGCTTTCGGTTATTTTGTTCCAATGTTCCAGGTAGGTTTCTTTGCATTTTTTAATGATTTGGTTCACTCGGATTGGTGTTTGGACAGCTGTGTTGGTCTGGGGCTGGTCAGGGTCCGGCTGAGTACTTAGTTTCAGTAGCAGCTGACTCAGGGGACTCTTTTCTGGGTTTAGCTCTTGGGTCTGAAAGGCTTTGAAATGAAGGGTGTCTGGGGAGCTAGATTTGAGGTGATTTAGGAAGTTTAGTGCTCGTTTTTGGATGTTTATTATCAGTGGGTATCTGCCTAGTTCGGCTCTGCATGCATTTGTTGGCGTTTTTCTTTGGGTGCGAAGGATGCTTCAGCAGAATTCTGCATGTAGGGCTTCTATTGTGTGTTTTTCCCATTTAGTGTAGCTTTGGTGATTTAGCGGGCCCCATAGTTCACTACCGTACAGTGCAATGGGCAGGATTATGCTGTCAAATATTTTGAGCCAGATTTTGATTGGGATTTGGATGTTGTAGAATTTTCTTTTTATTGCATATAGGGTTCTTCGGGCTTTTTCTTTTAGTTCATTCACTGCTATGCTGAAGCTCCCTGATGCTGTAATAGTTAGACCAAGGTAGGTCTCTCTCTCTCTCTCTCTCTGTCCTGGGATGAGGTGATGGACAGTGCGACTCTCTCTCTCTCTCTCTCTCTCCCTGTCCTGGGATGAGGTGATGGACAGTGTGACTCTCTCTCTCTCTCTCTCTCTCTCTCTCTCTCTCTGTCCTGGGATGAGGTGATGGACAGTGTGACTCTCTCTCTCTCTCTCTCTCTGTCCTGGGATGAGGTGATGGACAGTATGACTCTCTCTCTCTCTCTCTCTCTGTCCTGGGATGAGGTGATGGACAGTATGACTCTCTCTTTCTCTCTCTCTCTGTCCTGGGATGAGGTGATGGACAGTATGACTCTCTCTCTCTCTGTCCTGGGATGAGGTGATGGACAGTATGACTCTCTCTTTCTCTCTCTCTCTCTCTCTCTCTGTCCTGGGATGAGGTGATGGACAGTGTGACTCTCTCTCTCTCTGTCTCTCTCTCTGTCCTGGGATGAGGTGATGGACAGTGTGACTCTCTCTCTCTCTCTCTCTCTCTCTGTCCTGGGATGAGGTGATGGACAGTGTGACTCTCTCTCTCTCTCTCGTCTGTCCTGGGATGAGGTGATGGACAGTGTGACTCTCTCTCTCTCTCTCTCTCTCTCTCTGTCCTGGGATGAGGTGATGGACAGTGTGACTCTCTCTCTCTCTCTCCCTCTGTCCTGGGATGAGGTGATGGACAGTGTGACTCTCTCTCTCTCTCTCTCTCTCTCTGTCCTGGGATGAGGTGATGGACAGTGTGACTCTCTCTCTCTCTCTCTGTCCTGGGATGAGGTAATGGACAGTGCGACTCTCTCTCTCGCTCTCTCTCTCCCTGTCCTGGGATGAGGTGATGGACAGTGTGACTCTCTCTCTCTCTCTCTCTCTCTCTCTGTCCTGGGATGAGGTGATGGACAGTGTGACTCTCTCTCTCTCTCTCTCTCTCTGTCCTGGGATGAGGTGATGGACAGTGTGACTCTCTCTCTCTCCCTCTGTCCTGGGATGAGGTGATGGACAGTGTGACTCTCTCTCTCTCTCTCTCTCTCTCTCCTGGAATGAGGTGATGGACAGTGTGACTCTCTCTCTCTCTCTCTCTCTCTCTCTCTCGGTCCTGGGATGAGGTGATGGACAGTGTGACTCCCTCTCTCTCTCTCTCCCTGTCCTGGGATGAGGTGATGGACAGTGTGACTCTCTCTCTCTCTCTCTCTGTCCTGGGATGAGGTGATGGACAGTGTGACTCTCTCTCTCTCTCTCTCTCTCTGTCCTGGGATGAGGTGATGGACAGTGTGACTCTCTCTCTCTCTCTCTCCCTGTCCTGGGATGAGGTGATGGACAGTGTGACTCTCTCTCTCTCTCTCTCTCTCTCTCTCTGTCCTGGGATGAGGTGATGGACATTGTGACTCTCTCTCTCTCTCTCTCTCTCTCTGTCCTGGGATGAGGTGATGGACAGTGTGACTCTCTCTCTCTCTCTCTCTCTCTGTCCTGGGATGAGGTGATGGCCAGTGTGACTCTCTCTCTCTCTCTCTCTCTGTCCTGGGATGAGGTGATGGACAGTGTGACTCTCTCTCTCTCTCTCTCTCTCTCTCTCTCTCTGTCCTGGGATGAGGTGATGGACATTGTGACTCTCTCTCTCTCTCTCTCTCTCTCTGTCCTGGGATGAGGTGATGGACAGTGTGACTCTCTCTCTCTCTCTCCAATTCCAATTCCAATTCAAATGCTTTATTGGCATGAAAGTTTACAGAGAACCATATTGCCAAAGCTTACATAGCAAAAAGGTACAGTTTTCCAACATTCTGTAGGTGTCAATCGATTTGACATTTGTTGGGTACATACAATATTACTTTTAAACAATATTAATTTTAAACAGTCTTTGTACTTCATTTGGTACGTTCAATATTAATTTTAAACAGTCTTAATTTTAAACAGTCCTCAGGTTGTGACATGTTGTTACATATTTGGCCCCAAGGTATGGTCTGTCTCCTTCTCCTAGGACTAATCTCAATTTTGACAGGTCATCCAATTCCTTGAAATCTGGGGTTGTTTGGCTTAGCTTGTTGAATAATATGTTTCTTGATGTGTTGAATTTTTCGCATTTTCGGAGGAAATGCATTTCTGTTTCAACCTCGCCGGCCAGACATTGATCGCATATTCTACTCTCTCTAGGCTGCCAGGATTTCTTGTATCTGCCTTTTTCAATTTCCAGTTGGTGGTCGCTTAGTCTGTACCTGGTGAGGGTCTGTCTCTGTTTTGTGTCTCTGATGGTCGTGAGGTAGTCTGCCAGTTTATATTCTCTTTTTAGGGCCCGGTAACATTCTAATCTGCTTTGGCTTTCGGTTATTTTGTTCCAATGTTCCAGGTAGGTTTCTTTGCATTTTTTAATGATTTGGTTCACTCGGATTGGTGTTTGGACAGCTGTGTTGGTCTGGGGCTGGTCAGGGTCCGGCTGAGTACTTAGTTTCAGTAGCAGCTGACTCAGGGGACTCTTTTCTGGGTTTAGCTCTTGGGTCTGAAAGGCTTTGAAATGAAGGGTGTCTGGGGAGCTAGATTTGAGGTGATTTAGGAAGTTTAGTGCTCGTTTTTGGATGTTTATTATCAGTGGGTATCTGCCTAGTTCGGCTCTGCATGCATTTGTTGGCGTTTTTCTTTGGGTGCGAAGGATGCTTCGGCAGAATTCTGCATGTAGGGCTTCTATTGTGTGTTTTTCCCATTTAGTGTAGCTTTGGTGATTTAGCGGGCCCAACACTTCACTACCGTACAGTGCAATGGGCAGGATTATGCTGTCAAATATTTTGAGCCAGATTTTGATTGGGATTTGGATGTTGTAGAATTTTCTTTTTATTGCATATAGGGCTCTTCGGGCTTTTTCTTTTAGTTCATTCACTGCTATGCTGAAGCTCCCTGATGCTGTAATAGTTAGACCAAGGTAGGTCTCTCTCTCTCTCTCTGTCCTGGGATGAGGTGATGGACAGTGCGACTCTCTCTCTCTCTCTCTCCCTGTCCTGGGATGAGGTGATGGACAGTGTGACTCTCTCTCTCTCTCTCTCTCTCTCTCTGTCCTGGGATGAGGTGATGGACAGTGTGACTCTCTCTCTCTCTCTCTCTCTGTCCTGGGATGAGGTGATGGACAGTATGACTCTCTCTTTCTCTCTCTCTCTCTCTCTCTGTCCTGGGATGAGGTGATGGACAGTGTGACTCTCTCTCTCTCTCTCTCTCTCTCTCTGTCCTGGGATGAGGTGATGGACAGTGTGACTCTCTCTCTCTCTCTCTCTCTCTCTGTCCTGGGATGAGGTGATGGACAGTGTGACTCTCTCTCTCTCTCTCCCTCTGTCCTGGGATGAGGTGATGGACAGTGTGACTCTCTCTCTCTCTCTCTCTGTCCTGGGATGAGGTGATGGACAGTGTGACTCTCTCTCTCTCTCTCTCTCTCTGTCCTGGGATGAGGTGATGGACAGTGTTACTCTCTCTCTCTCTCTCCCTGTCCTGGGATGAGGTGATGGACAGTGTGACTCTCTCTCTCTCTCTCTCTCTCTCTGTCCTGGGATGAGGTGATGGACAGTGTGACTCTCTCTCTCTCTCTCCCTCTGTCCTGGGATGAGGTGATGGACAGTGTGACTCTCTCTCTCTCTCTCTCTCTCTCTGTCCTGGGATGAGGTGATGGACAGTGTGACTCTCTCTCTCTCTCTCTGTCCTGGGATGAGGTGATGGACAGTGCGACTCTCTCTCTCTCTCTCTCTGTCCTGGGATGAGGTGATGGACAGTGTGACTCTCTCTCTCTCTCTCTCTCTGTCCTGGGATGAGGTGATGGACAGTGTGACTCTCTCTCTCTCTTCTCTCCCTGTCCTGGGATGAGGTGATGGACAGTGTGACTCTCTCTCTCTCTCTCTGTCCTGGGATGAGGTGATGGACAGTGTGACTCTCTCTCTCTCTCTCTCTCTCTCTCCTGGGATGAGGTGATGGACAGTGTGACTCTCTCTCTCTCTCTCTGTCCTGGGATGAGGTGATGGACAGTGTGACTCTCTCTCTCTCTCTCTCCCTGTCCTGGGATGAGGTGATGGACAGTGTGACTCTCTCTCTCTCTCTCTCTGTCCTGGGATGAGGTGATGGACAGTGCGACTCTCTCTCTCTCTCTCTCTCTCCCTGTCCTGGGATGAGGTGATGGACAGTGTGACTCTCTCTCTCTCTCTCTCTCTCTCTCGGTCCTGGGATGAGGTGATGGACAGTGTGACTCTCTCTCTCTCTCTCTCCCTGTCATGGGATGAGGTGATGGACAGTGTGACTCTCTCTCTCTCTCTCTCTCTCTGTCCTGGGATTAGGTGATGGACAGTGTGACTCTCTCTCTCTCTCTCTCTCTGTCCTGGGATGAGGTGATGGACAGTGTGACTCTCTCTCTCTCTCTCCCTGTCCTGGGATGAGGTGATGGACAGTGTGACTCTCTCTCTCTCTCTCTCCCTGTCCTGGGATGAGGTGATGGATAGTGTGACTCTCTCTCTCTCTCTCTCCCTGTCCTGGGATGAGGTGATGGACAGTGTGACTCTCTCTCTCTCTCTCTCTCTCTCTCTCTCTGTCCTGAGATGAGGTGATGGACAGTGTGACTCTCTCTCTCTCTCTCTGTCCTGGGATGAGGTGATGGGCAGTGTGACTCTCTCTCTCTCTCTCTCTCTCTCCCTCTCCTGGGATGAGGTGATGGACAGTGTGACTCTCTCTCTCTCTCTGTCCTGGGATGAGGTGATGGACAGTGTGACTCTCTCTCTCTCTCTCTCTCTGTCCTGGGATGAGGTGATGGACAGTGTGACTCTCTCTCTCTCTCTCTCTCTGTCCTGGGATGAAGTGATGGACAGTGTGACTCTCTCTCTCTCTCTCTCTCTCTCTGTCCTGTGATGAGGTGATGGACAGTGTGACTCTCTCTCTCTCCCTGTCCTGGGATGAGGTGATGGACAGTGTGACTCTCTCTCTCTCTCTCTCTCTGTCCTGGGATGAGGTGATGGACAGTTTGACTCTCTCTCTCTCCCTGTCCTGGGATGAGGTGATGGACAGTGTGACTCTCTCTCTCTCTCTCTCTCTCTGTCCTGGGATGAGGTGATGGACAGTGTGACTCTCTCTCTCTCTCTCTCTCCCTGTCCTGGGATGAGGTGATGGACAGTGTGACTCTCTCTCTCTCTCTCTCTCCCTGTGCTGGGATGAGGTGATGGACAGTGTGACTCTCTCTCTCTCTCTCCCTGTCCTGGGATGAGGTGATGGACAGTGTGACTCTCTCTCTCTCTCTCTCTCTCTGTCCTGGGATGAGGTGATGGACAGTGTGACTCTCTCTCTCTCTCTCTCTCTGTGTCCTGGGATGAGGTGATGGACAGTGTGACTCACTCTTTCTACCCTTCCCTATCTGGTCTGGAAATCATGACATTACATTCTAACCATCGAACTGTCATGCTGGGTCATTTATTTTATTTAAATGGATTTAAATTAGATTTTCAATTTATTTGAATCAATTTTGGGGCATTTTATTCATAACATCTGTCCTACAATCCCATATCTATGCACTTTGAAAGCCTGGGGTACAGTAGGGTCGATATTAGGAACAAATCACAATCCAATATGGCTGCCAGGGGTTGGATTTGTACCTTGTCAGTTTGGTCTGCACCTCTGGTCTGTGCCTTAACCCCCAGCCACCTTAAACTGTCACAATCGGCTGGCAGGACTTGTTATGTATTGTGTGTTCTCCTCCCACCTGTGGTGGCGCTGTCACAGGAGATAAATGGTTGGGTATTCTCTCAGTTAAGTTTAGCTCTCTTTGTTTGGAACTTGCCAGAACTTCCTTTCCTTCCAAAAAAGCACTTCATGTTTGAATCTCTGAGTTCTGAGTCCTAAATTGTGTCTAGGTAGAAAGGTACCGACACAGCAGGACTTATATGGGCAAATGACCCAGGGCCCACATCATAACGAAGGGGTTATGTCACATCACGTGACTTCACAATGAAACCCATAACAACCCAGAGGCAGGAGGGGTGGACCAAATACAACCATGTGGCACAAAATGTGCATTTTTATTTGAGAGAGCCACGAGGAGAGAGCTTGAAAACAAGTGCGTTCATCAAATCCATCCAAATCTGAGCAGATCACTGGAGAGAGGGTTGGGAACACTGTGTAAAGGAACAGTGTTAATCATTGGAGAGAAAGAACAGTCAGACAGGAAAGAGACAGTCATCCAATGGGAGATTTAATTCTGACTGTGAGTGAGTGAACAAAGACAGTCTTTAATTGATAATCAGACACAGAAAGCATTTGGTTAATAAGTTGCTTCAGATTGAAGAGCAGTAGTTAGAACCCGGAGCAAAGCTCAGGACCGAGCTGCTTAGAATATATCAGACAGCTCAGGGTTTCAATTCTGAAAGGACACGTGCTTTAGTGAGAGGCCACTAGTAATCTCTGTTATACTGAACTGAGCAATTTTAGCCTTCCAGTCTCAGGCCGTGGAAAGACCCCTAAAATGTCTAGCAGCGTGGAATCATTCTCAGTTGCCCTGGTGAGGATGACTGCACAGGAAGATGAAAGATGTCAGCAGAAAATCTCAAACACCCTCCATACACTGGGGCGTCATCACCCAGAAATAGTGTTAATGACCTGCCATGACTATCTATCCCACCACACCATGCTGACAGCTCCACAGGGGGTTGTAGTATTGGAGAGCATGACAAAGATTATCAAGGACACCCTTAATCAAATGAGCCAAGCACTCGCGCAGAAAGTTATCTCTTTGGCTACACTGTGGATGACGAGGTTAACAGGAGCACAAGCTGACAGCCAGGAAGCTGCGTGCAATCTCCTGGTTGCCATGAGCTTCAGGTTTATTAATGAAGTTGTCCAGTTGACGATGGAGAATTTCAAACAAGGGCACCTTCCGCATGTATACATGGTGAAGACCTTGACCAAAATGTCAGCAGAAAATGTGTACGGCATGGTGCCTTTTCTCAAATCTATCTTGGGGGCCATGATTCCCGTTCTCATTGGAGTTAAAGAGGATGAGCTGAAGTCTGTATTCGCCTCAGCAATGGGTAGTTTTAGCAAGAGTATCCTGATCTATCTGGGAAATATGGAGAAAGCCTCAGACCCTACAGTGACTAAAAACTCTTTCTCCACTGAGATCAACATTGTCTACAATCTGTTGTTCAAGGTGTGGCTCGAGAAGGAACCCTCCCAGTTGAACATCCCAACAGTGGAAGCTCTAGGCTATGTCAGCTCCCTGCTGCCCAAGGACAGACTAGAGGAAGAGCTGCCCAAGTTAATTTTAGGCATCCTGTCTCTCTACAAGAAACAAGTGGGGCATTGCTCCATCACAGAGAGTCTGTGCCGGTTACTGGATGTTGCCACAGAGATGAAGTGTCTCGGGCTGAAAACACAGATGGACAATCTGCTTAAAAATCTCCACCAGCAGATTTGTCTTTCAGTGGACTTTAATAACCAACTTGCCGTGAAGAACCACACTGAGATCCTTCACTGTTTCACAATTCTGGCCCCAGCTTACGCAGACTCATTGGTCGACTTCCTCTTACCTAAGTTAGAGAATGCTGACCAACAAATCAGAGTAGGAACACTCAGTGTACTGAGACACCTCATCAGCTCGGTCTCCTCACACTTAGAGAGGAAGAAGGGTCAGATTGTGGCTGCATTAAAACCAGTACTTCTAGACAAGAGCAGCAATCAGCAGAAGAAGCTAGTGGCCCAGGTAATATGTGCCATGGCCCAGCAAGGTTACCTTGAGCCAGAAGGGGGAAAGGTAATGGTGGAATTCCTCATCCGACATTGTGCTGCATCCGTTGATTCAGGGACCCTGGTACCATTCTATCATCCAGATCAGGTTACAGATGAAGATTTAGGTACAGTATGTGAAACAGTGATGTTTATGATCACAAATACAGTGAAGATGGAGGATGTTATCTGGCCATTCTTACTGGATTGTGTCACTGTGACCCAGTATACCAAGGCTTTAGCAACAATCTGCAATTGTTTAGCACATCTGGGGAAAAAGAAATTGCAAGCTGGCAGTGAAAGGATTTTACTTACTTACAATGAAGATGCCAATCCCCCTTAAGCCCAGGCACTGCTGGCCCGACTCCTCATTGTGTCTTGTTGCCCATATCAGGGAGGAGAACGAGGAGCTGCTGCACTGAGGCTAATGCAAGTCCTGAGCTTCAATATCCACCCAGCAACAGTAACAGGGTGGGAAGAGGAGCTTCCATCATTAATGGACCATTTACTGGAGAATTCAGAGGAGTCTCTGCTCCAACAAGAATGGGAGGAGAAACTATTGCTGCTCTTGTCCAGGACACTGAATTCCATTGATGACGAGGAATGGACGGGTAAGCTGAGTGATGAAATGTGTAAACAGATCGACACCGACCATCGTTCCCCACAAGAGAAAGGCTTTCTCTATAAATCACTCGGGACAGTGCTCCGTCATGTCCCCAGTAAGAACATAAAGGAGGAGCTTCATCAAATGCTGCAGAGTGTGCAGCACAGTGAGAGGGTGGAGAGAGAGGGAGCAGCCATTGCCATTGGTTTCTGTGCCATGACCCACTTTGATGATACCCTCAGTAGCCTGGAGGAGTTTGGTCATTCCAACAGCTTGAAGAACACTAATAGTTTCTTCAATATTCGTAGGGACAAGCCTGATGTGGATCTGGATAAAGCTAAGAGCACACTGGTTCTGTGCTATGGGAACATGGCACTCTACGCACCTGAGGAACTAGTTCTGTCCAGAATCGAGACCCACATTCTGCCAGCTGTGGTTAGCCAATTCATTACAAGTGGGCAGGGGATAAAGGCTGAATCCGGGGATCTTACACTAAAGCTCAGCCTAATAAAGACCGTGACTCTGATCGCCAGATCCCTACATTCACATCACCAGAGAGCTCCCTTCAACTTTAGCAGAAAAAGGCATCTGCTGATATACATGCAGGACTTTATCGAGATTGAGCCACCAGAGCTGCTGCGGAGCCCGGTTCGACAGTTAGCCATGACTGCCTGCATGTATCTCGTACAGCTGCACACTGAATCAAACCAAGCTGACACCTCACAATTGATTCAAACCTGCCTGATCAGTACTTTCAGCTTGGTGCATTCAGAACTGGACAAGGACAAAGACACGGATAGCAATAGCAAACAGACCGCAACACTTTATACCCAAACGATGACTGCCCTGCAACAGCTTCTGAAGCAAATATTACTTCAGGACCTGTCCCCGGAAGGTCTTCAGGCCATATTCAAGCAGGTAGATGATTGGATCACGTCAACAAAGGACTATGAACGAGAGAGAGCCATGGAGACGACCTTAAAGCTGCTGGAATGTTACTTGGAGACGCTCAATGTTAACAATGTGGTGCCACTTCATAACATGGGGACTCTGATTGGACGAATGATGCCACGCTGTGCAGACCCTTCGCTACCCATTGGGCAGATGGCCATCGACAGTTTGTACATCATCCTGTCCATTCAATTATCGTATGAAAGCACCAATCAGGATCAGCATAAGGAGCAGCTGGAGGTTCTGAAATCAGTCAGAGAACAGCTAGTCAACCCTGACAGCTCAGTCCTCTTTCAAACATGCAGTCAGATCGCAGAGGTCATATCCAAGTGTTTGCCACATGACCAGCTGGGCAACTTGCTCTTCATGGTCTTCAAAGGACTGGCCGACCAACACCCCAGCTGTTCCAGTGCAGCCGCTGTCCTCATGAAAACAATCATTAAAAGACGTGGCAGTGAACTTGGGGACCAGGTCTCAGAGATACTTGATGCGTTGAGGGGTCCATTGCACTCAGTTCCCTCCGAGGTGGTGAAACTTTCAGTTCTACGCAGTATTGCCATTCTAGCCTCACACAACACACCAACAGTTGTGTCCTGGCTCCTCACTTACCCTGTTCCTTTGGACAAGTATGTCAGTGACGTATGGAGATCACTGGCAGAGGAGGCGGAATGTGCCATGAGTACAATCAGGGAGCTGCTGGATATACTGAACAAACAGTTACCATTTGGGGGAAGGAGAACCTGTCCTATTAGTGAGAACCCGACTCAATATTCAACTCTTGAATCCCTGGCTGCTGTGTGTGCTTTGTATGAGATGATAACCACACCAGAGTCGGGAGAGATTGTAATCAAATTATTCCCCCAATTATTCAGCACCCTGCTCGTCCATCACAGCTCTTCCGTCAATGTGCGTCTGCCCAAGGTTTTTCTTCCCCATCACGAATTGAAGCAGCGAGAATTCTCAGCTGAGCCTCAGACATCTAGCAGCAGAGATGTGTGTGTGAACTGTGTGGAGATGCTAATGGAGCTGCTGGATCAGTCGAACAATCAACGAGTGGTACATTTCATGGTGGAAACTGGAGGCTGGGATCAGATGATGGACGTACGCAAGTCCCACAGGGGGGTTATTCTGCTGGCCAAAGCAATGGTCCGACATGCTGGCCCTTGTCTGATTGGGATTGTAGTACAGCTCGCAGCACTGATCCTTACTGTACAAGAGTGTCAGAAAGTCACCGTGGCTGCCTTTTTTGGAGAGCTTTTAAAATCTCCGCTGGCTTCACAGCTGCAGCTCACCGACACCTTGATGAGCAGATTGCTTCGATGTCTGCTGACTACTTCTTCGGTTGTCCAGTTTCTGTGTGTCAGGGGCCTGGGCAACGTTACAACTGGAGCTCCTCACAGAATAGAAAAATATTCTCGACCAGTGCTGTGTGCAATGACTGGCCTGATGGGAAGCGGGGAGAATGACAACGAGGTGCTAATGTTTGAAGTGCTGTTATGTCTCGCAAAGCATTTAGATCAGTTGAGAGCAAATACCATCAGACCCTTTGTACTGAAAATCGTCACCGGGATCCAACCATTCTTTGAGGCTAAGTGCGACAAAGTGCGGGCTGAAGCGTTTAGCGTGTTGGGGAATTTAGCCAAGTGCGGAAATAGAGATCCCAAATCCTACTTCTGCCGACAGGTCCATTCGAACCTGGTTTGCTTGTTGTTGCACCTGAGTGGAAACAGCGAAGAGGTGTCTAGATCTTGTAACTCAACACTGCGTTTGGTCATCCCCCTTATTGGTTCAGCCGAGGCATGCTCAAAGATTGAGGAGTATTTAGGGGAGCCCACCCTGAACTACACAGAGTTCCTGAGGGACATTTCAAAACAATTCATTAAAGACTTCCCTGATAGGATCCACTCGTACGTCACCGACTGTACGTCCTTCTTCAACAACCCACAGGACCAGATCCGGGCAAATGCAGTCGCCCTTTCAGCTTTCTTTTTCCAACATCCAGAAGAATGTTCCCAACTGGCCCAGAGAGTCACCTGGTGGAACAAATATAAATTCTACAACTGAGGTTGACCTCCTTACTGATGTCAACACCGGCCCAGATCACAGAATCACAGAAATCACAGAAACCCCACAGTGCAGATAGAGGCCATTTTGGCCCATCGAGCCTGCACCGACACATATCCCACCCTATCCCCGTAACCCCTACACCAACACATATCCCACCCTATCCCCGTAACCCCACGTATTTAATCCCCCTAACACTAAGGGTCAATTTATCATAGCCAATCAACCTAACCTGCACATCTTTGGACCTCCTCCTCATTGAGATCCTCCTCAATCTCTTCTGAAACACAAGCCCTGATCCTCCTCAACCTCCTCCTCTTCAACATAGGCTCAGATTCTCCTCCACATCCTCTTCAACACAAGCGCTGATCCTCCTTGACCACCTTCTCTTCAACACAAGCCCTGAACCTCCTCGACCACCTTCTCTTCAACACAGGCCCTGATCCTCCTCAACCTCCTCTTCAACACAGGCCCTGATCCTCCTCAACCTCCTCTTCAACACATGCCCTGATCCTCCTCGACCTCCTCTTCAACACAGGCCCTGATCCTCCTCAACCTCCTCTTCAACACAGGCCCTGATCCTCCTCAACCTCCTCTTCAACACAGGCCCTGATCCTCCTCAACCTCCTCTTCAACACAGGCCCTGATCCTCCTCAACCTCCTCTTCAACACAAGCCCTGATCCTCCTCGACCTCCTCTTCAACACAAGCCCTCATCCTCCTCGACCTCCTCTTCAACAACAGCCCTGATCCTCCTCGACCTCCTCTTCAACACAAGCCCTGATCCTCCTCGACCTCCTCTTCAACAACAGCCCTGATCCTCCTCGACCTCCTCTTCAACACAGGCCCTGATCCTCCTCGACCTCCTCTTCAACAACAGCCCTGATCCTCCTCGACCTCCTCTTCAGCACAAGCCCTGATCCTCCTCGACCTCCTCTTCAACAACAGCCCTGATCCTCCTCGACCTCCTCTTCAACACAAGCCCTGATCCTCCTCGACCTCCTCTTCAACAACAGCCCTGGTCCTCCTCGACCTCCTCTTCAACACAAGCCCTGATCCTCCTCGACCTCCTCTTCAACAACAGCCCCGATCCTCCTCGACCTCCTCTTCAACACAGGCCCTGATCCTCCTCGACCTCCTCTTCTTCTTAGCAACAAATTGTTGGTTGTTTCAAAATGATGTTTCGTAAATTTCTTTATTATAAATAAACTGAAATCCTGTTTTACCATTATAAATATTGGTCGATCTTCAAACAGTGCAGGTCCAACTGCTCTGTGAGTGGGAATGAAATATCCCGATGCTCACACATGATCCTGAATTAGAGACAGACTTTACTCCTCAGTCTATGGAATTCCTCACTGGATCAGGTGCTATTTTATGTATAGAAACAGTTCCCATTCTCTAACACACTGAGTACCTTGTGTTAAGTCTGTGTGTTATATTGAGAATTACTACACAGACCACAAGAGTAAACTTTAACAGGTCTTTACTAGTTGAAGGTCAGGGCGGAACTGCCCAATAAATCATTACACAGCACTTATATACCGGTGTGGTCACCACTGGTATTACAGTATACAGCAGCCAAGATAAAGTAGTGCAACCCTTAAAATAGTTCTCTTAAAGGTGGAACGGTTACATACACTACAATCCTCCCTTTTTAGGTTAACAGTATATATTCCCATTAAACATAACATCATAACATATATACACAACTTCATGTAAAAACAGTTCACAGATTCAGTCTCTCTGGAGGCTTCCTGACTCGGTTCGGATAACGCCTCGGTGGTGTAGTAGTTTTCGGTGGTGTAGTAGGTTCTTTTGGCAAGGTCGATTCGGCTTGAATGTCAGTGTCGGGTTCATCTGGTTCCAGTATCACCGGATCGGAGGTAGATACTATGGGTATCTCTGCTTCATCATTAGGCGTATAGAGTTGTGGTGTAGGTTGTCCCTTTTCGGATGACGCTATGATCTGGTCAGCATGGCGCTTTATTATGCTTTCACCAATGTCCACGGTATACATCAGCGGTCCTAGTCGTGTGCAAATAGTTCCAGGCTGCCATTTCTCGGTACGGTAGTCCCGGGCCAAAACTTGTTGACCTATCTGGAAGGTTCTAGTTGGCCTTTCATTCATGCCTTGAAATTGCCAGTTCTCTACGTCCCTTCTGATGTTTGGCTTGATCAAATCCAGCCGGCATCTTAGTCATCTATTGAAAAACATCATGGCGGGAGTTTGGTTTGTAACCGCATGTGTTGCATTCCTGTATGCCAACAAGAAGTTATCTACCTTATGTTGTAGATTTATGTCTTCATTACCCATGGCCTTTATGGCCTTCTTGAAGGTCTGGACAAACCTTTCAGCTAATCCATTGGTGGCGGGATGGTATGGGGCGGACGTGTAGTGCTTAACCCCATTGTTTTTTAAGAACTTCCTGAATTCTTCGGACACAAATTGCGGTCCATTATCAGAACAGATCTGTTCCAGCAGCCCATTCCTGGCAAATATGGTCCTTAATACTGTGATGGTTTTTTCCGTGGTGGTGGAGGACATCTTTATTACCTCCGGCCACTTGGAGTGTGCATCCACCGCGATTAAGAACATTGAGTCCATAAATGGACCAGCAAAGTCAATATGTACCCTTTGCCATGGAGATGAGGGCCACTCCCATGGATGTAGAGGGGATTGTGGTGGGGCGTTTTGGACCTTCTGGCATCCTAGACAGCTCTTGGTCATTTCTTCGATGTCTCCATCGATACCTGGCCACCACACAAACGCTCTGGCTAGGTTCTTCATTTTTACTCCACCCAGATGCCCCTCATGAAGCTCCTTTAGCACTTTATGCTGGAGTTTGGGTGGAATCACCACTCTGGATCCACACATCAAAGTTCCTCGGCACACTGACAGCTGCTCTCTTCTTTGCGAGAATGCTGGCAACAGTGGTTCGCCATGTGCTGGCCATCCCTTCACCGTTAAATCGTAGACTCGTGAGAGAGTCGGGTCATTTCTCGTTTCCTTTTCGATGGTAGAATTTGTTACTGGTAGACATTCCACTATGGTTGAGTGGAACATCTCCACAGGGTCCACTGTAGGTGCCTCTTCTACCGTTGGCAGCGGTAGGCACGATAAACTGTCAGCATTCCCATGCTGTTTTGATCCTTTGTATTCTATGTCATATTGGTGTGCCCCTAGGAAAAGGGACCACCTCTGTAGCCTTTGCGCTGTCATAATGGAAACGCCCTTTTTAGGGTTGAATATGGATACCAACGGCTGGTGGTCTGTCAGCAGTGTAAACTTCTGGCCCTGCAGGTAATGGTTAAACTTCTTTACTCCCCACACCAGGCTGAGAGCCTCCCTATCTATCTGAGCATAGTTGCGCTCGGCGGAGGTCAATGATCTGGATGCAAATGCGACTGGCCTTTCCGAGCCATTTGGCAACTTGTGTGAGAGTACTGCTCCAATACCATAAGGAGAAGCATCACAAGCTAAACGAATAGGTAGCGTTGGGTTGAAGTGAGCCAACACTTCCTCTGAAGTGATCAATGCCTTGCTTTTGCGAAAGGCCTTCTTACAGTCCTCGCTCCACTTCCATGGTACTTCTTTCTGCAAAAGAGCATTCAGCGGGTGCAGCACCGTGGATAGATTTGGCAGAAACTTATGGTAATAGTTAATCAACCCTAGGAACGACCTCAACTGGGATACATTTTCCGGAGCGGGAGCCTTCACAACAGCTTCGATCTTGTCAGGTGACTTGTGCAGCCCCTCCTGGTCAATGACATGACCACAGTACGAGATCCGTTTCTGAAAGAACTCACATTTCTGGTGATTAACTCGAAGGCCATATTCCTTCAACCTGGTGAGCACCAGTTTCAAATTTGCAAGGTGCTCCTCATCGTCATCTCCTGTAATCAGGATATCGTCCAAGTAACATTGAGTGCTTGGAATTCCCTGTAATACCTGCTCCATGGCCCTCTGCCAAATTGCTGGAGCCGAAGCCACTCCAAAAACCAGTCTATTATATCGATACAAGCCTCTGTGCGTGTTGATTGTGAGATACTGGCGCGACTCTTCCTCAACTTCCATCTGTAAGTACGCTTGCGCCAGGTCTATCTTGGTGAAGTGTTTCCCGCCAGACAATGAAGCAAAGATATCCTCAATCGCGGAAGCGGATATTGCACCGTGTGAAGCACCGGACTAACTGTGATCTTGAAGTCTCCACAGATGCGGACCTTCCCCGGTTCCCCTGGCTTGTTACTCGATGAACGCTTCATGACGGGAACAATGGGCATGGCCCACTCACTCCAGTCCACCTTAGACAGTACTCCTGAACGTTCAAGCCCTTCCAGCTCAGCTTCCACAGCAGGTCGTATCGCATAAGGTACCGGTCTGGCTTTGAAAAATTTTGGGTTTGCATGTTCTGCAATCTGGATTTTTGCCTTAATTCCTCTCAGTGTTCCCAGTCCCTGTTGGAACACCTCTTTAGCTTCATCCAATATTCTGGACAATCATTCAGGTTTGACATCTTTTTTCTTTCCGGAATCTACCGTTATTGCATTTAGGGAGTGCCAGTCCATATTTATTTTCCTGATCCACTCCCGTCCCAAAAGTGGTGGACCTCCCTCAGGTAGTACATATATGTCCATTCC
This sequence comes from Somniosus microcephalus, assembly GCF_052327205.1. Taxonomy (NCBI): domain Eukaryota; kingdom Metazoa; phylum Chordata; class Chondrichthyes; order Squaliformes; family Somniosidae; genus Somniosus; species Somniosus microcephalus. The sequence continues at coordinate 7,351,176 of NC_141001.1, read as the reverse complement.
TTGGTGTTCTTTGCCCTTGTGTACCACCTTGACTTTTATCTTTCCGATGGGGTATACTTTTTGCCCCGTGTATGTCTGCAATACTATCTCCGTCTCCCGTAGGGGAATATGTGTGAATAACTTTTTGTAATCTTGCTTATTCATGACCGTCAACGCCGATCCGGTGTCCAATTCCATTTTCACCTGGACTCCTGCTATCTGAAGTGTGACCCAGATAGTTTGTCGGTCAGCTTCCTTACTCACATTGTGAATTCTCAGACTACCCAGTTCCTTGCTGTTGGAGTCTGAACCCGAATTCTGTTCATCCGAACTCTTCTCAGCCACCTTATGTACCTTTCTGCACTTTTCCTGCGGTGACTTTTTGTTGCTGGTCTTCTTTCCTGACCAGCATACTTTAGCTATGTGACCAAGCTTGCCACATTTTCTACATTCCTGGTTTTTAAACCAGCATTGGTTCTGATCGTGTGTTGTCATCCCACAACGATAACATTTCGTTGTACCCAAAGCCATTTGATCTACGCTGAGTACCGCTGCCTTCAGCTGCATTGCCGCAGTGCCTCTCGCTGCGGCTTCGTGCGATGCTGCAATAGTGACAGCCTTATCCAGTGTAAGATCATTCTCTTCAAGCAGCCGCTTTTGTGTTCCTTCTTTCGACAATCCACACACGAATTTGTCTCTCAGTGCCTCTGTCAGACTTTCCCCAAACTGACAGTATTTCGCTAGCTTACGCAGTTCAATTAAATACTCCGCGTTGCTTTCCTCTTTCAGTTGCGTTCTCGCATAAAATTTAAATCGTTCCGCTAACATCAGCGGTGTGGGGTTCAAATGATTTTTCAGAACAGCAACAATTTTAGCGAAAGTCTGATCCGCTGGTTTAGCTGGTGATAGAAGATGCTTCAATAGCCCGTATGTCTTTGCACCCATTGAATTTAGTAAGGTTAGTGCTTTATCTTCATCCGATATTTTATTTGCCTTACAATATATCTCTATGCGTTCTACATACGTGGCCCAATCTTCAACATCGGGATCGAAATCGTTGATGTTACCACGCTTAGGCATCCTCGCAATCTTCTTGAGAACAAAAAGAAATTTTTCTTTTATTTATTTATTTTTTTAAATGGCGGTTTCCCGCGCTTGTCTTCTTCCCCCGCCTCCGAAAATGGCGGCTTCCCGCGTTTGCCTTTCTCCCCCGCTGGCTGTAATGGCGATTGCCATATTGCTGCATTCGCCCTCCCCAGCGGTTTTTGAATCGTGCCTCCCAGCCCCTCTTGCAGTCCGGTCCTTTCCTCCCGGCTGTGGCTGAGTTCTCCGCGTTTTTTTTTTTTTTCTCCCGCGCCTTACGCTGACCCGGTCGCTGCGCCTCACGGCCTCGGTAGCTGCCCGGCCTTTTTCACCGGTCGCGGTCGAGCTCTCTCTCGACGCTGTTGCGTCTCCCAGCCCGCTTGCAGCCCGGTCTTTCGCACCGGCTGCGTTTACATTCACCGCGGCTCCCGTGCCTTACGCTGCCCCAGTCTCAGCGCCTCTGGCCCCGACTTCTGTCCGGCTCTTTTCCCCGGCCATGGTCGAGTTCTCCGCCCTTAAATTCTCCATTTTTCCCTCCCCTACTTCACAGTCAACGTTGCCGACTGGCTGCTCGTCGCTGATCGGCTTACCCACCACCGTGATAGAAGGGATGATCACTGCCTGTTGCTGATGGAAGGCTTCGTGTCAGAATTCTTCCTTTGCTCTGCAGACCCGAGTCTTCTCTCAGCAGAATGATGAGGGCGGATGCCTCCTCTCGACGCCCGTTAAACTGCCTTGGATGTATCTCTGCCGCAGGGTAAGATCGTACTCGTCGCCACTGTTAAGTCTGTGTGTGATATTGAGAATTACTACACAGACCACAAGAGTAAACTTTAACAGGTCTTTACTAGTTGAAGGTTAGGGCGGAACTGCCCAATAAATCATTACACAGCACTTATATACCGGCGTGGTCACCACCGGTATTACAGTATACAGCAGCCAAGATAAAGTAGTGCAACCCTTAAAATAGTTCTCTTAAAGGTGGAACGGTTACATACACTACACCTTGGAACAAATTCACTGCACACACTACTGAGTGATTAGAAGAGCGCTCTTTCTGTACAGCTATTTCACAGGCTGAATTTCCTGGCCGCCCTCTATCACGGCGTGGACAGACTCTCCACTTGTTCACACTGAGCTGTGGCCCAATGTGTGGTGTACAGAGGATGTAACTAGCAGAGTAGATAAAGGGGAACCAGTGGATGTAGTGTATTTGGATTTCCAAAAGGCATTCAATAAGGTGCCACATAAAAGGTTATTACACAAGATTAGGGCTCATGGGGTTGGGGGTAATATAGTAGCATGGATAGAGGATTGGTTAACAGACAGAAAACAGCGAGTAGGGATAAACGGATCTTTTTCAGGTTGGCAGGCTGTAACTAGTGGGGTGCCGCAAAGATCAGTGTTTGAACCTCAGCTATTTACAATCTATATTAATGACCTAGATGAAGGGACCGAGTGTAATGTATCGAAGTTTGCTGATGATACTGTAGTAACCTGGGAGGTTATGAGTAACCTGATCCACCAGGTGGTGCTGTGGCAATTGGTCTCCTGAGTTAAGTCTGATCTGTACTGGTTGTACTCTTTGTTTTTGCTGCCTCATGGCAGAAGCTTTTATGTGCAAGTGTTGATTAAACCATGTTACGGAGTTAACCTGTGTCCGTCTCCATCTATGACCACCTCAAGATACCACATATGGCGACGAGAATAAAGGACGGAAACGTTTTGGTGGATCAGTCATAGTTATGGAGCATTCGGAAGAGGTGCTCGGGTTGGTTAGCAAACTAGTCGGAAAAGCACGAGGCTAGGCCGCGGGAGTCGAAACGGAGTTTGATTTTTTGGCTGAAGTGACCGGACTCTAAGGATGGCAGGAACGGTAGGCTCCGTGGCACCTTTTGACAGCAAGTCGCAGTCTTGGGAGGAGTATTGTGAAATACTGAGCCATTTCTTTATGGCAAACGAGGTGGACAGTGCTGAAAAGAAAAGGGCCATTTTACTGAGTTGTGTGGGAGCTCAAACCTATACACGGATGAGGAATCTGCTGAGCCCAGAGCGGCCAGGAGAAAAATCTTTTGACAACTTGGTGAGTCTACTAAAGAATCATTTCAATCCGAAACCTAGTGAAATAGTACAGAGATGGAAATTTAATTCGAGGATTAGGAGGCCGGAAGAAAGCGTTACCGAGTATGTGGAGGAGCTTCGGAAGCTCGCACAGGACTGTAATTTTGGAAATACGCTCACAGTCATGTTAAGGGACAGACTAGTATGCGGAGTTAATGACGACAGTATACAGCAAAGGTTGCTGTCAGAAGAAGGATTAACGTTTGAGACGGCACTTAAAAAAGCACAAGCCATGGAGACGGCTAACAAGGACATTAAGGACTTAAACAGTATGAGCAAGGAGAAATGGAGTAAACCAGTGGGAGGAGCTGTTTTCAAGATGGAAGCTGGTGCGAAAAGTCCACCAGTCGGGGTTGGGGATTGCTACCGATGTGGCGGGATGAGCCACTATGCAAAGGACTGCAGGTTTGCAAAGGCAAAGTGCCACAATTGTGGAAAAATAGGGCACTTAAAGAAAGTCTGTAAAAGGGCAGTGAGTGAGAGAAGCAGTGCTAAAGTGGCAAAGCATGCTAAAGGGGGGAGGGAGAAGTACACAAAGCGGGCAAATTACATACAAGAGGAGGAAGAGTCTAGTGAGTCTAGTGAGGAGGTTTTCACTATATACAGTATCGACACTTCAAGGCCCAACGTACCCCCTCTCACTCAGTATTTGATAGTGAACGGAGGTCAAGTAAAGTTTGAGATTGACACCGGATGTAGTGTAACCATAATGTCGCAGACTGAGTACGCCAAGCTATGGGGGGAAGCAAAAGTACCAGAGCTAGGTACATGCCCCATTAGTCTCAAAACCTACACAGGACAGAAGGTGGACATTTTGGGGGTGGCCGAAGTACAAGTGGAACACAAAGGGATCACCAAAGAGCTTACGGTGGAAGTGGTAGCAGGGTCAGGGCCAAACCTGTTAGGGCGAGGGTGGATCAGTGAGTTGAGTGTGGACTGGCAGGCAATGAATAAAATGGAGGACAGTACAGAGGCACTGCAAGAAGTGCTGATGAAGCATGAGTTAGTGTTCAAGGACGAACTGGGCACCTTAAGGGGAGCCACAGCCAAGATTCATGTAGCCAGTGATGCCATGCCTCGTTTCTTTAAACCAAGGTCGGTACCTTTTGCAATGAAAACCGAGGTTGAGGCGGAACTAGATCACCTGCTAAAGGACAAAGTAATAGAACCAGTGAAATTTTCAGACTGGGTGGCACCAATAGTCCCGGTATTGAAGCCCGACGGTAACGTAAGGGTGTGTGGTGACTATAAGTTAACAGTGAACAGAGTATCATCACTGGAACAGTACCCCATTCCGAGAATGGAGGACATGTTAACATCGCTCGCTGGGGGAGAAAGATTCAGCAAACTGGACATGAGTCATGCGTATCAGCAGATATTGCTAGATGAAGAGTCAAAAAAGTTTGTCACGGTGAACACGCACAAGGGGCTGTTCATGTATGCCAGGTTACCATTTGGTGTCAGTTCTAGCCCAGCAATATTCCAACGGACTATGGAGGGCATTCTGCAGGGCATTCCAAAGGTGGCCGTGTACTTAGATGATATTATGCTAACAGGAAGTGATGATCAGGATCACGTAAAAACACTGGACAAAGTGCTACAGCGGCTGGAAGAGGCGGGGCTACGCCTGAAACGGAGTAAGTGTAGTTTCATGGAGAAGGAAGTTACATTCCTGGGACATTGGGTGGATGCCAGGGAAAGTGTGGGCAGTGCAGGATGCACCTGCACCCACCTCAGTGACTGAACTGAAAGCCTATCTAGGGCTCCTGAATTATTATAACCGGTTTCTTCCAAACTTATCGATGCTGCTGGCACCCCTGCACAAACTGCTGAGAAAGGAGGAGCCATGGCGTTGGGGGCCAGAGCAAGCGAAAGCATTTCAGCAGTCAAAGGAGCTACTTCAGTCCAGCAGGGTGTTAGTGCATTACGACGAGAAGAAGGAGCTGATAATGTCCTGCGACGCATCACCCTATGGAGTGGGGGCAGTGTTGGCCCACCGCATGCCAGATGGAGCGGAAAGGCCCATCGGGTTTGTTTCACGCACGCTCACAGCTGCGGAAAAGAACTATTCACAGCTTGATAAAGAGGGGTTAGCCATTATATTTGGAGTAAAGAAATTCCATAAGTACATATATGGGAGGAAGTTTGTAATCAGTACTGACCACAAGCCTCTTGTTAGCTTACTGAATGAGATGAAAGTGGTGCCTCAAATGGCATCACAGAGAATAATGAGATGGGCAGTAATACTAAGAGCCTATGAATATGTGATCACGTACAGAGCCGGCAAGGAAAACGGGAACGCTGATGCTCTCAGCCGCCTGCCCCTCTCAAAATCTCCTCGCAGTACTTCCCCTGAGGAGCACGTCCTGATGCTGGATCAGGAGATCAGTCCCCTGATGACTTCAGCGCAAATCCAGGGCTGGACAGCCAAGGACCCCGTTCTGTCAAGGGTCTGTGAGTATGTGTTGAAAGGCTGGCCAGCTCACCGTGAGGGACCGGAGTTCGCGCCGTACAGACAGAGACAGCACGAGCTCAGTGTCCAAGATGGATGTGTGCTATGGGGAGCACGCATCATAGTCCCAGAGCGGGGACGCTCTACTTTGATGGAACAGTTACATCAATCGCACCCAGGAATGACTAGAATGAAAGGACAGGCTAGGAGCTACCTGTGGTGGCCTAACTTGGATGCTGAAATTGAGTCAAAGGTAAAGTCATGCACTATATGTCAGGAACAGAGGAAAGCACCTGCCGGGGCACCACTCCATCCCTGGGAGTGGCCCAGCAAACCCTGGAGGAGAGTTCACATAGACTATGCGGGACCTTTTATGGGCAAAATGTTTTTGGTGCTGGTAGACGCTCACTCAAAGTGGATCGACGTTTATCCAGTGAGCTCTGCAACGACTGATGCCACACTGAATTGCCTCAGGAACAGCTTCAGCACGCATGGTATTCCAGAAATGATTGTATCCGACAATGCACAGTGTTTTGTTAGTGAAGGGAGCAAAGAATTCATGGTAAGGAATGGAATCACACATGTCACCTCGGCTCCATATCACCCAGCCTCAAATGGGTTAGCCGAGCGAGCCGTGCAGACTTTTAAGGAGCTCATGAGGAAGAGCTCAGGTGGCACCCTGGGGACCAAGCTCAATAGAGCCTTGCAGCACTCCATTCTCTCCGATCCAACCCTAACATTATCATTAAACCTGCTGATAAGGGTGGTGCTGTTGTTGTTTGGCGAACCGACCTCTACCGTGCGGAAGCTGAATGCCAACTCTCCAACACCTCCTCCCACCTCCGCCTGGACCATGACCCCACTAGCAAACATCAAGCAATTGTTTCCAAGTGTGTCACTGACCTCATCTCCTCTGGAGATCTTCCCTCCATGGCCGCCAACCTCATAGTCCCCCAACCCTGCACAGCCCGCTTCTACCTCCTTCCCAAGATTCACAAACAGGATTGCCCTGGTAGACCCATCGTTTCAGCCTGTTCTTGCTCCATGGAACTTATCTCTTCCTATCTCGACTCTATTTTTTCTCCCCTTGTCCAGTCTCTTCCCACCTACATTCGCGACTCTTCCGACGCCTTCCGTCACTTTAACAGTTTCCAGTTTCCTGGCCCCAACCATCTCCTTTTCACCATGGACGTCCAATCCCTCTACACCTCCATCCCCCACCAGGACGGCCTTCGGGCGCTCTGTTTCTTCCTTGAACAGAGGCCAAACCAGTCCCCATCCACCACCACCCTCCTCCGCCTGGCTGAACTTGTTCTCACATTGAACAACTTCTCCTTTGACTCCACTCACTTCCTCCAAATTAAAGGTGTTGCTATGGGAACCCGCATGGGCCCTAGCTATGCCTGCCTGTTCATGGGACATGTGGAACATTCTTTGTTCCAGTCCTACTCAGGTCCCCTCCCTCACCTCTTTTTCCGGTACGTCGATGACTGTATTGGTGCCGTTTTCTGCTCTCGCCCTGAACTGGATAAGTTCATTCACTTTACTTCCACTTTCCACCCTGCCCTCACCTTCACATTGTCCATCTCCGACTCTTCCCTTCCCTTCCTTGACTTCTCCGTCTCTATTTCTGGCGATCGGCTTTCAACAAACATCCACTACAAGCCCACCGACTCCCACAGCTACCTGGACTACACTTCCTCCCACCCCGCTTCCTGTAAGGACTCTATTCCATTCTCCCAGTTTCTCCATCTCCGCCGTGTCTGTTCTGACGATGCCACCTTCCATACTAGTGCTTCTGACATGTCTTCCTTTTTCCTCAACCGAGGATTCCCCTCTACCGTGGTTGACGTGGCCCTTGACCGTGTCCGTTCTATCTCCCGCACTTCTGCCCTCACCCCTGCCCCTCCCTCCTGGAACCACGATAGGGTTTCCCTTGTCCTCACCTTTCACCCCACCAGCCTCCACATTCAACGGATCATCCTCCGCCATTTCCACCACCTCCAACGTGATCCCACCACCAAACACATCTTCCCCTCACCTCCCCTTTCAGCATTCCGAAGGGACCGCTCCCTCCGCGACACCCTGGTCCACTCCTCAATCACCCCCAACAGCCCTGCTCCTTCACCTGGCACCTTCCCGTGCAAGCGCAGGAGATGCAACACATGCCCTTTTACCTCCTCCCTTCCCACTGTCCAGGGCCCCAAACACCCCTTCCAGGTGAAACAGCGATTTACTTGTACTTCTTGCAATTTAATATACTGTATTCGCTGCTCACGATGTGGTCTCCTCTACATTGGGGAGACCAAACGCAGATTGGGCGACCGCCTTGCGGAACACCTCCATTCAGTCCGTACGGGTGACCCTGAGCTTCCGGTCGCCTGTCACTTTAATTCACCGCTTCACTCCCACTCTGATCTCTCTGTCCTCGGCCTATTGCATTGTTCCAATAAAGCTCAACGTAAGCTCGAGGAACAGCACCTCATCTTTCGATTGGGCACTTTGCAGCCTGCCGGACTCAACATTGAGTTCAACAATTTCAGATCATTATCCCTGCCCACATTTTTCATGCTGTATGATTTTTGCCATTCCCATTTGCAACATTTTATCTTTCCTGCCTCTTACAAAAGTACAGGATGTTCTTTCAATTCCTTCCTCCCCTCCTAACCCCGCCCCCCCCGTCTCTGCACCTGCTTAATATCTGTTACATCTCCAGCTTTTTCCAGTTCTGATGAAGGGTCCCAGACCTGAAACGTTAACTCTGTTTCTCTCTCCACGGATGCTGCCTGGCCTGCTGAGTATTTCCAGCATTTTCTGTTGTTATTTCAATAGAGCCTTGTTTAGTTATCGTATAACACCCCAAGCTACCACGGGGCTTTCTCCGGCTGAGTTGATGATGGGGAGAAAGTTGCGGTGCACGTTAGACCTGATACACCCAGATCTCAAAAGCAAGGTTGAGACAAAACAAACAAACCAAAAAACGTACCATGACAAACATACTAAAGCTCGCCATTTCGCCATAGTGGACTCTGTGTACACCCAGAACTTCGGCTATGGACCTAAATGGATACCAGGACTAATCCAGGACATTACAGGACCTGTGTCGTACTCCATGTTACTAGGGGATGGTCGAGGGGTTTGTCGGCATGTGGATCAGCTTTTCAGCCGGCAGCAGAAGGAACTGCCTCAGATGGAACAAAGGGCAGTAGAGGAGGCTGTTCCAGGACCCAGCACAGCTTATAAGGTGCCAGTGGACACTGGTACTGCCAGGCCACAGCGGGACAGAGTAAAACCAACATCAGAGACTACTCCAATCTCAAGTGCGAGTGAATCTGAGAATCCACCACAAGTGGAATTAAGACGTTCACAAAGGATTCGCAAGCAACCAGAAAGACTTATACAAACCTGTTAAATTAGTCAGGGGTTAACCATGGTTAGAGCATACTGGTTAATTAAAACGTAGTACCTAGTAAGGGTTATTGTTTAAGAATTGCATACGGCAATCTTAAGGGGGGAGGAGTGTAGTAACCTGGGAGGTTATGAGTAACCTAATCCACCAGGTGGTGCTGTGGCAATTGGTCTCCTGAGTTAAGTCTGATCTGTACTGGTTGTACTCTTTGTTTTTGCTGCCTCATGGCAGAAGCTTTTATGTGCAAGTGTTGATTAAACCATGTTACAGAGTTAACCTGTGTCCGTCTCCATCTATGGCCACCTCAAGATACCACAGATCACAGAATCACAGAAACCCCACAGTGCAGATAGAGGCCATTTCGGCCCATCGAGCCTGCACCGACACATATCCCACCCTATCCCCATAACCCCATGTATTTAATCTCCCTAACACTAAGGGTCAATTTATCATAGCCAATCAACCTAGCCCGCACATTTTGGATACAAAGCTCGGTGGGACAGTAAACTGTGAGGAGAACACAAAGAATCTGCAAAGGGATATAGATAGACTAAGTGAGTGGGCAGTAAGGTGGCAGATGGAGTATAATGTAGGGAAATGTGAGGTTATTCACTTTGATAGAAAGAATAGAAAAACAGAATATTTTTTAAATGGTGAGAAACTTTCAAATGCTGGTGTTCAGAGAGATTTGGGTGTCCTCATGCAAGAAACACAGAAAGCGAGCATGCAGGTACAGCAAGCAATAAGGAAGGCAAATGGCATGTTGGCCTTTATTGCAAGGGGGTTGGAGTATAAGAGTAAGGAAGTCTTGCTACAATTGTACAGGGCCTTGGTGAGACCACACCTGGAGTACTGGGCACAGTTCTGGTCTCCTTATCTAAAGAAGGATATACTTGCCTTGGAGGCGGTGCAACAAAGGTTCACTAGATTGATCCCTGGGATGAGAGGGCTGTCCTATGAGGAGAGATTGTGTAGAATGGGCCGATACTCTCTGGAGTTTAGAAGAATGAGAGGTGATCTCATTGAAACATACAAGATTCTGAGGGGGATTGACAGGGTAGATGCTGAGAGGTTGTTTCCCCTGGCTGGAGAGTCTAGAACTAGGGGGCATAGTCTCAGGATAAAGGGTCGGTGATTTAAGACCGAGATGAGGAATTTCTTCACTCAGAGGGCTGTGAATCTTTGGAATTCTCTGCCCCAGGGGGCTGTGAATCTTTGGAATTCTCTGATCCAGAGGGCTGTGAATCTTTGGAATTCTCTGATCCAGAGGGCTGTGAATCTTTGGAATTCTCTGATCCAGAGGGCTGTGAATCTTTGGAATTCTCTGATCCAGAGGGCTGTGAATCTTTGGAATTCTCTGATCCAGAGGGCTGTGAATCTTTGGAATTCTCTGATCCAGAGGGCTGTGAATCTTTGGAATTCTCTGATCCAGAGGGCTGTGAATCTTTGGAATTCTCTGATCCAGAGGGCAGTGAATCTTTGGAATTCTCTGATCCAGAGGGCTGTGAATCTTTGGAATTCTCTGATCCAGAGGGCTGTGAATCTTTGGAATTCTCTGATCCAGAGGGCTGTGAATCTTTGGAATTCTCTGATCCAGAGGGCAGTGAATCTTTGGAATTCTCTGATCCAGAGGGCAGTGAATGCTGAGTCTTTGAGTATATTCAAGGCTGAGATAGATAGCTTTTTGGACTCTAGGGGGGAGAAATTCAGTATCGCCCCGTTTGGGGTGCGATTATCGGCCGTGCGCAAAGTTTAGCGCCTGCCGCTAATTATCGCCTCCGACTGCAAACTTGGCTTTTATCGCCCCAGGAGGTGATTGGAGCGCTAAATAGGCACTGCACACCTGTCTTAAGACGCAAAGGCCGAGGAGCGAGGCGTTAACTCAGAGCACGGGCGCAGCGCAGGTGATGTCAGTTTGCGATGGAACACAGACACACTGGCGGCGGACAGTTCTTAAAGGGGAGGGTCGATCTTGCTCTCCAGCCACACCCTGCTCATTGTAGCCTTGAATCTCGGTCTGGAGAGGCCTGGGACTAAATTTTCCAGCCAAGGACCATGGAGAGGATGAGAGAACAAGCTCAGCGCTGCAGCGAGCGTGCCTTGGAGGCTCTGGTTGGCGCGGTGAAGCGCAGAAGATCTATACTCTTCGCTGAGAGTGGCAGGAGGCCTTTGCCACGCGAGTACAGAAGCGTGTGGAGGGAGATGGCTCAGCACGTCTCCTCCAGGAGCATGGTGACCAGGACCCATATACAATGTCGCAAAAAGTTCAGCAACCTCACTCGGGTCGTCAGGATGAGTGGCTTTTTTTCAATACCTCTCCATCCCTCCATCTCAACCTCACTCTATGGCCAGAGAGTCTTAAAACCCCAATGCCCAACACTCATCCAACACCTATGGCCCTCTCATGAAACATAGACGCACATTCCACACTTTGCATACAAGTAAGAGCTATTCAACTATGGGAGGCACATCAGGCAAGAACATGGCTGCTTACATTAAGGGCTATTCAACTATGGGAGGCACATCGGGCAAGACCATGGCTGCTTACATTAAGGGCTATTCACCTATGGGAGGCACATCAGGCAAGAGCATGGATGCTTACATTAAGGGCTATTCAATTATGGGAGGCACACCAGGCAAGACCATGGCTGTATATCTACTCAGACACCGTCCTTTTTCTTGCAGGCCAAGCTATCTCATAATAGGAGACAGCAGCAATGGACGGGTGGAGGGCGGCCTCAGCTGCAACCCCTCAGCGACCTTGAGGCGCACGTCCACAGGATTGTGGCAAGCCAGGTGATCAGTCCCGTAGCCCTTGGAGATGCCGACCCTGTTCTGGACATCATCTTTTTCTCCTCACTCATTCCACTTGTCCCTCACAATACCAGCCTTTGACACTTTCAATCCAACTTACTAAATCGCTGCACTCCTCCCTCCCTTACTGCCCCCCCTGTCCTCACGCTAAAGCCACTCTTATACCTCCCTGCTTTCAGATGGTGATTCATCAGCTGAGGAGACGGACCCTCAAGCTGCCAGTGGGAGTGAAGCTGCAGGCGAGGAGGAAGAGGAAACCGGAGCATCAGCACCACCTTCTCCCGAGGAAGCCCATGCCCACACTGGGAACACGCCTTCCCTGGAGGGGAGCAGGGGGGAAGGGTCTGCTGAGGGTGAAGCTCCAGGACCCAGCGGGCTGCAGCAACGCGATGTGGTTAGGGAAGCTCGGGGGGAGAGAGAGGGAGAGTAGGCCAGTGAGTCCTGCTGCAGTGGACGCAGAGAAGGAGCAGCTCATCACTGAAATGAACACCCAGATGGTGCACATGCACACTCAGCTCATGGGTGCAGTGGGAAGGGTGCCCGAATGCACTGAAGCACTGGCAAGGAGTGTGGAGCACTTCACAGTAGCACAGGTGGATGCCATGCTGAAGCTTAGTGCTGCAATTCAGTCAGTGGCTGCCGCGATCCCGTCTCAGACTACTCTCATGCAGACGCAGATTGAGGCCACACGAGCACTGACTGCTGCCACCCTCGCTGGATCGGGCAGATTGCCCCGGGGCTCTCACCGCGCTGCAGCAGGCCAGCAATCTGTGCTCCAGCAGATTGCTCCGGATGCTGAACTGCTGCCCCGTGGGAGTGCCAGTGTGTCGGTCGAGCAGCGAGTTGCTGTCCTCTCTCAAGATGACAGCATTCCTGCTGCAACCACTGTCACTTCTCCACTGCACTTGCCACCTCCTGTAGCCCAGACCGCTGCCGCCCATGCAGAATTGGTGCAGTCTGCAGTCGGGCCCTCCAGGCCCAGAGCTGGTCGAGGCCATCCTTCAAGGGCATCTGCAGTCTCAGGTTCTTGTTATGTTCATTAATAACTAGACATTCTTATTATGAACAGCTAGCTTCTAGCTAGACATTTATTCAGCACATGTTCTCTAGGTACAGCATCTGTAGAGATTCAGCATGTGTGTCTGTGTGCAGGCTTCCATCTTGACTACTGCCTTGTGGGTAGCCTAGTGCCTCGTGGGTAATGTAGTCTTATATATATATATATAGACATACAGCAATATACAGCTCTACACAGCTCTACGGCTCCACCTAGTGTCCACTATAGAATGACATGTTATTGATCATTACATCCCCCTTTCTTTGAGGTTAAACAAAATCAATATCAATCAACTTTCAAGAAAAACAATAAAGATGATATCAGTAACACTTTTGTTAGTGCTCTATAAACATAAACATTTTCACAACAGTCAACACATTTTCAAAGCTTTACATTATACTCAAAGATTAAGTCTATCAGGCTTTTTTACTTCACATGTGGATCTTCTCAACACGGGTAAGTCTGATGTGTCTTCATGAGATTGTTCTGGTGGTGATTGACAAGATGCAGTTGCGGTATTGTCATCAATCTGCTCTTGAATAGTCTCTTGTGTTTTTAGTGTGGAGCCCCAGATGATAATGTCATCAACATAGACCCGGACCCCTTCCAGACCTTCAATTTTGCTCTATGAAAGATTTCAGATGCAGATATTATCCCGAAAGGCATTCTGAGGAAACAATACCTGCCAAATGGTGTGTTGAAGGTACAGTATTTGGTGCTCTCTTCATCCAGTTTTAGTTGCCAAAATCCTTGTGAGGCATCGAGCTTTGTAAAGTATCTGGCACCTGACATTTCGCTGGTGATTTCTTCTCGTTTGGGAATCTGGTAGTGTTCACGTTTTATGTTTGCATTTAAGTCCTTTGGATCCATGCATATTCTTAGATCATTGTACTTTTTCTTTACACATACCATGGAGTTAACCCAGTCTGTTGGCTCTTTGACTTTCCTGATGACTCCTAGTGTGGTCATTCTGTCCAGTTCTTTCTTGAGCCGGTCACGCAGGGGTGCTGGAACTCTTCGTGGAGCATGTACCACTGGCTGAGCATCCTCCTTTAGCTGGATCTTGTAAGTGAATGGTAGAACGCCAAATCCTTTGAACACATCCTGGAAATTATTCACTACAGAATCCATCGAGTCATCTGGTCTGCTTATGGCACAGTTTATACGGTAGACTCTCTTGACCAGTTCTAAGTCCTCACAAGCTTTGTCACCCAGTAGTGAATCAAGTCCTTCAGCCACAACAGAAAACATGAGATGATGCACTTTGTCTTTGACTGTCACTTTAAGTCTGCATACACCTAAGCTATCTATTTTCTGTCCATTATAGTCCTTCAGTAGTACTGACTTTTTCTGTATTTTGGGCTTTTCTTTCATATTTTTAATGTCACTCATACTGATTAAGTTTGCTTTTGCCCCAGTGTCTAGTTTCAATGTAACTAATGCTCCATTTACCTGCAGTGGGATCATCCATTTGTCCTCTTTTACTGCATTAATTTTATGTTCAGCATTGTCCATATCTGAGGGCTGCACATTTTCTGTATCATTTTTGACATTGTCACATGACACCATTCGTACAAAAAATGTCTCACTTAAATCATGGTGCGGAGATGCCGGAGTTGGACTGGGGTGGACAAATGTAAGAAGTCACACAACACCAGGTTATAGTCCAACAGCTTTATTTGAAATCACAAGCTTTCGGAGCGCTGCTCCTTCTTCAGGTGAAGTGGAGAAATGCATAAAGACACAGCTTATATAGTCAGAGAATCATGTCAGATGTTTACAGGTAACCTTTCCAACTGCCATTTATCACACCTCGGCAGAGAGATAATCACTTAAATCAGTGTCCTCAATCACATTAACTCGGACTTGTTGCCGTTTCTTTGTTTTTACTTTTGAAAAGCATTGTTTGGCAAAGTGATTCTTTCCATGACATTTTGTGCACATTTTTCCAAATGCTGGGCATTGTTTTAACTGGTGTTTGTAACCACAGCGTTTACAATTAAAAATTCCTTCCTCCGATTGCTTTTCATTTCTGTTCTGCCCATGTTGCTTCCCCTTGTAGAACACAGCACCGACAGCAGCACTTACTACAATCGCATCATTATTGATTTCACTGAAAGTCTTCGCGTGCTGTCGAGCTAGCTCACTGGCTTGGCATATATTCACAGCATTTTCCAATGTTAGTTTGGTTTCTCTCAACAGACGTTCCCTGACTTTTTTATCATGAATACCAAACACAATCTGGTCACGAATCATGGATGCTTTCAGCTCAGAGAAATTACATGTCTGTGCTTTCAGTTTCAGATCGGTCACAAAGCTATCAAAAGTCTCATTTTGCCGCTGTGTCCTCGAACGGAACACATATCTTTCATAGGTTTCATTCTTTTTGGGAGAACAATGTGTATCAAATTTCTTTAGCACATCGTCTAAATTTTCTCTGTTCTCCTCTGGATTAAATACAAATGTATTAAATACCTCTATCGCCTGTGGGCCTGTAACCGTGAGCAGCAACGCTATTTTTCTTGCGTCTGGCTTCGTACCGAATCCGATGGCAGCAATGTAGAGTTCGAATTGTTGTTTGAAAGTCCGCCAATTGTAGTCGACATTTCCCATGAGATTCAAAAACTCCGGTGGCCTCAAATGCTCCATGTCGCTTTTCACAATTTTCAGCAGATCTTCACCAATCCTGGTACCATGTTATGTTTATTAATAACTAGACATTCTTATTATGAACAGCTAGCTTCTAGCTAGACATTTATTCAGTACACGTTCTCTAGGTACAGCATCTGTAGAGATTCAGCATGTGTGTCTGTGTGCAGGCTTCCATCTTGACTACTGCCTTGTGGGTAGCCTTGTGCCTCATGGGTAATGTAGTCTTATATATATATATATATAGACATACAGCAATATACAGCTCTACACAGCTCTACGGCTCCACCTAGTGTCCACTATAGAATGACATGTTATTGATCATTACAGTTCTGACAATCAGCACCCTTCCACCAGCCTTGCTGCAGCCACTGGGGCCCCATTACAGAGGAGCAGTAGGGTGGGAAGGGGGGGAAGTGCGCAAGGGAAGGAGATCACCCTCGAAGGGCAAAAAGTAGGAGGTGTGACGAAATGTTGGTCAATTTTTTATTAAAGGCCGAGGTTCGCGTTCAAACTTTTGTTTAGTGTTTTGGACATTATCTCCAGGTTGTGAGAACCAGTTATGTTAATGAATTATTTTTTGTGTTTGTTTCTATTAGTTTGTCATGAAGAAATGACACACAGAGTTTGCAAAATAAATACGTTTTTGTATTCAAAATGTACGTTTGGTCTTTGGACTCATTGCTGCCTTGGCTGGCTTAGGGGTTGCGGGTTGGTTTCATTCATGTTGTTCTCCATGGCAGAAGCCATTTCCTCTGCAGGGGCCTAGAAGCAGCTTGCTATCAGCCGTTGACGGACCGCCCTTGCAGTTTCAACGTTGTGGGCCGCCCTCCCGCCTTGGAGCTGCTGATGATCATCCTCCTCCTCTTCCTCCTCCTCCTCCACTGGTGGTGCTCCAAGGCCTGGTGGCATTGGCTGGGTCCTGAGGATTGCCAGGTTATGCAGCATGCAGCACACAACTATGAAGAGGGAGACTCGCTCAGGTGACTACTGCAGGGCTCCTCCAGAGTGGTCCAGGCAGCGGAACCGTTGCTTGAGCATGCTGATCGTCTGCTCAATGATGTTCCTGGTGGCGAGATGGCTCTCGTTGTACCGCAGCTCAGCAGGGGTGTTGGGGTTACGGAGCGGTGTCATCAGCCAGGTGCATAGTGGATAACCCTTGTCCCTGAGGAGCCAACCACTTGGCTGATGCGATGCCTGGAAAAGTTCTGCCACAGTAGTCTGGCGCAGGATGAATGCTTCGTGGCTGCTGCCAGGATAGCGGGCATTGACAGCGAGTATCAGCTGTCTGTGGTCACAGACCAACTGGACGTTTAAGGAGTGGAACCCCTTGTGGTTGTGGAAATCCTCTGCATTCTCATGTGTTGCACGCAATGTCACATGCGTGCAGTCAATGGCAGCCTGCAGCATGGGGAAGCCCGCTATCCTTGTAAAGCCCAATGCGCATTCATGCTGTTTGGCCCGGGTCATTGGGAAAGAGATGTACTGGCGTCTCCTTTTATAGAGCGCATTTGTGACCTGACAGATGCAGCAATGGACCGCGAACTGGGAGATATTGGCGATGTCCCCAGTAGCTGCTTGAAAGGAGCCGGTGGCATAAAAGTTCAGAGCCACTGTGACCTTCACTGCCACCGACAGAGACGTCCTGGTCCTCAGTAGAGGCTACAGATCTGGCTGCAGCAGGTGGCAGAGCTCAGTGACCACCTCCTTGCTGAAGTGCAGCCTGTGCAAACACTGCTCCTCAGACATATTAATGTAGGAGAATTGTTGGCGAAATACCCTGGGAGGGTAACGTCGCCTGTACAGAGGCCTGTTGGCCCTCCTCCTTCTGACCATGATTGCCACTCTCTCTCTGCATCTCTGCTGCATCCGAATCTGCAGGCACAGGATGACGCCCCGAATTAGTGCAGCCCCCATAGTCTCTTAGGAATCAAAGTAATGAAGACCAAAATCCAAAAGTACCTGCAATGTGATGCTCAGTAGCCAAAACTACTTCACACAGCGTTGACTCTGTGCAGGTCTCTCCTTCTCTCTCTCCTTCTCGCTCTCTCTGTCAGAATGAGTGGTGCAAAAATGTCTACCATAGAAAAAGCAAGGAAGAGGCCGCCTTTAAATAGCGCTCCCCCAGGCCCACACCGACTGGGAAACGTTCCAGTCTACCTGTCGTTGCTTGCGCCAGGCGGAAAGGAGGGGGGGGGCACTCAATATCCGGTCGGGCGCCACAAGGGCGCTGCACGCTCAAATTACATCAAGATCTGTGGGCGCAGGAGATCGGGGCGGCATTGTTTAGTGTCGCACAAAATGTCTGGTCAATTTCGCGAGCGGGGAGACATCGTCGCGCCCGGGCACTAGTTGCTTTGCGCCCCATTAGCGCTCTCTTAAGGCGCTAACGGGAGGTGCAAATCAACCGAATTTTTCCCCCTAGGGGAATCAAGGGATATGGAAATCGGGCAGGAAAGTAGAGTTGGTCAATGATTAGCCATGATCTTATTGAATGGGCGGAGCAGGCTCAAGGGGCTGCATGGCCTACTACTGCTCTTATCTCTTATGTTCTTATTAACATGGTCTAGTCACAACCCGCAGTGCAGGTCCATCACCTGGCAGGGCCGTGCTCCAGCAAACATAGGAGACCTACAACTTCAGACCTGGTCACAAAATCCTTAGTGCAGGTCCATCACCTGGCAGGGCCTTCTTCCAGTTAATGGGGAGCCCTGCAGATTTAGGCCTGGTCACAATCTCCAGTACAGGTCTGTCCCCTAGCTGGGCCTGAGAGGGAGGGCTACAGCTTCAGGCCTGGTCACCGACTTGATAATACTGCTGAGGTAGAGCAGAAGCCAAAGGCCCCAGAGGCTGAAGATCTAGGGGGGAGCTGAAAATAAATTATTCTCACACTGTTTGGAGAGCCCTGATGGTGCAACTTGAAAAACAACCCCCAAGAGAGAGACAGCTCCCAAAAGAGGGGGCCAGAGCTCTTGAAAGAAGGGGACACAGCTCCCAAAGAGGGGGACACAGCTCGCAAAATAGGGAAAGACACAGTCCCCAAAAGAGGGGGGACAGAGTTCACAAAAGAGGGGGACATGGCTCGCAAAAGAGAGGGGACATGGCTCCCAAAAGAGAGGGGACAGCGTTCACAAAAGAGGGGGACACAGCTCCCAAAAGAGGGGGGACACAGGTCCTAAAAAAGGGGGAAAGTGCTTCTAAAAGAGAGGGCATCATCGCCAACAGAGGGGGAACAGCCCCCAAAAGTGGGGGAACACATTTCCAAAAGAGTGGACCCAGACCCCGAAAGAGGGGGTGTAGGGGGGCATCTTTTTCGGGGTTTACGGTAATTTACCTTCCTTTACCTGGTTTACGGTAATTTACCTGGTCAAGCAGCCTTTTCCACTGCACCTCTGACCAATCCCAAACAGCGGTTTCGAATTGCTACACCCCACCTTCCAGTTCTGACTGAAGGACTTATAATTAATGATATATTAAAAACGGACAACTGATCTGGATGTGAGAAAGTCAAACTTTTATTAAAAAGAAACTATAATCAAATTTAAACTATGCCACACAAACACAGTAGTTACAGTAAATTGCTTAACAGGGGAAGGCAGACGGCAAAAATGAGGGATAAATGTCTACAATGTTAATTAAACAATCTTAGCAATTTCCCCTAAATTACCACCCCCTAACTAGGTTGCCTTGCTGAGGAGTCAGAAACCTGCTCACCTGGGGTCCAAGGAAAGTAAGAGAGAGATAGCTTCTCAAGGGCTATCTTTATATCCTGTCAGCTCCTGCTGTTTGGCGCTGAAAAGGTCTGTGTGCAAAATTTGCGCCCAAAGTCCGAATACACAAGAGAAAGGCTGTGATTGGCTGAGTCAAAGTGGTTGGAGTGGTTTGGATGTGTCTACCTTCTGGGGCCGAAGTGTACCCGCCCACATCTGGAGTTCACCTGGGCAAAAACAAAAGGGAATCCAACTGCCCTATTGTCCAGTGATGGGTGATTCAAAAACCCATTCAATCCAAACTGTTCTCTTTCAAAAGTCCTTTTCCGGAGTTTCATTGTGTCTCAATGTGTGCAAGGGCTTTGAATGGGGTTGGATTACTGTGTAAACAGAAACCGACTGTTCTGCGGTTACTGCTCAAGTGGATAATCCCTTAAGTCAATAAACAAACATCGATTGCTTCTGAGAAGGGAAACTCCCTTTGATTGGCAGGTCTGACTGCCACTGCTTGATCCTCCCACTTACACAGACATCCACGAGCTGCGAGCTGCTTTTGTCTTTTGGCCATGCTTTCTGACGGCCATTTTTTAAACCCCTTTACAATTACCAAATTCCAGGGAACAATTTTATTAATAAAGTGTACTGTCTTAAAGTGTGCGACTTTTTCCACGAAGTTCCTCGATTCCAGTGTTGTCCACGTGCTGTCCATCTCAACGCAGCCTTTTTCAGTTCTGGGTATGCTTTTTAAAACATTTTCCAACCCAGATACAATTCACATGACACAATTCTTCATCCACGATGTGGACCAATATTTTCCAATCTTCAGGGATTTAGCGGGTTTTGCGAACCACTACAGTCCACCCTTTGGATACTTCCAACTTGATTGTAGTATGCACTCGGAGTGAGCAAAATTTTCTGACCCCCGACAAACAACAATCCCCTGTGTTTACCTATAGCTACCTACCACTTATCCCCCGACCCGTCTATTCCCCTCAAATTCGAGAAAAACCCGTGGTACGGTAGGCATCTTACAGATACATCAGTTTACAATAAGGGGTCTCATACCTCTGCATCACTTGGGGCTGTAACACAAAATACAAACCAAAAAATTCTTGAACAACATGCTTAAACAAACCCCGACCATCACGTGCCAATGATGGGTCGCGAAATTCGAGTGGGTATTGCTCCTCCCACTCAGGCAGTAAATGTTCCTTCCACCCCCCTTGAATGGTCTTAAACCTTTAAAACATATAGAATGGATTTACAGACCAGCCTGCTCCACCAGCCCCGAGCCGTTCCCTTGTCCCTTTGTGGAGGCGGGGTACCCCTCATGTTTAAAATTACCTTGGCACAGACCGAGACCGGGGTGTATGGGATCATGACTCCCAGTCCCTCCCCCTCTCGTCTTCCCTCGACTGGCTGCAGAAAATGATGGGCGCCTGTGTGGCGGCTCTCCCTGGCCCCACACTCAAACTTGGATCCCAGATCCGGCCACCCACTCATCCTCCCCAGCCACACTAACACTCTAACTTTTCCCGTGGGCCCCCGGGTGAGTTCCTCCCTTCCCCGAACGCACCCACGCGACTCTTGGGTCTCTCCCTCCCCTTTTACAATCTTTCCCGGGCCGTCACCATCCACTCCCGGGGAACGCTTCCCTATCTGACAAGGCGCCCGCGCTTCCCCACCATGATTCCTCAACAGCGAGGTCTCCCGCAAGTGAACTTCGGTCAGGATAGTGCTGGGTTGGGGGCCGTGCCCCACCCAGCTGGGGCCATCTCTTCCATGTAGGAGGAGTAGGCAAGTTCCTCCGGACCCTGTCCGGTTTCTCCCGAAGGTCGCTGCGGGGTTTCCTTCTGGATTTGTCCAGTGGCGAGGTGATCCCCAACATTCTGTATCTTCAAATCTTCATTCGATGCCCAGCTCGGGCTGGGCGAACAGGGCTGCTTCTTGGTTCTGCAAAAACTTAAAAGGACATGCAGCCAGGTCTCTCACTGACCTGCTGCCTTAGGTGGAGGCGTGGTCGGGTCCCTCGACCTCAGACCAAAAATACAAACATTTGGCACACTTATGAACTTAAACTATAACTTAAACTACAACAGTTAATTTTAAACTTACAATTTACACCTTAAAGCAAGCTATATACACACATAGCTATAATACAAATGCCGCCCGTCTCCGGACGGCCAAGCTAATCTCTGGCACTGTCGCCGATTACTGCTGGCTGCAGCGAAGCTGGACTGCCTCCTGCTTCCTGTCCCTCGCAGCTTATGGCTGCTGGTTGGGGACCTCTGCCCTTTGGCTTCTCCCTGGTTCGGGAGTCCGCCCTACTCCACTGTAAAGTGGGTGACCATGCTTTCTTGGGCTGGGGCACCCGAAGAGACCTTCTGAGGGGCGTCTCTGTGGGGGAAACTTTGGCTTGCGGACCCTGACCTGGGTCGCAGCCCTCGCTGGCTGGGAACCTTCTCCCCCTGATGCAAACATCCAGGACTGTATAAGATACCTGGCAGCCTGCCGGTACTCCGGGTTTGTCTCCCTTTCCCTACCCACACCTGTGCTGGGGGCAGGTATTGCCTCACCACCCGCTGCTGGTGGCTGTAAATTTTCCTCCCCATGTCCAAAACCTGTTACCAGCTCCCCTGCAAGAGGAATTGCTATCCCTGCCTCCCCAGGGTCCCACATCATGGGGGGAACCACTCTAGAAGCGGGCTGGGAAGCTGGTCCCTTTAAACAGGCGACTGCGCCTGTGCGAATCTCCTCCCCTGAGTCCCTCGGCAGAGGCTGTGAAGCCTCTGTATTCAAGCAGGCGACTGCGCCTGCGCAAACCTCCTCCCCGGAGTCCCTCGGCAGAGGCTGTGAAGCCTCTGGCTTCAAATAGGCGATTGCGCCTGCGTGAGAACACTGAAAAAGAGCCGCTGTGGTCCCGCCAGCAACTGCGCCTGCACGAACCTCCTCCCTGGAGTCCCTCGGCAGAGGCTGTGAAGCCTCTGGCTTCAAACAGGTGATTGCGCCTGCGCGGGAAAACTTAGAAAGAGCCGCTGGGGTCCCGCAGGCAACTGCACCTGCGCGAACAATCTTTTCAAAGGGCCGGGGAACTACTACACTCTCACAGGCAGCCGCACCTGCGCGTTCAATTTGTTTGAGAAGGATAGGAAGAACCGCTGGGTCTTCCAAGCAGGCTACTGCGCCTGCGCGTATGGATTGGGAAGCGAGGACCTTTAAACGGCCGACTGCGCCTGCGCGCTCGGCCTTACAGTGGACAGGAGCCGCTGGGGGTCCCAAGTTCGCGACAGCGCCTGCGCAAGCCCAGTGTTGGCAAACCTCTCCCCTCAGGCACGCGACTGCGCCTGCGCGAACCTGGTGTTGGCAAACCTCTCCCCTCAGGCGCGCGACTGCGCCTGCGTGGGAAAACTGAAAAGGATCCGCTGGGGTTACAGGCTGGGGAACTGCACCTGTGCGAACAGTCTCTGTGAATGGATTGGCAGCAGCCTGCAGATTTCTAATCTCAGGTTGCTGTTTCTCTGTTTTTGAGCCACATAACTTGTTCAAATTTAAACTTTGGTTTGAATTTAAGCTTTGGCCAAAATTTAGGTCCCACTGGGGCAAGGAAGTGTCCCAATTTGTGGGCTGGACAACTTTTCCCTGGAAACAAGCCACAGCGCCTGTCTTTACAGGCTGTGAACTTGAACTTGTCTTGTCAGATTTATACACTTTTCCCTGTGTCCCATCCCTGCCTGTAATCACTGCCACTGGCCCGGACTCATATGGGTCCCAGAAAGTGCCTGCATGTGCACCCTCCTTGGCCAGCCTACCGGCCAGTCATTGTGCGGAGGCAGAGGTGGGCGAGGGGGCTGCAGCACCACTGATGGCTGCTACCTTTCCCTGGTTGGTCAGGAGAGATCGCATTGCTTCCAGTAGCGACTCGATTGAGGCGGGGGAAGTTCCTGTCTCTACCCTTTGAGTTGAGGTTGCGGGGGTCCCGGCTTTATTGTCTCTCTCAGGCCTTTTACAATCCCTGCGCCAGTGGCCCTCCTCCCCGCACCTGTAACAAGTGACCTTGTTCTGGGAGGGATGGCTCCCCTCCTGGCGCCACTCTTTCTTATATTGAGCCCCAGGTTTAACCTCGTGGACTTTACCCTTTTGCTGGGGGGTCTCACTATTCCTCCAGTTTCTATATGCTACCGTGAGCTGCCGGATTACAGTCTCTTCGGTTACTAAGGGGTCTCGGGAGTCAAACCAGGTATCAGCCTTTGCTTTTATCTGGGGCAGGCAATTGGACACCAGGCAACGAAGCCATTGGGTCTGCTGCCGCTGGTTCAGTTGTGCCCTATCTTGTCCCCGTGCACAGGCACAGTTGTAGACTGGCCACAGCCTGTCTGCAAATGCCTGTGGGGTCTCCCCTTCCTTCTGCAGGGTTTTCCCTACCCGATCGAACGGATTGCCGTCGTTCGCACCCATGGCTTCCAGTATTTCCTCCTTCAGGTCCTCAAAACCCTTCTGCCCTCTCTTAGCCTCATCTGAAAGGGTCTGATAGAGCTTGCTATCCACAGAGAAAAGCAACATTCTGGCTTTCTCTTCATCATCACAGCTGTTAACACCGGCTGCCTGGTCTACTTGTTGGAAGTGCATTGAGGGGTCTCCCTTTTCAGAGAACATGGGAATATGTTTCACCATGCCTCTGAGCTGTTGGGTATCATAGGGTACCAGATAGGTATTTTGAACAGTCCCTGGGTTATTATCGCTCACGGGCGGACCGTACCTCCGTTGTTGGAGGGGGTACACTGGTCCTGGTCCCCGCCTGCCTAGCAGGACCTGCTGGCGTTCTCCTACCACCCCACTGTCCACCCCTCCTTGCTGCCAGAGCTCCTCAAAACCCGGAGCTGTGGGCTGCTGTCTTGGGATCTCTAATTCCCTAGCCAGCCCTTCCCTGGGTGTTGCCTGTGGGGCGGTTTGATTTGGGCTGCTGGTAAAATCCGGCTGACCTGCCTTCAGGCCGATCACGCAAATCATCCCCTTTGTTCCCTTTAAAGCCAGGTTAAGGCTTTCTATTTCTGCCCTACAGGGGCCATGATCTGCTTCACTAAACCTTTGGTTGCAGGCCAGCTTATAAGCTGCCTTTACTTCCCTAACCCTTACCTCCTGCTCTGTAACCTCTGAGATGAGGTGGACATTCTCTTCCCGCAGTCTCATCTCGCTATCTCTGACCTCAGTGACTTCCTGCACAAGGCGCTCTATCTCTGCCTGGAATTTTGTGACCTCTAGTGTGAGGCGTGCATTTTCTTCCCGCATCCTCATCCCACTATCTCTGGCCTCATCTACCTCCGCCTGGCATTTTCCAAACTCGGACTCCCGATTCTCGGCCTCTTTAACCTGGCCACCTATACTATAATAGGCCAGCTTACACACTGCCGCTAACATCTGCAGGGCTACCCACAGACTGAAAGCAAGAAAGGCAAGAGCGGATGCTTTCTCCAGATCCAGACCACTTATCATATCAAGAACTGCCTCCAGTCCTGCCGCAGTCGCCAATGTGTAGGGGGGCATCTTTTTCGGGGTTTACGGTAATTTACCTTCCTTTACCTGGTTTACGGTAATTTACCTGGTCAAGCAGCCTTTTGCCACTGCACCTCTGACCAATCCCAAACAGCGGTTTCGAATTGCTACACCCCACCTTCCAGTTCTGACTGAAGGACTTATAATTAATGATATATTAAAAACGGACAACTGATCTGGATGTGAGAAAGTCAAACTTTTATTAAACTAAAGAAACTATAATCAAATTTAAACTATGCCACACAAACACAGTAGTTACAGTAAATTGCTTAACAGGGGAAGGCAGACGGCAAAAATGAGGGATAAATGTCTACAATGTTAATTAAACAATCTTAGCAATTTCCCCTAAATTACCACCCCCTAACTAGGTTGCCTCGCTGAGGAGTCAGAAACCTGCTCACCTGGGGTCCAAGGAAGTAAGAGAGAGATAGCTTCTCAAGAGCTACCTTTATATCCTGTCAGCTCCTGCTGTTTGGCGCTGAAAAGGTCTGTGTGCAAAATTCACGCCCAAAGTCCGAATACACAAGAGAAAGGCTGTGATTGGCTGATTCAAAGTGGTTGGAGTGGTTTGGATGTGTCTACCTTCTGGGGCCGAAGTGTACCCGCCCACATCTGGAGTTCACCTGGGCTAAAACAAAAGGGAATCCAACTGCCCTATTGTCCAGTGATGGGTGATTCAAAAACCCATTCAATCCAAACTGTTCTCTTTCAAAAGTCCTTTTCCGGAGTTTCATTGTGTCTCAATGTGTGTAAGGGCTTTGAATAGGGCTGGATTACTGTGTAAACAGAAACCGATTGTTCTGCGGTTACTGCTCAAGTGGATAATCCCTTAAGTCAATAAACAAACATCGATTGCTTCTGAGAAGGGAAACTCCCTTTGATTGGCAGGTCTGACTGCCACTGCTTGATCCTCCCACTTACACAGACATCCACGAGCTGCAAGCTGCTTTTGTCTTTTGGCCATGCTTTCTGACACCCATTTTTTAAACCCCTTTACAATTACCAAATTCCAGGAAACAATTTTATTAATAAAGTGTACTGTCTTAAAGTGTGCGACTTTTTCCTCGAAGTTCCTCGATTCTGGTGTTGTCCAGCTGCTGTCCATCTCAACACAGCCTTTTTCAGTTCTGGGTATGCTTTTTAAAACATTTTCCAACCCAGAGACAATTCACATGACACAATTCTTCGTCCACGATGTGGACCAATATTTTCCGATCTTCAGGGATTTAGGGGATTCTGCGAACCCCTACAGGGGACACAGTCCACCATTGACCGAGCTGGCCAAGCCTGTAACAACATAGCTGCCAGTCTAGGCTTGTAGCAGGTGGTGAGAGAACCAACACGAGAGAATAACCTATTTGGCTTTGTTCTCACCAAGCTACCTGTTGCAGATGCATTTGTCCATGACGGCATTGGTAGGAGCGACAGTCCTTGTGGAGACCAAGCCCATCTTCACACTGAGGTACACTCCATTGTGTCATGTGGCACTACCACTGTGCTTAGTCAGATCGCTGAAGAACAGATCTAGCAGCTCAAAAGTGGGCATATCAGAGGCGCTGTGGGTCATCAACAGCAGAAGAATTGTATTCCACCACAATCTGTAACCTCATGGCCCAGCATATCCCTCACTCCTCCATCACCATCAAGTCAGGTAACCAACCCTGTTTCAATGAGGACTGTAGATGAGCATACTAGGAGCAGCACCAGGTGTACCTGAAAATGAGGTGCCAACATAGTGAAGCTACAACACAGGACTACGTGCATGCTAAACAGCAGAAACTGCATGCTATAGACAGAGCTAAGCGATCCCACATCCAACAGATCAGGTTAAAGCTCTGCAGTCCTTTAGCTCCATTTGCAGTTCCTCAGATAATGAGGCAGTTCGTGCAGCAAGACCTGGACACATCTAGGTTTGGGCTGATAAGTAGCAAGTAACATTTGCGTCACACAAGTGTCAGTCTATGACCATCTCCAACAAGAGCGAGCATAACCATCTCCCTATGACATTCAATGGCATTAACATCTCCGAATCCACCACCATCAACATCCTGGGAGTTCACCATTAACCAGAAACTCAACTGGATAAATCACATAAGTGCTTGACTACTAGAGCAGGTAAGAGGCTGGGTATTCTGTAGCGAGTGGTTCATCTCCTGACTCCCCAGTGCATCTCCACTACCTGCAAGGCACAAGCCAACACTCAAAAAGCTCGACACTATCCAGGAAAAAGCAGCCCGCTTGATCAGCACCCCATCCACCACCTTAAACACCCACT
This sequence comes from Somniosus microcephalus, assembly GCF_052327205.1. Taxonomy (NCBI): domain Eukaryota; kingdom Metazoa; phylum Chordata; class Chondrichthyes; order Squaliformes; family Somniosidae; genus Somniosus; species Somniosus microcephalus. The sequence continues at coordinate 7,324,077 of NC_141001.1, read as the reverse complement.
CCTTCCATCTCCGGAGTACCTTGGCTGCAGTGAGTACCATCTACAAGATTTCACTGCAGCACTTCGACAGCAAATCCCAAACCCACGACCTCTACAACCTCCCAAACCCGCGACCTCTACCACCTCCCAAACCCGCGACCTCTACCACCTCCCAAACCCGTGACCTCTACCATCTCCCAAACCCGCGACCTCTACCACCTCCCAAACCCACGACCTCTACCACCTCCCAAACCCACGACCTCTACCACCTCCCAAATCCACGATTTCTACCACCTCCCAAACCCACGACCTCTACAACCTCCCAAACCCGCAACCTCTACCACCTCCCAAACCCACGACCTCTACCACCTCCCAAACCCACGACCTCTACAACCTCCCAAACCCGCAACCTCTACCACCTCCCAAACCCACGACCTCTACCATCTCCCAAACCCACGACCTCTACAACCTCCCAAACCCGCAACCTCTACCACCTCCCAAACCCACGACCTCTACCATCTCCCAAACCCGCGACCTCTACCACCTCCCAAACCCACGACCTCTACCACCTCCCAAACCCACGACCTCTACCACCTCCCAAACCCGCAACCTCTACCACCTCCCAAACCCACGACCTCTACCACCTCCCAAACCCACGACCTCTACCACCTCCCAAACCCACGACCTCTACCACCTCCCAAACCCACGACCTCTACCACCTCCCAAACCCACGACCTCTACCACCTCCCAAACCCACGACCTCTACCACCTCCCAAACCCACGACCTCTACCACCTCCCAAACCCATGACCTCTACCACCTAGAAGGACAAGGACAGCTGGTGTATGGGAACACCATTACCTCCAAATTCTGCTATAAGTCACAATAAATATCGACCTTGCTAGTGGCACCTATATCCCAAGAACAAATGAAAAAGTAGGATGACAAGTTCTGTCTATATTGGGTGTAATGGTCTTCTCTGTGGATTGATACACCTGTCTAGGGGAATAATGCACACCTGTCCAGTGATGGGGAATTCACACCTGTCTGGGCAGGTGATATAAACCTGTTGGGAACGATATGATTCACACCTGTCTGGGGGGGTGACATACACCTACTGGGGAGGATGAATCATACCTGTCTTGGGGGCAATATACACCTGCCTGGGAGGAGGTTGATACACACCTATCTTGGGGGGGAGGGGGTGATACACACCTGTCTGAGTGATTCCTACTCACCTGTCTGAGTAGGTGATACACACCCATTTAGGGGGTGACAAACATCTGTGTGCGGGGGATGATACACACCTGTCTGGGAGGGCTGATAATAGCCTATCTGAGGGGGGAAATGATACACACCTGTCTGGGGTACACATCTGTCAGGAGTGTCACACACCTGCCTGGGGGGGGTGATACACACCTGTCTGTGGGGTGATTGACACCTGTCTAGTGGGGGTGATACATACCTGTCTGTGGGGTGATGCACACCTGTCTGGGCAGGTGATACACACCTGTCTAGGGGGGTGATACACACCTGTCTAGTGGGGGTGAAACACACCTGTCTAACACACCTGTCTAGGGGGGCGATACACACCTGTCTAGGGAGGGCGACACACACCTGTCTGGGGGGTGGGTGATACACATCTGTCTAGGGGGGAGATACACACCTGTCTAGGGGGGAGATACACACCTGTCTAGGGGGGAGATACACACCTGTCTAGGGGGTGATACACACCTGTCTAGGGGGGAGGTACACACCTGTCTAGGGGGTGATACACACCTCTCTAGGGGGGGTGATACACACCTGTCTAGGGGGGGAGATACACACCTGTCTAGGGGGTGATACACACCTGTCTAGCGGGGGTGATGCACACCTGTCTAGGGAGGGTGATACACACCTGTCTAGGGGGGGAGGTGATACACACCTGTCTAGCGAGGTGATACACACCTGTCTAGTGGGGGTGAAACACACCTGTCTAACACACCTGTCTAGGGGGGTGATACACACCTGTCTAGGGAGGGCGACACACACCTGTCTGGGGGGTGGGTGATACACATCTGTCTAGGGGGGAGATACACACCTGTCTAGGGGGGGAGATACACACCTGTCTAGGGGGGAGATACACACCTGTCTAGGGGGTGATACACACCTGTCTGGGGGGAGATACACACCTGTCTAGGGGGTGATACACACCTCTCTAGGGGGGGTGATACACACCTGTCTAGGGGGTGATACACACCTGTCTAAGGGGGTGATACACACCTGTCTAGGGGGTGATACACACCTGTCTAGGGGGGGAGGTGATACACACCTGTCTAGGGGGGGAGGTGATACACACCTGTCTAGCGAGGTGATACACACCTGTCTAGGGGGCTGATACACATCTGTCTAGGGGGGTGATACACATCCATCTAGGGGGGATACACACCTGTCTAGGGGGGTGATACACACCTGTCTAGGGGGGTGATACACACCAGTCTAGGGGGTGATACACACCTGTCTAGGGGGGTGATACACACCTGTCTAGGGGGAAATACACACCTGTCTAGGGGGGTGATACAAACCTGTCTAGGGGGGGAGATACACACCTGTCTAGGGGGGAGATACACACCTGTCTAGGGGGAGATACACACCTGTCTAGGGGGGTGATACAATCCTGTCTAGAGGGCGGTACACACCTGTCTAGGATGGGTGTAACACATCTGTCTAGGGGGATGATACACACCTGTCTAGGGGGGTAATACACACCTGTCTAGCGGGGAGATACACACCTGTCTGGGGGGAGATGCACACCTGTCTAGGGGGGGTGATACACACCTGTCTAGCAGGGAGATACACACCTGTCTAGGAGGGGTTATACATACCTGTCTAGGGGGGTGATAGACACCTGTCTATGGGGGAGATACACACCTGACTAGGGAGGTGATACACACCTGTCTAGGGAGGTGATACACACCTGTTTAGGGAGGTGATACACACCTGTCTAGGGGGGGTGATACACTCCTGCTTAGGGGGGTGATACACACCTGTCTGGGGGGGGGTGATACACACCTCTCTGGGGGGTGATACACACCTGTTTAGGGGAATGATACACACCTGTCTAGGGGAGGTGATAGACACCTGTCTAGGGAGGGTGAAACATACCTGTCAAGCGGGGGGTTGATACACACCTGTCTAGGGGGGCAGGTGATACACACCTGTCTAGGGAGTGATACACACCTGTCTAGATGGGTGATACACACCTGTCTAGAAGGGTGATACACACCTGTCTCGGAAAGGTAATTCACACCTGTCTAGGGAGGCTGAAACATACCTGTCAAAGGGGGGGGGGAGAGAGATACACACCTGTCTATGGTGGTGATACACACCTGTCTTTCAGGGGTGATACACACCTGTCTATGGTGGTGATACACACCTGTCTAGGGGGGCTGATACACACCTGTCTGTGGGGGGAGATACACACCAGCCCGGGGGATAGATTAAAACCTGTCTATGGGGGGTGATACACACCTGTCTGTGGGTGGTGATACATACCAGTCCGAGTGTGGAGGTGACAGACGCCTGTCTGGGATTTTGATAAACACCTGTTGTGGAGGGGTGATACACACTATGTCTGGGGGCTGGGGGGCATACACACCCACCTGGGGGGTTGAATCACACCTGTTTTGAGGGGTGATACGCAGCTTTATTGGGGGGAGGGTGATACACACCTGCCTGGGGGAGGTGATACACACTGGTCTGGGGGGGGAGATACATACCTGTCTAGGGGGGGTGATACACATCTGTCTAGGGGGGGTGATACACACCTGTCTGGGGGGGTTGATACACACCTGTCTAGGGGGGGAGATACACACCTGTCTAGGGGGGTGATACACACCTGTCTAGGGGGATGATACACACCTGTCTGGGGGGGTGATACACACCTGTCTAGGGGGTGATACACACCTGTCTGGGGGGAGATACACACCTGTCTAGGGGGTGATACACACCTCTCTAGGGGGGGTGATACACACCTGTCTAGGGGGTGATACACACCTGTCTAAGGGGGTGATACACACCTGTCTAGGGGGTGATACACACCTGTCTAGGGGGGGAGATACACACCTGTCTAGGGGGTGATACACACCTGTCTAGCGGGGGTGATGCACACCTGTCTAGGGAGGGTGATACACACCTGTCTAGGGGGGGAGGTGATACACACCTGTCTAGCGAGGTGATACACACCTGTCTAGGGGGCTGATACACATCTGTCTAGGGGGGTGATACACATCCATCTAGGGGGGATACACACCTGTCTAGGGGGGTGATACACACCTGTCTAGGGGGGTGATACACACCAGTCTAGGGGGTGATACACACCTGTCTAGGGGGCTGATACACACCTGTCTAGGGGGAGATACACACCTGTCTAGGGGGGTGATACAAACCTGTCTGGGGGGGAGATACACACCTGTCTAGGGGGGAGATACACACCTGTCTAGGGGGAGATACACACCTGTCTAGGGGGGTGATACAATCCTGTCTAGAGGGTGGTACACACCTGTCTAGGATGGGTGTAACACATCTGTCTAGGGGGATGATACACACCTGTCTAGGGGGGTGATACACACCTGTCTAGCGGGGAGATACACACCTGTCTGGGGGGAGATGCACACCTGTCTAGGGGGGGTGATACACACCTGTCTAGCAGGGAGATACACACCTGACTAGGGAGGTGATACACACCTGTCTAGGGAGGTGATACACACCTGTTTAGGGAGGTGATACACACCTGTCTAGGGGGGGTGATACACTCCTGCTTAGGGGGGTGATACACACCTGTCTAGGGGGGGGGTGGTGATACACACCTCTCTGGGGGGTGATACACACCTGTTTAGGGGAATGATACACACCTGTCTAGGGGAGGTGATAGACACCTGTCTAGGGAGGGTGAAACATACCTGTCAAGCGGGGGGTTGATACACACCTGTCTAGGGGGGCAGGTGATACACACCTGTCTAGGGAGTGATACACACCTGTCTAGATGGGTGATACACACCTGTCTAGAAGGGTGATACACACCTGTCTCGAAAGGTAATTCACACCTGTCTAGGGAGGCTGAAACATACCTGTCAAAGGGGGGGGGAGAGAGATACACACCTGTCTATGGTGGTGATACACACCTGTCTTTCAGGGGTGATACACACCTGTCTATGGTGGTGATACACACCTGTCTAGGGGGGCTGATACACACCTGTCTGTGGGGGGAGATACACACCAGCCCGGGGGTAGATTAAAACCTGTCTATGGGGGGTGATACACACCTGTCTGTGGGTGGTGATACATACCAGTCCGAGTGTGGAGGTGACAGACGCCTGTCTGGGATTTTGATAAACACCTGTTGTGGAGGGGTGATACACACTATGTCTGGGGGCTGGGGGGCATACACACCCACCTGGGGGGTTGAATCACACCTGTTTTGAGGGGTGATACGCAGCTTTATTGGGGGGAGGGTGATACACACCTGCCTGGGGGAGGTGATACACACTGGTCTGGGGGGGGAGATACATACCTGTCTAGGGGGGGTGATACACATCTGTCTAGGGGGGGTGATACACACCTGTCTGGGGGGGTTGATACACACCTGTCTAGGGGGGGAGATACACACCTGTCCAGGGGGGGTGATACACACCTGTCTAGGGGAGGGGAGATACACACCTGTCTAGGGGGGTGATACACACCTGTCTGGGGGGGTGATACACACCTGTCTAGGGGGTTACACACCTGTCTAGGGGGTAATACATACCTGTCTAGGGGGGTGATACACACCTGTCTAGGGGGTGATACATACCTGTCTTGGGGGGTGATACACACCTGTCTAGGGGTGGTGGTACACACCTGTCATGGGGGCTAATACACACCTGTCCGGGGAGGGGGTGAAACACACCTGTCAATGTTGGGGGGGGAAACGCATCTGTCTAGGGGAGGTTATACACACCTGTCTTGGGGGAGACACACACCTATCTCGGGGGAGATACACACCTGTCTAGAGGGGGGGTGATACACACCTGTCTAGTGGGGGAGATACACACCTGTCTTGGGGGATAGATTAAAACCTGTCAGGGGACGGTGATATGCACCTGTCTTGGGGGGGGAGCGGTGATACACAGCTCTCGGGGGGGGGGGGGGCTGAGAGACACCTGTTAGGCGGGGGTGGTTTATACAGACCTGTATTTGCTGGGGTGATACACACAAGGCTTGGTTGGTAATACACACTTGTCGGGGGAGGGTGTTAAGCACCTGTCTTGGGGGTGGGTGGGGGGGCTGATACACACCAGTCTGGGGGATAGATTAATACGTGTCGGGGGGGCTGATACACACCTGTCTGGGAGGGTGATGCACACCGGTCTGGGGTGTTGATAATCACCTGTTGGTGAGGGGTGATATACACCTGTCTGAGGGGGTGATATGCAGTTTTATTGGGGGGGTTGATACACACCTGTCTAGGGGGGTGATACACACCTGTCTAGGGGGGAGATACACACCTGTCTTGGGGGGGTGATACACACCTGTCTAGGGGGGTTGATACACACCTGTCTAGGGGGGGTGAATCACACCTGTCTAGGGGGGTTAATACACACCTGTCTAGGGGTGTGATACACACCTGTCTAGGGGGGTGATACACACCTGTCTAGGGGGGGTGATACACACCTGTCTAGGGGGGGTGATACACACCTGTCTAGGGGGGGTGGTACACATCTGTCTTGGCGGGATGATACACACCTGTCTAGTGGAGTTGATATACACCTGTCATGGGGGGTGATACACACCTGTCATGGGGGGTGATACACACCTGTCATGGGGGGTGATACACACCTGTCTGGGGGGGGGGGTGAATCACACCTGTCTAGGGGGGGAGATACATACCTGTCTGGGGGGGTGAAACATACCTGTCTAGGGGGTGATACACATGTGTCTGGGAAGCTTATACACACACCTGTCCATGGGGGATGACACAACACCTGGAGGGGTGGGGGTGATACACACCCGTCCGGGAGACTTACACGCACCTGTCTTGGGGGTATGATACAACATATGTTTGGGGCGGTTGATATACACCTGTCTGGGAAGTTTTTTTTATTCGTTTATGGGATGTGGGCGTTATTGCCCAACTCTAATTGTCCTTGAGAAGGTGGCAGTGAGCTGCCTTTTTGAACCGCTGCAGTCCGTGTGGTGAAGGTACTCCCACAGTGCTGTTAGGTAGGGAGTTCCAGGATTTTGACCCAGTGACGATGAAGGATCGGCGATATATTTCCAAGTCAGCATGGTGTGTTACTTGGAGGGGAACTTGGAGGTGGTGGTGTTCCCATGTGCCTGCTGCCCTTGTCCTTCTAGGTGGAAGAGGTCGCGGGTTTGGAAGGTGCTGCCGAAGAAGCCTTGGCTGCAGTGCATCTTGTAGATGGTACACACTGCAGCCATGGTACGCTGGTGGTGGAGGGAGTGAATGTTTAGGCTGGTGGATGGGGTGCCAATCAAGCGGGCTGCTTTGTCCTGGATGGTGTCGAGCTTCTTGAGTGTTGTTGGAGCTGCACTCATCCAGGCAAGTGGAGAGTATTGCATCACACTCCTTACTTGTGCCTTGTAGATAGTGGAAAGGCTTGTACACACCTGTCCGGGGAGGAGTGGGGGGGGGGGGGAGTGGTACACACCTGTCGTGGGGAATGATACACACCTGTCCCGGGGGGCTTAAACACACCTGTGTGGAGGGGTATGATGCACATCTGTCATAGGAACAGAAGTGGGCCATTCAGCCCCTTGAGCCTGCTCTGCCAGTCAATCAGATGATGGTTGATCTGTACCTCAACTCCATTAATAGAGCTTTAGCTCCATATCCCTTGATACCCTTACCTAACAAAAATATATTGATCTGTCTTGAACGCTCCAAATAGTCCCTTTTTTAACCTATATTGAATCCTCTCCTTTATTTATTTTTAGTTTCCCTTGTATCACTGGTATTTTATCCTCTTCCTCTCCTGTGAAAACGGATACAAAGTACTCAATCAATAAATGTGCCATTAACTTATCTACAACCAGATCACCTGAATCTGTCTTTAATGGGCCCACAGCTCTCTTATAAATTTATTAAAACTTTAGTTATTAGCCATTCTATTACTTGCAAGTTTTTCGGTATTCCCTTTTTGCGGCTCTTGATATTTTCTTTGTGTCGCTTTGTTTTCTCTATTTCTTGCCCTTTGAGTGTGGGGCAGAATGGCTCCGAGACACCCTAGTCCACTCCTCTATCACCCCAAACAGCCCTTCCCCTTCGCCTGGCACCTTCCCGTGCAAGCGGAGGAGGTGTAACACCTGCCCCTATACCTCCCCCCTCCCCACTGTCCAGGGCCCCAAACACCCCTTCCAGGTGAAACAGCGATTTACTTGTACTTCTCGCAATCTAGTATACTGTATTCGCTGCTCACGATGCGGTCTCCTCTACATTGGGGAGACTAAACGCAGATTGGGTGACCGCTTTGCGGAACACCTCCGTTCAGTCCGTAAGGGTGACCCCGAGCTTCCGGTCGCCTGCCATTTCAATTCACCGCTCCATTCCCACTCGGACCTCACCGTCCTTGGCCTCTTGTACTGTTCCACGGAAGCTCAACGTAAACTCGAGGAACAGCACCTCATCTTCCGATTAGGCACTCTGCAGCCTTCCGGTCTCAATATCGAGTTCAACAATTTCAGATCATAACCTCGGCCCCTATTTCATTTTTACTTATATTTTTCCACTCCTTTCCTCCCCCCCCCTTTCCTTTTGTTTCTCTCTCACACCTGGCAGCTATCTTTTGCCCTGCCAGTACACTTTACACCTAATCCCAGCCTATTACCATCTCGTCTAGCTTCTAATCTCTTTTACTTCTTTTGGTTCTTTTATTCTTTTGTCCGATCGCAGCCCTGCCTTCGATCTAGTTCCTTTTCTCTCCAGTTTTGAAGAAGGGTCAAACCCGAAACGTCAACTCAAATTTCTCTCCACGGATGTTGCCTGACCTGCTGAGTTTTTCCAGCATTTTCTGTTGTTATTTCAGACCTGAGGACAGGCCTCACAGGCCGGTATCCAAGGGCCTGACGTATGACGCACTGACGTGCGGCCAGCGCGCGCAGCTCAACCCCTGACGCGTTGGACGTGATGATCTCATCCATATTTAAATTTAATTACGCACTGACGTCATGCCGCAACCCGCTCCCGTTGGAACTGGTGGCGTCAATCCGGATTCCGAGCGGCGGCCTAGTCCGGAGCCCCAGTAGCGGCGGCTTAGTGTAGGAGCAAGAGACCGAGCAGCGGCGGCCTAGTCCGGAGCAAGAGCCCGAGCGGCGGCCTAGTCGAAAGTCCGTGTGAAGGAGCCCGAGTGGCGGCCTGGTCCGAGCTCGTGTGAAACAGGCCGAGCGGCGGCCTAGTCCGCGGCCCGAGCGGCGGCCTGGTTCGGAGGCCGGTCCGATGGGGAAGAAGACGCGGATCAACCTGCAGCAGAGTCGGCGGCGGCCCATCCTGCAGCTGGAGTCCGGCCATAAGAAGGAGGAGCGGGGCTCGGGCTCAGAGGGTGAGTTGGCCGGGCCGGGCCGGGCCGGGGAGGGGGAAGCGGTGGGCGCGGACGGTGACATCGCGGCTGAGGTTGGCGGGTGGAGGGGGACCGGCCACGGACAGAGCCGGAGTGCGAGCACTTGTAGTTATAGTAACAGCAGGAGGCCGTTCAGCCCCTCGATCCTGCTTCGCCATTCAGCTAGACCATGGCTGATCTGCAACCCCGCCTTTGCTCCATATCCCGTGATACCTATAACTAACAACCTGTTGATCTCAATTTGGAAAGCTTCAATTGCTCCCCAGGGTCCCTCGTATCTCTGTTGGGTGTCGGGCCTGTGGCTTTAGTTAGTACAGAATAAAGCTCCTTCTACACTGTCCCATCAAACACTCCCAGGACAGATATAGCACGGGGTACATACAGTGTACAGTACTGAAACAGCCCTTATCAAATTCACAAGTGACATTCTATGTGACTGACCATGGTAAATGATCTCTCCTCATGCTTCTCACTGTCTGCAGCCTCTGACACAGTTGACCACACCTTCCTCCTCCAATGCCTCTCCACCTTGGTCCAGCTAGGTGGGACTGCACTCACCTGGTTCCATTCTTATCTAAAGCAAAATACTGCAGATGCTGGAAATTGGAAATAAAAACAGAAAAGGCTGGAAATACTCAGCAAGTTAGGCAGCATCTGTGGAGAGAGCTGAGTATTTCCAGCCTTTTCTGTTTTTATTCCATTCTTGTCTATCCAGTTATAGCCAGAGAATCATCCGTAATGGCTTCTCTTCCTGCACCATGACATCTGGAGACCCTCAATGATTTATCCTTCGGGGGGCCCCCTCCAATTTCACATCTACATCATGTGAAAACACGACGTCAGGTTGCACGGGCACACTGACGCCCAGCTCCATCTCACCACCACCTCTCTCGACCACTCCACTGTCTGATTTGTCACACTGCTTGTCCAATGAGCAGGAATTTCCTCCAACTAAATACTGGGAAGACCAAAGCCATTATCTTTGGTCCCACAAACTCGGTTCCCTCGCCACCGACTCCATCCCTCTCCCTGGCACTGAGATCTGACGAAAGGTCATCGACCTGAAACGCTAACTCTGTTTCTGTCTCCACAGATGCTGTCTGACCTGAGTATTTCCAGCATTTTCTGTTTTTATTTCAGACCTTTCACAACCTTTGTGTCGTATTTGACCCCGAGATGAGCTTCTGACCGCATACATAATAAATAACAGAAAATGCTGGAAACACTCAGCAGGTCAGGCAGCATCATAGAGAGAGAAACAGAGGTAACGTTTCAGGTCGATGGCCCTTCGTCAGAACTGGAAAAGGTTAGAGAAGCAACAGATTTTTAAGCAAGTGTGGGGCAAAGAGGGGAGGAAAGAACCAAGGGAAAGTCTGTGATAGGCTGGAAGGCAGGAGAGATTAAAAGACAAAAGGAGATGGTAATGGGACAAGTTAAGAAACAAAAGATGACTGAGGTGTAAATGGCAATGGCAGAATGATCAACAGCTGCCATGTGAGATAAAAAACGGGGGGAATATAGAGGGGCCAAAGTTAGCCTGAAATTGTTGATCTCGATGTTGAGTCCAGAAGGTTGTAAAGTGCCTAATTGAAAGATGAGGTGCTGTTCCTCGAGCTTACGTTGAGCTTCATTGGAACAGTGTAATAGGCCGAGGACAGAGAGATCAGAGTGGGAGTGAAGCAGTGAATTAAAGTGACAGGCGACCGGAAGCTCGGGGTCACACTTATGGACTGAACGGAGGTGTTCTGCAAAGTGGTCGCCCAATCTGCGTTTGGTCTCTCCAATGTAGAGGAGACCGCATCGTGAGCAGCGAATACAGTATACTAGATTGCTAGAAACATAAAAGATCGGAGCAGGAGTAGGCCATTCGGCCCCTCGAGCCTGCTCCGCCATTCAATGAGATCATGGCTGATCATCCAAATTCAGTACCCTGTCCCTGCCTTCTCCCCATATCCCTTGATCCTTTTAGCATTAAGAAATATATCCAACTCCTTCTTGAATATATTTAATGAATTGGCCTCCGCTGCCTTCTGTGGCAGAGAATTCCACAGGTTCACCACTCTCTGGGTGAAGAAATTCCTCCTCATCTCAGTCCTAAATGGCTTCCCCCTTAATCCTTAGACTATGACCCCTAGTTCTGGACTCCCGGCCATCGGGAACATCCTTCCTGCATCTAGTCTGTCCAGGCCTGACAGAATTTTATAGGTTTCGATGAGATCCCCTCTAAATCTTCTAAATTCCAGTGAGTACAAGCCCAATCGACCCAATCTCTCCTCATCCGTCATTTCTGCCATCCCAGGTATCAGCCTGGTGAATCTTTGCTGCACTCCTTCCATGGCAAGAACATCCTTCCTCAGATAAGGTGACCAAAACTGCACACAATACTCAAGGTGCGGTCTCACCAAGGCCCTGTACAACTGCAGCAAGACATCCTTGTTCCTGTACTCGAACCCTCTTGCTACGAAGGCCAACATACCATTTGCCTTCTTAACCGCCTGCTGCACCTGCATGCTTACCTTCAGCGACTGGTGCACAAGAACACCCAGGTCTCTTTGCACTTCCCCTTCTCCCAATCTATTGCCATTCAAATAATCTGCCTTCCTGTTTTTGCCACCAAAGTGGATAACCTCATATTTATCCACATTATAGTGCATTGGGCAGAAACATGGCAAATCACCCAACCTGTCCAAATCGTACTGGAGTTTCACGACATCCTCCTCACAGCACACACGCCCACCCAGCATTGTGTCGTCTGCAAATTTGGAGATATTATATCCAATTCCCTCGTCCCGATCATTAATATATATTGTGAACAGCTGGGGTCCTAGGACCGATCCTTGCGGTACCCCACTAGTCACTGCCTGCCACTCGGAAAATGACCCGTTTATTCCAACTCTTTGCTTTCTATCCAAGTCAATACCTTGCCCCCAATCCCATGTGCCTTAATTTTGCAAGCTAATCTCTTATGCGGGACCTTATCGAAAGCCTTCTGAAAGTCCAAATACACCACATCCACTGGTTCTCCCTTATCTATTTTACCAGTTACATCCTCAAAAAATTCCAGTAGATTAGTCAAGCACGATTTACCTTTTGTAAATCCATGTTGACTTTGTGCGATCCTGCCACTGTTTTCCAAGTGCTCTGCTATTACATCTTTTATAATGGACTCTCGCATTTTCCCCACTACCAATGTCAGGCTTACCGGTCTATAATTCCCCGCTTTTTCTCTACCACCTTTTTTGAATAGTGGGGTAACATTATGGGAACTGTTCCAGAGTCGATCGAGTTCTGGAAGATGACCAGCAATGCATCTACTATTTCTAGGGTCACTTCCTTAAGTACCCTAAGATGTAGATTATCAGGCCCTGGGGATTTATTGGCCTTCAATCCCGTCAATTTTCCTAACACCATTTCCCTACAAATACTGATTTCTTTCAGTTCCTCCCTCTCATTAGTCCCTATGTTCCCCGACATCTCTGGGAGGTTATTTGTGTCTTCCTTTGTGAAGACAGAACCAAAATATGTATTTAATTGGTCTGCCATTTCTTTGTTCCCCATTATAAATTCCCCTGATTCTGACTGCAAGGGACCTACGCTTGACTTCACCAATCTTTTTCTCTTCACATATCTATAAAAGGTTTTACAGTCAGTCTTTATGTTCCCTGCAAGCTTACTCTCATATTCTATTTCCCCCTCTTAATTAATCCCTTTGTCCTCCTTTGCTGAACCCTAAACTGCTCCCAATCCTCAAGTAGTACAAGTAAATCGCTGTTTCACCTGGAAGGAGTGTTTGGGGCCCTGGACAGGGGGGGAGGTAAAAGGTAACAATCTTTTGGATGAGACATTTAACCGAGGCCCCCTCAGATGGATGTAAAGATCCCATGGCACTACTTCGAAGAGTCCTCCCCGGTTTTCTGGCCAATATTTAACCCTCGGCAATCATCACTAAAAAGAAAAACCGGGAGTTCTCCTTGTGTCCTGGCCAACATTATCCCCCAACCTTACTGTGCTGTCATGTTCCTTACATTACAACAGTAACTACACTTCAAAGGTATTTCATTGGCTGTAAAGCACGCTAGCATGTCCCGAGGGCTGAAAGTCACTGTATAAATGCACGTTCTTTCCTTAAACGGTAAACACTGCCCAACAAATCTTTTCTGTGAATTTCCTTGGGCCAGTCAGGCTCCAACAATCACCATGGCGTTAGTCTTGCACACCAGTGGTGAACCAAAGCCCATGCATCATCTTTTCTGAAGACTGGGAGTATGTTACTTGGGAGTTTAAATGAAGCCTGAGACAGGGAGATTTATTCCGTTAGAGCAGAGAAGGTTAAGGGGAGACCTAATCGAGGTATTCAAAATTATGAGGGGTTTTGATGGAGCAAGTAGGGAGGAACAGTTTCTTCTGGCAAGTGGATCGGTAAGCAGAGGTCATTGATTTAAAATAATTGGCAAAAGTAGAGGAGAAATGAGAATTTTTTCTCCACATGGAGGAGGGTTATGATCTGGAACGCACTACATGAAAGCATGGCGGAAGCAGATTCCATAGGAAATTTCGAAAGGCAATTGGACATGTCCTTGAAGAGGACTAATTTGCAGGATTATGGGGGGAAAACTGGTGTATGGAACTAAATCGGGCAGCTCTTGCAAAGATCTGGCACAGGCTGGATGGCCACCTTCTGTGCTGTAAGATTCTATAACTTACCTGAAGCTGTGAATGTACCTGGCATCAGGCACAGAGGAGTCATTTGAAATACTGAACTGGAGTTTGAATGCAGTTGCGTTCACTCCCTCATTATTGGATGGCAGCATTCTAAGATGAGGATAGATAGCCTCAATCATTTGATGTGAATTGACAGCATAAAAATAGCCACAAGTCAGCACCGAATGGGGTGACACTCTGACACAATGAGGAGCAGTCTTCTGAGATTGGAGATATTGGGTGAGGCAGAGTTGGGGGCTTTACAAGCTTAACCTGCCATGGGAGTGTTTGATGGGACAGTGTAGAGGAACATTTGACATCAAACCACACAGAGATGTTAAGACAGAAAGAGGTAGATGACGTGTCACCCTGCAGTAGGTGCTGAAGTCTCTGGAGTGGCTACACGGGTTGCAGTAAATGTATATGGGACCATTCTGAAACTGTTTACAGTCTGGGAGAAAATCTTTGGCTGGGGTTCTGAACTTAGACTGACTGACTCCCTCTGGTACCCAATGTAATCTTTCCAGTGGATATCATCAGGGAATTGCTCGACGATAGTATCACATGAGAACATAAGAAGTAGGAGCGGGGGTAGGCTATTCAGCCCCTCAAGCCTATTCCGCCATTCAATAAGATCATGGCTGATCTTCTATCACAGTGCCAGAGGTAAGCAGTGTTCCACTCGGGTATAGTGGACAGGGGCTGGTTTCCTTGTAAGCGGCGACATCCTCCAACCTGCAGTGATGGTATCTGAGTCACTAACCCCTCAGCGAGGACACATTGTGTACTGACGCAGGGGTCCCTCACTGATTTATGCGATGACCGGCCCCTGAAATTGGCAGGAAAATGAACCCATCCATAGTATATTCAGAACAACTAGGAGTTATTTTAAGGCTGTAAGTTGTGACTGACCATGGTAGATTATCTCTCCACAACCTCCAGCAGCTTTCCTGCTCCATTGGATTCTCCTGGCGTGCTTGCAGTCATGCAAGCCCAGACACGGCCAGTAGATCTCCAGCAGTGGCTGCTCTCTCTGTCACCACACCATCACCCTGGAATCTCTCGTCAGCCCCTTCCTCTTTGTCTACATGCTGCACCTTGGTGATGTAATTTGCAGGCATAGGGGGCCGATGATGATTCACTCCTCTCGCTCCATCAATTCTCTCAACTGCCTCTTTGCTGTCAGACTGCCCATCCAGTATCAGGTCCCAGATAAGTTAAAATTTGCAGCTCTTAACTGGGAAGCCCAAAGCCGCTCCCTTGTCCCACTCCCTTGTCCCACTCCCCCGTCACACAGCCAAGGCTATGGACCAAGAGCTGGAAAGTGGGATTAGGCTGGATCGCTCTCTTAAGCCGGCACAGACACGATGGGTCGAATGGCCGCCTCCTGTGTGGTAAATGTTTGATTCTATGATTCACACTCATGGCCTGAACCAGGCCATTCATGATTTTGGTGCCACATTCGACCCAGAGCTAACTTTAACCCTACATCCTATCCATCACCAATATTGCTTATTGCGCCTCCACAATGTTGCTCACCTCTTCTCTCCTTGCTGACTTTCCGTCCTCCATGAGATCTGATGTATCCTTCCCCACACCACGTCCAGTTGTTCATCACCAAAAGAAGCTCCTTTCCCTGTCTCAAGCACTCCCTCCATATCCTCTTCCCCACCCTATCTCTGCAGTCTCCTCCAGCTCTATATTGCTTCCCAAATGCTCTGTCTCGTTCCAGCCTTCTATGCACCATTCCCTCCCTTCACCATTAGGCTGCTGATGCACTATCAATTGCTACAAAAGACTGGAGATTGAGAAAGTAATAAACAGGCTTTTATTACCAAAGAACAGAGCATGCCTCTTGTGGTTGCCTGGTATCCAAAAGGGCTGGAGGCTTCTGAGCAGCGACCTTTATACCCAGCCATGAGGGTGGAGCCAGGGGCGGAGTCAGCTGAGGCATGCACAGACAAGTACAACAATATGCAAGAGTGAACAACAGTACTAACAGTGAACAACAATACTAACAACAGTGGTTTACCACATTCACCCCTTGTTTAGAATTGAGTCCGGCGGGGTGAAGTGCACTAAAAATTCGTGTACTGAAGTCTATCAGGAGGCCTTGTAAGCCGTCCTGAGCGTCGCAGCAGCGGCGGTGATGGTGCAGCATCCAATGGTGAACCCGGTGTCTCGTTCAGAGGAGGTGTAGCAGGTGGCGGACCCTGGGGCTGCTGCATGCCGTCTACAGGGGTCAGAGCATGGGTAATGGGAGGTAGCAATGGTGGTCTCTCAGAGGCACCCGAAGGTGCGAGGTCTCGTGCGGGGACTGTGTCCTGGGGGTAGGCAGGAGTAGCGGTGGGTGGCGAAGAGGGTGTTTCAGGAGCACCTGCAGGTGCGAGGTCTCGAATGGAGACTGTGTCCTCCCGCCCGTCCGGGTACACCACGTAAGCATACTGCGGGTTGGCGTGGAGGAGGCTCACCCTCTCGACCAGGGGGTCCGCCTTATGGGTCCTCACGTGCTTCCGCAGTAGGACGGGACCTGGAGAAGTCAGCCATGTTGGTAGCGAAATCCCCGACGTGGACTTCCTGGGGAAGGAGAACATTCTCTCGTGAGGAGTGGCATTGGTGGGTGTACAGAGCAGCGACCGAATGGAATGGAGCGCCGCAGGGAGGACCTCCTGCCAGCGGGAGGTCGGAAGGCCCTTAGATTTTAAGTTTAAAAGGACTGCCTTCCAGACTGTCGCATTCTCCCTTTCCACCTGGCCGTTACCCCGGGGGTTGTAGCTGGTGGTCCTGCTTGTAGCAATGCCTCTCGCGAGCAGGTACTGCCGAAGTTCGTCGCTCATAAAAGATGAGCCCCTGTCGCTATGGATATAGCTAGGGAAACCGAACAAGGCGAAGAGGTCATTCAGACATTTAATGACCGTGGTACTGGTCATGTCCGAGCAAGGGATGGCAAACGGGAAACGGGAGTACTCATCAATTATATTGAGGAAGTACACATTGCGGTCAGAGGAGGGGAGGGGCCCTTTAAAATCGATGCTCAGCCGCTCGAAGGGGCGCGTGGCTTTGATCAGGCTCGCTCTGTCTGGCCTATAAAAATGCGGCTTGCACTCGGCACAGATCTGGCAGTTCCTGGTCATGGTCCTGACCTCCTCGATGGAGTAGGGCAGGTTACGGGATTTGATAAAATGGAAGAACCTGGTGACCCCCGGGTGGCAGAGGTCATTGTGGAGGGTCTGTAGCCTATCAACCTGCGCGTTGGCGCACGTACCACGTGATAGGGCATCTGGGGGCTCATTGAGTTTCCCGGGCCGGTACAAGATATCGTAATTGTAGGTGGAGAGTTCGATTCTCCACCTTAAGATCTTGTCATTCTTGATTTTGCCCCGCTGCTTATTATGAAACATAAAAGCCACTGAACGCTGGTCAGTGAGCAGGGTAAATCGTTTTCCGGCCAGGTAATGCCGCCAATGTCGCACGGCTTCCACAATGGCCTGGGCCTCCTTTTCGACAGAGGAGTGTCGAATCTCGGGGCCCTGGAGGGTCCTTGAGAAAAAGGCCACGGGTCTCCCCGCCTGGTTAAGGGTTGCAGCTAGGGCAAAGTCGGATGCGTCGCTCTCCACTTGAAAAGGAAGGGACTCATCCACAGCGTGCATTGTGGCCTTCGCAATGTCTCCTTTTATGAGAGTGAAGGCTGCACAGGCCTCTGCTGTCAGGGGGAAGGAGGCGGACTTGATGAGGGGTCGGGCTTTATCCGCATAGTTGGGCACCCACTGAGCATAGTAAGAGAAAAACCCCAGGCATCTCTTCAGTGCTTTCTGGCAGTGGGGGAGGGGGAGCTCCATAAGGGGGCGCATTCTATCGGGGTCTGGGCCGATGACTCCGTTCTCCACTACGCAGCCAAGAATAGCGAGGCGCGTAGTACGAAACATACATTTGTCTTTGTTGTATGTGAGATTCAGCCGCTGGGCCGTCCGGAGGAATTTCTCTAGATTAACGTCGTGGCCGCAGATGGTGACGTTGTCTAGATATGGGAAAGTGGCCTGGAGCGCGTTCTGGTCAACCATCCGGTCCATCTCCCGTTGGAAGACAGAAACTCCGTTGGTGACGCCGAAGGGAACTCTGAGAAAGTGATAGAGCCGACCGTCAGCTTCAAAAGCTGTGTACTGGCGGTCCTCAGCCCTGATGGGGAGCTGGTGGTATGCCGACTTCAGATCAATCGTCGAGAACACCCGGTATTGTGCTATCTGATTGACCATGTCAGATATGCGGGGGAGTGGGTATGCATCTAGTTGGGTGTAGCGATTGATCGTCTGGCTGTAGTCAATAACTAGGCGCTGTTTTTCGCCAGTCTTCACTACCACCACTTGTGCTCGCCATGGGCTGGTGCTACTTTCAATAATCCCTTCCTTCAGGAGTCTCGCTACCTCGGATTTAATGAAGCTCCTATCCCCAACACTGTAACGCCTGCTTTTGGTAGCGATGGGCTTACAGTCGCGGGTGAGGTTAGCGAACAAGGAGGGGGGGGGAACTTTAAGGGTGGAGAGGCTGCAAATGGTGCACGGCGGGCGATTTAAAAGCTGCTGGCTGCAGACTGTGAGTGGGGGGAGGGGTCCGTCATACGCTAATGTGACACTCTTAAGGTGGCACTGAAAATCCAACCCCAGTAGAACGGCAGCGCAGAGATGGGGCAGGACCAGAAGTTTAAAATTTTTGTATTCTGTGCCCCTTACTGAAAGGGTCACTACACAGTAGCCACCGACGTCCGCTGACTGGGCTTTGGAAGCCAAAGAGATCCGATGGCGCGTCGGCAGGACCGGGAGAGAGTAACTGCGCACCGTGTCGGGGTGGATAAAGCTCTCCGTGCTCCCGCTGTCAAAAAGGCAGGTAGTGGCGCGGCCGTTTACCGTAATATCCATCATGGACCTGGACAGTTGATGAGGGAGAGATTGGTCCAGCGTCACGGAGGCCAGCGTATGGTCGAGCGAGTCGATGTGGTCGTCAGATGAGGCGGTGGTTGAGTCCGGCTCCCCCGTGGTTGAAGTCGGAGGCGTCCAAGATGGCGGACAAAATGGCGGCGCCCACGGTCCCGATCCCCACGCGGCTGGGGGAGCCCAAGATGGCGGACAAGATGGCTGCGCCCACGGTTCGCACGCAGCGCTGCTGGCGTTAGCGGTCTTCCCTTTGCAGGCGCTAACGTAGTGACCTTTCTTCCCGCAGCCGGAGCAGGTAGCATTCTTCGCGGGGCAGCGTGCTCTAGGGTGTTTAGCTTGGCCACAAAAATAGCATTTTTGTGCCTTGGACATCGCTGCAGCAGTCGGAGGTGGCGGTCCCATGGCCCAAGATTGCGGCGTCCACGGCGCGGGGCGATGAGGGGAGAAAGCGTCCATATTTCTGTGGGCCGCGTCGAGCGAGAGCGCGAGGGACACTGCCTTTGTCAGGTCTATTTCACCCTTCTCCAGCAGCCTCTGCCGGGAGTAGTCGGACCTTAGACCCGCAACGAAAGCGTCTCGTATCAATCCCTCCGCATGTGCCGCGGCCGATACTTCCTTGCAGTCGCAGCCGCGTCCGAGTACCCGCAGTGCCCGTAGGAAGGCTTCCACCGATTCCCCGGGCTGCTGTCTGCGAGATCTTAAAAGGTGCCTGGCATAGACCGTGTTAACCGGGCGTGCATACTGCCCTTTCAGTAGGTCGATAGCCGCCGCGTAGGTCGGCGCATCTTGGATTAAAGTATAGACTTGGTGGCTCACCTTCGAGGCCAGGATTTTCAGTTTATTTTCATCAAGAGTCACGGTCGAGGCTTCCAGATACGCCTCAAAGCAACGCAGCCATTGTGCGAATTTAGTCGACGAACCCGCTTCTTGGGGGTCTAGGTCCAGGCATGTTGGTCTGAGGGCTCGCAGCAGCGCCTGCTGCTCAGCGTTTTGCGCCATCGGTTGATCGGCATCCGCAGCCAACATTTAACTTTGGTAATAAAATTGATGCACTATCAATTGCTACAAAAGACTGGAGATTGAGAAAGTAATAAACAGGCTTTTATTACCAAAGAACAGAGCATGCCTCTTGTGGTTGCCTGGTATCCAAAAGGGCTGGAGGCTTCTGAGCAGCGACCTTTATACCCAGCCATGAGGGTGGAGCCAGGGGCGGAGTCAGCTGAGGCATGCACAGACAAGTACAACAATATGCAAGAGTGAACAACAGTACTAACAGTGAACAACAATACTAACAACAGTGGTTTACCACAGCTGCTTTGCACCTAATCTTTAGAACTCCATCCCCAAACCCCTCTCCACCATTTTAAAAACTCCTTATCAAACCAAGCTTTGTTCACTCATTCTAACCCCTCTCTATGCATCAGTATCCATTCATTACTCCTATCGGTAGAACCATGGAATGGTTACAGCACAGAACGAGGCTATTCAGCCCATTGAGCCGGTGCCAGCTCTCTGCAAGAGCACTTCAGCTAGTCCCACTCCCCCACCCTTTTCCTGTAGCCCTACAAAAATGTTTTCCTTCAGGTAATTATCCAATTCCCTTTGGAAAGCTACGATTGAATCTGCCTCCACCACCCTTTCAGGCAGTACATTCCACATCCCAACTACTCGCTGTGTGAAAACGTTTTCCTCATGTCGCCTTTGGTTCTTCTGCCAATCACCTTAAATCTGTGTCCTCTGGTTCTCAACCCTTCTGCCAATGGGAACAGTTTCTCTCTATCTACTCTGTCTGGACCCCTCATGATTTTGAACACCTCCATCAAATCTCTTCTCAACCTTCTGTGCTCTAAGGAGAACAACCCCAGCTTCTCCAGTCTATCCACATAACTGAAGTCCCTCATCCCTGGAACCATCCTTGTAAATCTTTTCTGCATCCTCTCTAAGGCCTTCACATCCTTCCTAAAGTTCGGTGCCCAGAATTGGACACAATACTCCAGTTGAGGCCGAACCAGTGTTTTATAAAGGTTCATCATAACTTCCTTGCTTCTGTACTCTATGCCTCTATTTATGAAGTCCAGGATCCCGTATGCTTTTTTAACTGCTTTCTCAACCTGCCCTGCCACCTTCAACGATTTGTGCACATATAGCCCCAGGTCTCTCTGTTCATGCACCCCCTTTAGGATTGTACCCTTTAGTTTATATTGCCTCTCCTCATTCTTCCTACTGAAATGTATCAATTTACACTTTTCTGTGTTAAATTTAATCTGCCACGTGTCCACCCATTCCACCAGTCTGTCTAGCCTCTTGAAGTCTATCACTATCCTCCTCACTGTTCACTATATTTCCAAGTTTTGTGTCATCTGCAAATTTTGAAATTGTGCCCTGTACACCCAAGTCCAAGTCATTAATATATCGAGAAAAGCAGTGGTCCTAGTACCGACCCCTGGGGAACACCACCATGTACCTTCCTCCAGTCCGAAAAACAACCGTTCACCACTACTCTCTGTTTCCTGTCACTTACCCAATTCCGTACCCATGCTGCCACTGTCCCTTTTATTCCATGGGCTTCAACTTTGCTGGCAAGCCCATTATGTGGCACTTTATCAAATGCCTTTTGGAAATCCATGTACATCACATCAACTGCATTGCCCTCATTAACCCTCTCTGTTACCTCATTAAAAAACTCAATCAGGTTAGTTAAACACGATTTGCCTTTAACAAATCCATGCTGGCTTTCTTTAATTAATCCACACTTGTCCAAGTGACTGCTAATTTTGTCTCTGATTATTGTTTCTAAAAGCTTCCCCACTACTGAGGTTAAACTGACCGGCCTGTAGTTGCTGGGTTTAATCTTTACACCCTTTTGAACAAGGGTGAAACATTTACAATTCTCCAGTCCTCTGGCACCACTCCCATATCTAAGGAGGATTGGAAGATTATGGCCAGTACCTCCGCGATTTCCACCCTTGCCTCCCTCCGCATCCTAGGATACATCCTATCTGGTCCTGCTAACTTATCTACTTTAAGTATAGCCAACCTTTCTAGTACCTCCTCTCCAATTTTTATCCCATCCAGTATCTCCACTGCCTCCTCTTTCACTATGACTTTGGCAGCACCTTCTTCCTTGGTGAAGACAGATGCAAAGTACTCATTTAGTACCTCAGCCTCCATGCGTAGGTCTGCTTTTTGGTCCCAATCGGCCCCACCCCTGCTCTTACTACCCGTTTACTATTTATATGCCTGTAGAAGACTTTTGGATTATCTTTTATGTTAGCTGCCATTCTATTCTCATACCCTCTCTGCCCCTCTTATTTTCTTTTTCCCTTCCCCTCTGAACTTTCTGTATTCAGCCTGGTTCTCACTTGTATTCTCAACCTGACATCTGTCATATGCCCCCTGTTTCTGCTTCATCTTACTCTCTTTAATCATCCAGGGAGCTCTGGCTTTGATTGCCCTACCTCTTTCCCCCCCCTTGTGAGAATGTACCTCGACTGTATCCGAACCATCTCCTCTTGACAGGCAGCCCACTTTGCGATTACAGTTTTGCCTGCCAATCTTTGATTTGAATTTACCCTGGCCAGATCCGTTCTCAACCCGCTGAAATTGGCCCTCCTCCAATGAAGTATTTTTACTCTAGATTGCTCTGTGACACACTGTGGGGTGTTTTTGTTACATTAAAAGTGCTATATAAATGCATGTTGGTCAGTTCATTGGTAATTTATTTAGCCATTTTAAGCTCCTTGCGCATTGTTTAATCGTGCCCAAGTACACACAATGTCTAAGGCCTTCAGATTCTAGTCTAGCCTATAATTCACTACTATTCTATGTACAAACCCACCTAAACTCCTTGATTATATTCCAGTAACTCACTCTTGGGTATCTGTTCGATATAAAATGCATGCATATGGTGTGAGTTTTCACTGGTTTATTGTTACCTTGTAGTAGTCCAGATCCCATCGTTGCTGTTCCTTAAATTGATATCTTTTGTTCGTGCTCCCAGCTTTTATCTCTCCCAGAAGTGACTGATGTTAGCATTTGCTGGAGCATCCTCCTGTTCCTATATGGCCCCGCACTGCTGATGGTGCAGGGGGGAATTGTTCTGGTAGTGCTGTGATTGATGGACTCCTGGCAGCTGAGCAACCTAAAGCTAAGCTGTGGCCCATGTATACATGAGAGCATCATGGGTTTCTCTTCCCCTTTGGTCCCTGGGCTGTGTGACAACTCCCGAGGCGAGACTGAACCCCGGTGGGACTGGTAGTTACAATCTCACATTGCTGCCAGTTATTCATTTCAAGTGTATTTGCTTTACAAACAATTGTCTCTGCCCCATGTTTGAGTACTTGTGTTAATACCCAGTATCAAATTGTGAGAGTCTGAACTGGTTTCACTGACAGATGATCAAAATCAACAGACATGGTTCTGTGTGCCCCTTGAGAGAACAGTCCAAGTTTCAGGGAAAGGCTGCTGGGTTGCAGCTTTTGGTTTGCCCACGTTTCTAAAGCCCCCAATCGTGTGTGCCTCTCCTTGCTGACTTTATATCAACTCTGTGCCCATGTCATACTGTTCTGCACCTGTATTCTCATGAATGGCAGGTAGTGACCTTGTGTGTTGGTGAACATATGCTGGATCTGCACTCTTTGTGCTTCTGTTCCATGATTGTTTGATTCTCCCCCAGTTCCACCCTTCACCGAAGCATCTGGACATGGAGCCGGGTGGGGTGGGGGCGATTCGGGATCATGACGGGTGGGAGCGATAAGCAAACCGATTTAATTATCATGTGTTCTGGAGCCATTCTGTTTCTCGATTTTAGTACTGTGACTCCCTTGTAGTTGTTTATTATACATACTTCCTTCTCTGCAGATGAGCAGGAGGATGGATCCGATCAATTGTTTGTTAATTCAACTTCGAACAGTACAAACAATGGGACAGCAAAGGAATCTACAGTCCGGACTACAGGTAACTGCTTCCTGATTTCACTCCTGAACAGCCTCGCTCTAATTTTAAGATTGTGCAACCTTGTTCTATATTCCTCCACTAAAGGAAATTGTTTCTCTCTCTCTACCGTATTAAATTATTTTTAGCCTATAATCATCTTAAACACCTCGATCAGATCACCCCTCAATCTTCTGTACTCAAGGGAATACAAGCCAGGTTTATGCAACATGTCCTCATAATTTAACCCTTTTAGCCCTGTTAGCATTCTGGTGAATCTGCACTGCACCCCCTCCAAGAGCAATACATCCTTCGAGATGTAGTGTCCAAAACTGAATGCAGTACTCTTGATGGGGCCTGACCCAGGCTCTATACAACTGAAGCATAACTTCCACCCCTTTTGTATTCCAGCCTCCTTGAGGTAAAGGCCAACATTCCTTTGTAATTACTTTTTGTACCTGTTTGTGGCTTCCGTACATGGACATCTAAATCCCCCACAGCTTCTGGCCTCTCGCCATTGAGAAAATGCTTGGATTTATCTTTCTTAGGTCCAAACTGGATGAGCTCACATGCCCACATTGAACTCCATTTTTCTGCAGTTTTGACCACTCACTCAATCGATCAGTGTCCGTTGCAACTTTCTGCTCCCATCCACACAACTTGCTGTCCCTCCGAACTCGGCGGGGGGGCGGTGAGCTGCTTGGTATGAGCTGTTGGCAGGGCGTTGTTGCCGAGTTATTTTGAGCAGGGGTGAAGTGCAGGTGGTATCACTGCTGGGGGATGTGAGAGGAGGAGGAGCGGGATGACAGCTGTTTAATGAGTTATCATGACTTGCACTCTTGCAGGTGGGCTGGGCTTACTGGGAGCTTACACAGACAGCGATGATGAGGACAGCCCTGACGCTGAGCCACAGGAGGCAGAGCCACAGCCCAGCAAGCCTGCAGACATCGACAGCACGTTGGCCAACTTCATGGCGGTGAGGATTAGATTGGCCTTATCTCCCCTTCCTCTCCCCATCCCCCAGCGCTGCCCGCGCCTCCCCTTCCCCCACCCCCAGCACTGACCGCGCCTCCCCTTCCTCTCCCCATCCCCCACCCCCAGCGCCGCCTGCGCCTCCCCTTCTCCCCATCCCCCACCCCCAGCACGGCCCGCACCTCCCCTTCCTTCCTCTCCCCATCCCCATCCCCCAGCACTGCCCGCGTCGCCCCTTCCTCTCCCCATCCCCCAGCACTGCCCGCGTCGCCCCATCCCCCACCCCAGCGCTGCCCGCGCCTCCCCTTCCCATCCCCCACCCCAGCGCTGCCCGTGCCTCCCCTTCCTCTCCCCATCCCAGCGCTGCCCGTGCCTCCCCTTCCCATCCCCCACCCCAGCGCTGCCCGCGCCTCCCCTTCCTCTCCCCATCCCAGCGCTGCCCGCGCCTCCCCTTCCTCTCCCCATCCCCCACGCCCAGCGCTGCCCGCGCCTCCCCATCCCCCAGCGCCGCCCGCGCCTCCCCTTCCTCTCCCCATCCCCCCACCCAGCGCCGCCCGCGCCTCCCCTCCCCTCCCCACCCCAGCACCGCCCGCGCCTCCCCTTCCTCTCCCCATCCCCCCACCCAGCGCTGCCCGCGCCTCTCCTTCCCCTCCCCATCCCCCACCCCCAGCGCCTCCCCTTCCTCTCCGCATCCCCCACGCCCAGCGCTGCCCGCGCCTCCCCTTCCTCTCCGCATCCCCCACGCCCAGCGCTGCCCGCGCCTCCCCTTCCTCTCCCCACCCCCACCCCCAGCGCCTCCCCTTCCTCTCCCCATCCCCCAGCACCGCCCGCGCCTCCCCTTCCTCGCCCCATCCCCCACCCCCAGCGCCTCCCCTTCCTCTCCCCATCCCCCACCCCCAGCGCCGCCCGCGCCTCCCCTTCCTCTCCCCATCCCCCACCCCCAGCGCCTCCCCTTCCTCTCCCCATCCCCCACCCCCAGCGCCTCCCCTTCCTCTCCCCATCCCCCACCCCCAGCGCCGCCCGCGCCTCCCCTTCCTCTCCCCATCCCCCAGCGCCGCCCGCGCCTCCCCTTCCTCTCCCCATCCCCCACCCCCAGCGCCGCCCGCGCCTCCCCTTCCTCTCCCCATCCCCCACCCCCAGCGCCTCCCCTTCCTCGCCCCATCCCCCACCCCCAGCGCTGCCCGCGCTTCCCCTTCATCTCCCCATCCCCCACCCCCAGCACGGCCCGCGCCTCCCCTTCCTTCCTCTCCCCATCCCCCAGCACTGCCCGCGTCGCCCCTTCCTCTCCCCATCCCCCAGCACTGCCCGCGTCGCCCCATCCCCCACCCCCAGCACTGCCCGCGCCTCCCCTTCCTCTCCCCGCCTGCCCTTCCTCTCCCCATCCCCCCACCCAGCGCTGCCCGCGCTTCCTCTCCCCATCCCCCACCCCAGCGCCGCCCGCGCCTCCCCTTCTTCTCCCCATCCCCCGCCGCCCGCGCCTCCCCTTCCTTTCCCCATCCCCCACCCCCAGCGCTGCCCGCGCCTCCCCTTCTTCTCCCCATCCCCCGCCGCCCGCGCCTCCCCTTCCTTTCCCCATCCCCCACCCCCAGCGCTGCCCGCGCCTCCCCTTCCTCTCTCCACCCCCCACGCCCCGCACTGCCCACAGCTGCCCTTCCTTTCTCCATCACCCATCACCACCATGCTGCCCCTGACGACGACTCTCTCCCTTTCCCCTCCCGTGCTGTCCGGGGCTCTCCCCTCCCACAATTCTGGAGATTGCCTGCTCCAGGTAGATTTTATGCCTTCTATAATGAGAGAACTATGTACAGGCAAATGAGTCACTGTTTGTTGTAAACCCTTGACCGTGTGCACACCAATTCATTAGATTGCTAATTATATACCACTGTCTGTGATTCTTCAATTACTTTTGTACTCCGCCAGTGCAGGAATCTGGTCATTGTCTTGTAACAGTCGGCCCTGGAACAAAGTCGCCTCTGTGCTAAACACCTGGCCGGTTTACATTTGTGCCAGAGGCTTGCGAATGGATGTGAAAGAAATGCCTCTGGTGGTTTTTCTGTAATTTAGCCCACACGAAGGTAAGGGATATTGCTGTTGGCAGGTAGAGGAGGTGGTTTACGTTTACCTGGGGTCCTCCATCAGTAACCATCGCACCCCACACCAGGTTGGAGTATCATGTGATGGGTTCACCCACCGTTCCAGCATTTCCCGTTACTTCAGATTCCTGGCATTCGTCGTCTTCCTTTTGATCTGGTAAATCTGTGCTTTCTGGATCCTCCGCACATCCTGGTCACAAATCACCCACCAGAGCAGTTTCAATAAATCTGCACATTGAGCCAAGTCTGTGTGTTGAAATGTGGTCTTTAGGGTTACTTGAAGTATCGGCTCCTCTGGTTTGCACAGGAGGTCTCTTGAATGTGCAGGGTGGTGCTATCAGGCCTGGCTCCCTGCTTGACCCCTTGGGCACTGTTCTACGACGCATTGTGTGATTTAAGAACTTGTTAACTCTCAAATTGGTAAAATGTATTTGGGAGCGACAAGCATGCCCTGCGGATGAATGCGCGGGAAGGGAGTGGGTAAAAGAAATGATTAATGCAAATGACACTTTCTCTTGTCTGTTGGCCATAGTGCCCCTTGGCTAGTGAAAGGAAAATATCCCGGGTTCCTAATCCTGCTTGCTATCTAGTGACTCCTTTACATAGCATTGTGAGCTTCTCACTCTATTCTTGGTGACCCTATCACTTGTGCATTCATTGTTCCCTCGTGTGCCTCGGCTGTCCTGTGGAGTTGGAATGTATACCCTAGGTTAAATTGTTTTTGTATTTATGACTCCTTATCGCATCTCCCAAACATCTGGCAGCGCTTCATATCCAGTGAATTACTTAGAAACGCAGCAGCTGGTCTGTAGTTGAAAGTGGCCGTCACCTTGGGTCATCAGTTAAACTTTGTTTTTTGGTGTTGTGAGGGTAGAGTTTTGGCCATCCTGCTCTACGAATAGTGCAGCTCTCTGAGTACTTGTGAAGCATCGGCTTAAACTGGAACTCAAACCCTCGGCCTTCAAGACCAGAACTGCAAGTGTGGCTGACTGACTCTGGCTGTATCGCCCATGCATAAACCAACCTTCTCAATTTGTACACTGACTCCTGGTTATGCTGCAGCTCCCAGGTCAGGGCACCAGGATTCTCTATACAGGCCTGTGTGGTCTGGTTGTTGGGTGCAGATTGAACAGTTTGTGTGATTGAGTCCTCAAGGCATCACTGGCTTATACATGAGCTCAATCTATGCTCGGTCTAAGTGCCATGTTTGTGTTCCTTTAAACACAGGAGATAGATGCAATTACAGCGCCCTTGCCCGTTTCTGAATCCATGGCTACTCCCACTCAGTCACCAGTGCCGGCACCCACACCTCCGCGGCCAGAACCCAAACCGGTGCCAAATGCTCAGAAACTTGCAAACAACCACAACGGCACTGAGGTGAATGCCACAATGGAGGGCGGTACCATGGCAGCTGATTGGCACTACGATACACAGTACTCACTGGCTGGAGGTATGTGTTTGATTGGTACTATATATGGTACTCACTGGAGGTGTGATAGATTGGTACTATGTGCAGTACTCACTAGCTGTAGCTATGTGTTCATCATAGAATCGTACAGCACAGAAAGAAGCCATTTGGCCCATTGTAGCTTTGCCGGCTCTTTGAAAGAGCTCTCCAATTTAGTCCCACACCCCAGCTCTCCCCCCCCATAACCCTGCAGATAAGTCCTCTTCAAGTACGTGTCCAATTGCCTTCTGAAAGTTCTTATGGAAATCGAGTCCACCACCCTTTCAGGCAGTGCAATATGATCTGAGCAACCATGTGGAAAAAAAAATTCTCCTCATTTCCCCTCTAGTTCTTTTGCCAATTATTTTAAATCTGTGACCTCTGGTTACCGACCCGCTTCCCAGAGGAAACAGTTGCTCCCTACTTGCTCTCTCAAAACCCTTCATAATTTTGAATTCCTCTATTAGGTCTCCCCTTAAACTTCCCTGCTCTAAGAGCAATCCCAGCTTCTCCAATCTCTCTACATAACTGAAGTCCCTCACGAGGCCTAACCAATGATTTGCAAAGGTTTAGCATGGCTGCCTTGTTTTTGTATTCAGTGTCCCTATTCACAGAACCAAGTATCCCATATGCTTTCTTAACCGCCTTAAGAACTTACCCAGTCATTTTCAAAGATTTGTGAATATGCACTTCTAGGTCCCTCCGGTTTTTGCACCCCTCAAAATAGTCCCATTTAGATTATACTGTACCTCCCAAAGTGCATCACTTCACACTTATCCACATTAAATTGGATTTGCCATGTGTCTGCCCATTTCACCAGTCTGTCGATGTCCTCCTGAAGCCTGCTACTATCCTGCTCACTATTTACTACATTGTCAAGTTTTATGTCATCCACAAACTTTGCAATTGTACTCCCTATACCCATGTCCAGGCCATTTACATATAACAAGAAAAGCAATGGCCCGAATACCGACCCGTGAGAACCCCACTGCATACTAATCTCCAGTCAGAAAAACATCCGTTCACCACTACTGTCTGCCTCCTATCTCTTAGCCAATTACTTACCAAGTTACCACCATCCTTTTAATACCATGTGCTTCTGTTTTCCGAATAAGTCTGTTGTGTAGTTCTTTATCCAATGCCTTTTGAAAGTCCATTCATAGAACATCTACTGCACTACCTTCATCAATCCTCTCTCTTACTTCATCAAAGAACTAGGTCTGATTAGTCACACGATTTGCCAACAAATCCATACTGTCTGTTCTTATTAACCCATGCTTTTCCAAGTGATAATTAATTTTGTCCTTGACCGTGGCCTATTAGTTTTCCCACCACTGACGTTAAGACTAATTGGCTTGTAGTTACCAGGTTTATCCCCCCCTCATTTTTTGAACAGTCCTCGGGCACCACTCCCACATCCAAGTAGGATTGAAAGGTTGTGGTCAAAGCATCTGCTATTTCAACCCTAGCTTCCATCAGCAACCTAGGGTGCCTCCCATCTAGACCGGGTCACTTTGAGTGATGCCAACCTATTTAGCACCTCCTTTCTATCTATTTTTATCCTATCCAATATCTTTACTCCCCCCCCCCCCCACAATCTACTGCGACATTAATTTTATCCTCCTCTTCAGTGAAGACAGATGCAAAATACTTAATTTCGTAGCTCAGACATGCCCTCAGCCGCCACAAGAAGATTTCCTTTTTTTGTCCCTACCCATTGTTCCTTTAACTATCCTTTTTACTTTTTATGTTTATAAGCAATTTTTGGGTTCTCTCTTATGTTACTCGCTAATCATTTTTCATGGTCTCTTTTTGCCCTCCTTATATCCTTTTTACCCCTGCAATTTTTGTATTCTACCTGGTTTTTGACTGTATTCTGATCTGACATTTGTCTCAGATCTTTTCCTGTTTTATTTTAACCTCTATTTCCTGTGTCATTCAGGAAGCTCTAGCTTTGGATGCCCCATCTTTTCTCCTTTTGATAATATGCTTGGTTTTTACCCACCTTGAAGGCCTGTCATTGCCCATTAATTACACAAATTAGGATTGTATTCCCATGAATTTAGAAGGTGAAATTTAAGGGGTGACCTGATCGAAGTTTTCAAGATATTAAGGGGAACAGATAGGGTAGATAGAGAGAAACTATTTCCGCTGGTTGGGGATTCTAGGACTAGGGGACATCGTCTAAAAATTAGAGCCAGACCTTTCAGGAGTGAAATTAGGAAACACTTCTCCACACAAAGGGTGGTAGAAGTTTGGAACTCTCTTCCGCAAACGGCAATTGATGCTTGATCAATTGTTAATTTTAAATCTGAGATTGAGAGCTTTTTAGTACCAAAGGTATTAAGGGATATGGGCCAAAGGTGGGTATATGGGGTTAGGCCACAGATCAGCCATGATCTCATTGATGGGGCATCCAAAGCTAGAGCTTCCTGAATGACTGACAAAGGAAATGGAGATTAAAATAAAACAGGAAAAGATTTATGACAAATGTCAGATCAGAATACAGTCGAAAACCAGGCAGAATAGGCTCGAGGGGCTGAATGGCCTACTCCTGTTCCTATGTCATTGCCCATTGCCAATCTTTGTTTCCAGTCCACCTTGCTCTATCCCTTCTCAAATCACTGAAATCGGCTCTTTTCCAGTTTGGTATTTTCACCTTTGGTTTTTCTTTGTCCCTTTCCATAACTACTTTAAACGTAATTATATTATCATTATTACCGAGATGTGTTCTCCACTTGCCCTACTTTATGCCCCAGAACTAGATCCAGCACTGCTTCCTTCCTCATTGGGCTAGAAACGTAATGATTAAGAACATAAGAATTAGGAGCAAGAGCAGGTCATACGGCCCTTTGAGTCTGCTCTGCCATTCAGTAAGATCAGGGCTGATCTTCGACCTCAACTCCACCTTCCCACCTGATCCCCATATCCCTTGATTCCCCTACAGTCTAAAAATCTCTTGTTATTCATTCACAGGATGTGTCATTGCTCTCGGGGCTGCTCTCTCGCCACTTTATACTCTCGGGGCCGCATGCACTCGCCGCTTTATACTCGGGGCAGCTCACTCGCGCTCTCGCCGCTTTATACTCTCGGGGCAGCTCACTGGCTCTCTCGCCGCTTTACACTCTCTGGGCCGCTCGCTCTCTCGCCGTTTTATACTCTCGGGCCGCTCGCTCGCTCTCTCCGCTTTATACTTTCGTGCCTCTCACCGCTTTATACTCTCGGGCAAGCTCACTGGCTCTCTCGCCGCTTTATACTCTCGCACTCTCGCCGCTTTAAAATCTCAGGGCCGCTCGCTCGCTCTCGCCGCTTTATACTCTCGGGACCGCTCGCTCGCTCTCGCCGCTTTATACTCTCAGGACCGCTCGCTCGCTCTCGCCGCTTTATACTCTCGGGGCCGCTCGCTCGCTCTCGCCGCTTTATACTCTCGGGGCCGCTCGCTCGCTCTCGCCGCTTTATACACTCTGGGCCGCTCGCTCGCTCTCGCCGCTTTATACTCTCGGGGCCGCTCGCTCGCTCTCGCCGCTTTATACTCTCGGGGCCGCTCGCTCGCTCTCGCCGCTTTATACTCTCGGGGCCGCTCGCTCGCTCTCGCCGCTTTATACTCTCGGGGCCGCTCGCTCGCTCTCGCCGCTTTATACTCTCGGGGCCGCTCGCTCGCTCTCGCCGCTTTATACTCTCGGGGCCGCTCGCTCGCTCTCGCCGCTTTATACTCGGGGCCGCTCGCTCGCTCTCGCCGCTTTATACTCTCGGGGCCGCTCGTGCTCTCGCCGCTTTATACTCTCGGGCCGCTCGCTCTCGCCGCTTTATACTCTCGGGGCCGCTCGCGCTCTCGCCGCTTTATACTCTCGGGGGCCGCTCGCGCTCTCGCCGCTTTATACTCTGGGTCGCTCGCGCTCTCGCCGCTTTATACTCTCGGGGCCGCTCGCGCTCCCGCCGCTTTATACTCTGTCCGTTCGCGCTCTCGCCGCTTTATACTCTGGGGCCGCTTGCGCTCCCGCCGCTTTATGCTCCCGGGGCCGCTCGCGCTCTCGCCGCTCTATACTCTCGGGCCGCTCACGCTCTCGCCGCTTTATACTCCCGGGGCCGCTCGCGCTCTCGCCGCTTTATACTCCCGGGGCCGCTCGCGCTCTCGCCGCTTTATACTCTCGGGCCGCTCACGCTCTCGCCGCTTTATACTCTCGGGGCCGCTCGCGCTCTCGCCGCTCTATACTCTCGGGCCGCTCACGCTCTCACCGCTTTATACTCCCGGGGCCGCTCGCGCTCTCGCCGCTTTATATTCTCGGGGCCGCTCGCGCTCTCGCCGCTCTATACTCTCGGGCCGCTCACGCTCTCACCGCTTTATACTCCCGGGGCCGCTCGCGCTCTCGCCGCTTTATATTCTCGGGGCCGCTCGCGCTCTCGCCGCTTTATACTCTCGGGCCGCTCACGCTCTCACCGCTTTATACTCTCGGGGCCGCTCGCGCTCTCGCCGCTTTATACTCTCGGGGCCGCTCGCGCTCTCGCCGCTTTATACTCTGGGGCCGCTCGCGCTCTCGCCGCTTTATACTCTCGGGGCCGCTCGCGCTCTCGCCGCTTTATACTCTCGGGCCGCTCGCGCTCTCGCCGCTTTATACTCTCGGGGCCGCTCGCGCTCTCGCCGCTTTATACTCTCGGGGCCGCTCGCGCTCCCGCCGCTTTATACTCTCGGGGCCGCTCGCGCTCCCACCGCTTTATACTCTCGGGGCTGCTCGCGCTCTCGCCGCTTTATACTCTCGGGGCCGCTCGCGCTCTCGCCGCTTTATACTCTGGCCGTTCGCGCTCTCGCCGCTTTATACTCTCGGGGCCGCTCGCGCTCCCGCCGCTTTATACTCTGGCCGTTCGCGCTCTCGCCGCTTTATACTCTCGGGGCCGCTCGCTCGCTCTCGCCGCTTTATACTCTCGGGGCCGCTCGCTCGCTCTCGCCGCTTTATACTCGGGGCCGCTCGCTCGCTCTCGCCGCTTTATACTCTCGGGCCGCTCACGCTCTCACCGCTTTATACTCTCGGGGCCGCTCGCGCTCTCGCCGCTTTATACTCTCGGGGCCGCTCGCGCTCTCGCCGCTTTATACTCTGGGGCCGCTCGCGCTCTCGCCGCTTTATACTCTCGGGGCCGCTCGCGCTCTCGCCGCTTTATACTCTCGGGCCGCTCGCGCTCTCGCCGCTTTATACTCTCGGGGCCGCTCGCGCTCTCGCCGCTTTATACTCTCGGGGCCGCTCGCGCTCCCGCCGCTTTATACTCTCGGGGCCGCTCGCGCTCCCACCGCTTTATACTCTCGGGGCTGCTCGCGCTCTCGCCGCTTTATACTCTCGGGGCCGCTCGCGCTCTCGCCGCTTTATACTCTGGCCGTTCGCGCTCTCGCCGCTTTATACTCTCGGGGCCGCTCGCGCTCCCGCCGCTTTATACTCTGGCCGTTCGCGCTCTCGCCGCTTTATACTCTGGGGCCGCTCGCGCTCCCGCTGCTTTATACTCTCGGGGCCGCTCGCGCTCTCGCCGCTTTATACTCTGGCCGTTCGCGCTCTCGCCGCTTTATACTCTCGGGGCCGCTCGCGCTCCCGCCGCTTTATACTCCCGGGGCCGCTCGAGCTCTCGCCGCTTTATACTCTCAGGGCCGCTCGCGCTCTCGCCGCTTTATACTCTCGGGGCCGCTCGCGCTCTCGCCGCTTTATACTCTGGCCGGTCGTGCTCTCGCCGCTTTATACTCTCGGGGCCGCTCGCGCTCCCGCCGCTTTATACTCTGGCCGTTCGCGCTCTCGCCGCTTTATACTCTGGGGCCGCTCGCGCTCCCGCCGCTTTATACTCTCGGGGCCGCTCGCGCTCTCGCCGCTTTATACTCTGGCCGTTCGCGCTCTCGCCGCTTTATACTCTCGGGGCCGCTCGCGCTCCCGCCGCTTTATACTCCCGGGGCCGCTCGAGCTCTCGCCGCTTTATACTCTCAGGGCCGCTCGCTCGCTCTCTCGCCGCTTTATACTCTCGGGCCGTTCGCGCTCTCGCCGCTTTATACTCTCGGCCGTTCGCGCTCTCGCCGCTTTATACTCTCGGGGCCGCTCTCGCCGCTTTATACTCTCGGGCCGTTCGCGCTCTCGCCGCTTTATACTCTCGGCCGTTCGCGCTCTCGCCGCTTTATACTCTCGGGCCGTTCGCGCTCTTGCCGCTTTATACTCTCAGCCGTTCGCGCTCTCGCCGCTTTATACTCTCGGCCGTTCGCGCTCTCGCCGCTTTATACTCTCGGGGCCGCTCGCTCGCTCTCTCGCTGCTTTATATTCTCGGGGCCGCTCTCTCGCTGCTTTATACACTCGGGGCCGCTCGCTCGCACTCTCGCTGCTTTATACTCTCGGGGCCGCTCGCTCTCTCGCTGCTTTATACTCTCGGGGTCGCTCGCGCTCTCGCTGCTTTATACTCTCTGGGCCGCTCGCTCGTGCTCTCGCTGCTTTCTACTCTCGGGGCCGCTCGCTCGTGCTCTCGCTGCTTTATACACTCTGGGCCGCTCGCTCGTGCTCTCGCTGCTTTATACACTCGGGGCCGCTCGCTCGTGCTCTCGCTGCTTTATACTCTCGGGGCCGCTCGCTCGCTCTCGCTGCTTTATACTCTCGGGGCCGCTCGCTCGCTGCTTTATACTCTCGGGGCCGCTCGCGCGCGCTCTCGCTGCTTTATACTCTCGGGGCCGCTCGCTCGCTCTCTCGCTGCTTTATACTCTCGGGGCCGCTCGCTCGCTCTCTCGCTGCTTTATACTCTCGGGGCCGCTCGCGCGCGCTCTCGCTGCTTTATACTCTCGGGGCCGCTTGCTCGCTCTCTCGCTGCTTTATACTCTCGGGGCCGCTCGCTCGCGCTCTCGCTGCTTTATACTCTCGGGGCCGCTCGCTCGCGCTCTCGCTGCTTTATACTCTCGGGGCCGCTCGCTCGCTCTCTCGCTGCTTTATACTCTCGGGGCCGCTCGCTCGCGCTCTCGCTGCTTTATACTCTCGGGGCCGCTCGCTCGTGCTCTCGCTGCTTTATACTCTCGGGGCCGCTCGCTCGCTCTCTCGCTGCTTTATACTCTCGGGGCCGCTCTCTCGCTCCCTCGCTGCTTTATACTCTCGGGGCCGCTCTCTCGCTGCTTTATACTCTCTGGGCCGCTCGCTCGCTCTCTCGCTGCTTTATACTCTCGGGGCCGCCCGCTCGCGCTCTCGCTGCTTTATACTCTCGGGGCCGCCCGCTCGCTCTCTCGCTGCTTTATACTCTCGGGGCCGCTCGCTCGCTCTCGCTGCTTTATACTCTCGGGGCCGCTCGCTTGCTCTCTCGCTGCTTTATACTCTCGGGGCCGCCCGCTCGCTCTCTCGCTGCTTTATACTCTCGGGGCCGCCCGCTCGCTCTCTCGCTGCTTTATACTCTCGGGGCCGCCCGCTCGCTCTCTCGCTGCTTTATACTCTCGGGGCCGCTTGCTCGCTCTCGCTGCTTTATACTCTCGGGGCCGCTCGCTTGCTCTCGCTGCTTTATACTCTCGGGGCCGCTCGCGCGCGCTCTCGCTGCTTTATACTCTCGGGGCCGCTCGCTCGCTCTCTCGCTGCTTTATACTCTCGGGGCCGCTCGCTCGCTCTCTCGCTGCTTTATACTCTCGGGGCCGCTCGCGCGCGCTCTCGCTGCTTTATACTCTCGGGGCCGCTTGCTCGCTCTCTCGCTGCTTTATACTCTCGGGGCCGCTCGCTCGCGCTCTCGCTGCTTTATACTCTCGGGGCCGCTCGCTCGCGCTCTTGCTGCTTTATACTCTCGGGGCCGCTCGCTCGCTCTCTCGCTGCTTTATACTCTCGGGGCCGCTCGCTCGCGCTCTCGCTGCTTTATACTCTCGGGGCCGCTCGCTCGTGCTCTCGCTGCTTTATACTCTCGGGGCCGCTCGCTCGCTCTCTCGCTGCTTTATACTCTCGGGGCCGCTCTCTCGCTCCCTCGCTGCTTTATACTCTCGGGGCCGCTCGCTCGCTCTCTCGCTGCTTTATACTCTCTGGGCCGCTCGCTCGCTCTCTCGCTGCTTTATACTCTCGGGGCCGCCCGCTCGCTCTCTCGCTGCTTTATACTCTCGGGGCCGCCCGCTCGCTCTCTCGCTGCTTTATACTCTCGGGGCCGCCCGCTCGCTCTCTCGCTGCTTTATACTCTCGGGGCCGCTCGCTCGCTCTCGCTGCTTTATACTCTCGGGGCCGCTCGCTTGCTCTCGCTGCTTTATACTCTCGGGGCCTCTCGCTCGCTCTCTCGCTGCTTTTATACTCTCGGGGCCGCCCGCTCGCGCTCTCGCTGCTTTATACTCTCGGGGCCGCTCGCTCGCGCTCTCGCTGCTTTATACTCTCGGGGCCGCTCGCTCTCGCTGCTTTATACTCTCGGGGCCGCTCGCTCGCTCTCGCTGCTTTATACTCTCGGGGCCGCTCGCTCGCTCTCGCTGCTTTATACTCTCGGGGCCGCCCGCTCGCTCTCTCGCTGCTTTATACTCTCGGGGCCGCCCGCTCGCTCTCTCGCTGCTTTATACTCGGGGCCGCCCGCTCGCTCTCTCGCTGCTTTATACTCTCGGGGCCGCCCGCTCGCGCTCTCGCTGCTTTATACTCTCGGGGCCGCCCGCTCGCTCTCTCGCTGCTTTATACTCTCGGGGCCGCCCGCTCGCGCTCTCGCTGCTTTATACTCTCGGGGCCGCTCGCTTGCGCTCTCGCTGCTTTATACTCTCGGGGCCGCTCGCGCGCTCTCTCGCTGCTTTATACTCTCGGGGCCGCTCGCTCGCTCTCTCGCTGCTTTATACTCTCGGGGCCGCCCGCTCGCGCTCTCGCTGCTTTATACTCTCGGGGCCGCCCGCTCGCTCTCTCGCTGCTTTATACTCTCGGGGCCGCTCGCTCTCTCGCTGCTTTATACTCTCGGGGCCGCTCGCTCGCTGCTTTATACTCTCTGACCAGCAAAAGTGAAATTTAGCCCACTAACGGGAACAGTGTGGCATATTTATTAGTTACGCAGAGAGATGCAGAATCAAGTCAAAGTTTGGCGAACGTCGCACATCAACAGCCGTGGTGCTTGTAGATTAAAAGGGGGCAATCTCTGGGTAACCTAATGGATAACTGCAGCTCTCATTGTGGTACTGTGCTGTAGTTCCTGTGTTCGATTCTTGGTCTATACTGGGTTAGCCGGGGCAGGACTGGGTGGACACTAATTGCCACAATATGCCCCTTGGCTAGAGAGAGAGAGAAAAGAGGGGAAAAATATTAGTCAGGGTTCCTGCTCTTGATCCATGTCCAGTGCCTCCTGCCAAAAAGTACCTGTATGTATGGACAGGGCTGGTGTTAACGATTTCACATGTCCACTAGATCGTTTGTTGGGTTCAGTATCATTGGTCACTCCCATAAGTGGAACTCGCAACCCCTCCCATCTGGAGAGCACCTTTACAGCCCAGTGACCCAAGGATTGTAACAATTGACCGCCTGTGTCTACTGGATACTATAATCTTGCATGTGACACCACACGCATTCTCATTTTCAGAAGCTGCACTGAAAAGGGCCAAGCTGAGACCAGATTTGTGAACCAACAAACCAGTTTATTTTACCTGAAGTATACAAACGAACAAAACCGCTTTCTGTTTCCTACCACAAATACAAAAGCAAAATATTGCGGATGCTGGAAATCTGAAATAAAAACAGAAAATGCTGGCAATACTCAGCAGATATTCCACAGATGCTGCCTGACCTGCTGAGTATTTCCAGCATTTTGTTTTTATTTCTGTTTCCTACTGCTCCAAACACCATAACCAAACAACAAATATGCAGCTGTGCCCCAAGCAAGCCAGCAGTCCCTGAACTAACTGGCACCTTTTCTCTTGCCCATTGTCTCAAAGCTAATAGGATATATAAAAGTAAACAGTGTTTGATGGCTATAATGGTTGGTCCATCTGATGTTCCCTGTGAAATGTCAAAACAGGCTTAGCCTCTGAGTTATTCCCTTTTGACCAAACCTGAATTTGATATAAACTAAACTAAAATCACATCCAGGCCCCACAGGCAAAATGTTGGAGTTGGACTTGGACATGATGCCCATCATGGGTGAACAGCTTCCCAACACTCAGTCTAGATTCACATAATGAATGCCCACTTGGATAAAGGCCCCAGAGGGCTATAGGGTCCCATTAAGACGCAGCTCCTTTGGGAGAGATGGGGAAAAACATAGGAACAGGAGTAGGCCATTCAGCCCCTTGAGCCAGTTCCGCCATTCAATTAGATCATAGCTAATCCGTATCTCGATTCCAACTACCCACCTTGGTTCTGTAACCCTTAATACCCTTGTCTAACAAAAATGATCAATTTTGGATTTTAAATTTTCAATTGATCCCTAGTCTCGACTGCTTTTTGGGGAAGAGAGTCCCAGATTTCCATTACTCTGTGTGTGAAGTGCTTCCTGACACCACCCCTGAACAGCTGAGCTCTTTTAAGGTTATGGCCCCTTGTTCTGGACTCTCACCAGAGGAAATAGCTGCTTCTCTATCTACCCTATCAAATCCTTTAATCATCTTAAACGTCTCATTAGTCTTCTTTACTTGAGAGAATACAAGCCTAGTCTATGCAGCCTGTCCTCATAATTTAACCCTTTTAGCCTGGAATCATTCCGGTGGATCTGTGCTGCACCCCTCCAAGGCCACATATCCTTCCTGATGTGCGGTGTTCTCCAGATGGGGTCTAATGGAGCTCTGTACAACTGAATATAACTTCCACCCCTTGAGAGAAAGGCCAGTATTCCAGGAGCATTTACATAGTTTTTGTACCTATCCACTAGTTTTTAGTGATTTCTGTACATGGACCTCTAAATATCTCTGATCATCCACAGTTCCGAGCTTCTCCCCATTTAGAAAATACTCCGATCTGCTCCCATCTACACTAACTGCCACCTAACTAGGTGTTGTCAGTAAACTTGGGTATACAGCTCTCTATTCTTTCATCTAAGTCGTTGATAAATATAGTGAAAAGCTGGGCCCCAGTGCAGATTCCTGGGGAACGCCACTAATCATCTCCTGCCAATTGGAGTACATACCTATTTTCCCATCT
Organism: Somniosus microcephalus; assembly: GCF_052327205.1. Classification (NCBI taxonomy): domain Eukaryota; kingdom Metazoa; phylum Chordata; class Chondrichthyes; order Squaliformes; family Somniosidae; genus Somniosus; species Somniosus microcephalus. The sequence goes on along the minus strand of NC_141001.1, from coordinate 7,284,379 downwards.
GTCTCCTACCTCTTAACCAATCCCTACCCACGGGTTAGACCAGCTTCCCCTACCCGCTGGAGGACTGTGTGTGCTGGGGGTGGGTGGGCTTTGTCCTTGACATGAGTGTGAGTGTAACGAATGCGGTCCTTGTCTCTCATTGTACAGTTAACGTGGAGATGGGCGACTGGCAGGAGGTGTGGGACGAGAACACCGGCTGCTACTATTACTGGAGCATTCAAACCAACGAAGTGACGTGGGAGCTGCCCCAGTACCTGGCCACTCAGCTTCAAGGACTGCAATACCAGGACAGGTGGGTGCTCAACCACAGCGGCTCGAGACACACTCTCTCCGAGCACACCTGTTAATACGCGTTCTGGTGCTGTCTTGTGCAGTGATACTTGTTGACACAAGCGGGTGGTTTTTGATTGCCGGTTGGTTTGCATTATATAAAATTGCATTCATTTAAAAAAAAAATGAAAATAAAAGATAAACTTGAAAATTGGAACTTGCTGTAAGTTCAGTTTCCTCGCCCTCCCCAACTGCACCCACCTTGGTGAGATTAACCAAGGGAGACAGAGCCTGGTTGCACACCAGAGTATTTAGGATTATTTGAGACATCTCAATGGTACGGGCTTGTCCTTGCAGGGTGGGGCAAACTGCAGACATTGCATGAGTTAACGCCAAGCTCCAGGAGTGTAATTGTGTGATGTTTGAGCCCATACAGTACTTGGGCACGTGCTGTGATTTGAATGCGCATGGCCTCGGTCAGAATCCAATGTTTCAGTTGTGTGGAATGCATGGAAATGCACACTTGACAGTTGTTGTTTACATCCGTTTATATCTTCCATGAGAGAAAGTTAAAACCATATTAATGGAGAAGACCCAGCAGTGGCAAAACCGTGGCCCAAGTTGAGGCCGTTGAAACTAAAGGACAGAGGGAGTCAAGCATGCGAGTACGTGCAAGAGGAGTGAGGTATCTGGGCCGGGCAGGGGCTGTGCCTCCTCGGCTCAGCTGTTGGTGTCAGGAGTCTCTGAAATATAGTGCTGATTTTACACAGTGATTCTAACCAAACAAACCGTCTGCGATGTCTCCAATCCTAGTAAAGTGTGAAAAGCGAAGGGCTGTCACGTCAGAGGTCCGACACCTCGATTTGCACGAGCAGGGGGTGATACGGCCAGTGACTCGTCGCTGGGTAGTGCAAGTGGTGATCTTACACCTACCTGTGTCATTTCCTGTACCTGTTTACTGTTGAGAGCATGCAAAAGGTAACGGATTGGTGTTCTGACATTATACACACAGGTTTTTAATTAAGTATTGCAACACGATATAATTTTTAGGCGATTTATAATTTTGTTACAATGCTGGAGTCACCGAGCCTGGGAATTGGTTTGGCTCCATTTAACACGGAAGTGGATCATTCCATTCCCCCCCCCCCCCCCCGACTCCAGTGTCAATTTGGGGGGAGGTGGACGGATGGATGGCAATAGTATGAGGTAGAAACTTGGAGGAGATTGGAGTACCAGTGCGCTCAACTGGCCTGTTAAATCTGGCACTGGTATAAACATAGCTCAGGATCTCCTCCACGGAGCAGACCCCTAAGTGCTGATGTAAAGGGGAGCAGTATCAAGGATACTCTTAGATTAGCATGTTAATAGAGGTATTCAGAGTACTAGAACTAGAACATTACAGGACAATTCTTCAACTTGGTACATCAACGTTGAGATATTTGACCCTGGTATTCCAGTGACACAGGTTTATATTTCCTATACAATTTAGCATTTATATTTCCCACTTTCCCCCATTTAAAAGTAAGCCACTCACTAATGTACTGATTTTGCTATTTTCTTTTAAACACTGATCCTGACTACCTGTTTGCCCCAGAGGAGAGTGTGTAGAAAGGTTATGTCCAATTTTACACAGTAATCTAAGATTAGCCATTCTATATATGCACTGTACAGGAGTAATGGATAGCGTGGAGAGGGTCTCAAGACAGTGACACGAGGAGAGGGGCTCACATTTGAACCTGCAGTGTAAAATGCTCCTAGTAATACATATCATCTATTATCTGAGCTAACAGAGAAGAGAAGGCTGAGGGGTGATCTGATGGGGGTCTTTAAAATTATGAAGTGGTTTGATTGGGTAGATGTAGAGACGATGTTTCCAGTTGTGGGGATGACCAAAACTAGGGACCATAATTATGAGAGTCACTAATAAATCCAAAAAAGAATTCAGGAGAAACGTCTTTACCCAGAGAGTGGTTAAAATGTGGAACTTGCTACCACATGGAGTATTTGAGGTGAGTCACAGCGAGAGAGTCATGAAAGAGGCCCATCGCGTCCGCGCCGGCCATCAAGCCCTGTCTAATCTAATCCCATTTTCCAGCATTTGGTCCGTAGCCTTGTATGCTATGGCATTTCAAGTGCTCATCCAAATGCTTCTTGAATGTTGAGGGTTCCTGCCTCTACCACCCTTTCAGGCAATGAGTTCCAGATTCCAACCACCCTCTGGATGAAAAAGTTTTTCCTCAAATCCCCTCTAAACCTCCTGCCCCTTACCTTGAATCTATGCCCCCTTGTTATTGACCCCTCTACTAAGGGGAAAAGTTCCTTTCTATCTACCCTATCTATGCCCCTCATAATTTTGTACACCTCAATCAGGTCCCCCCTCAGCCTTCTCTGCTCCAAGGAAAACAACCCCAGCCTGTCCAGTCTTTCTTCATAGCTGAAGCGCTCCAGCCCAGGTAACATCCTGGTGAATCTCCTCTGCACCCTCTCCAAAGCAATCACATTCTTCCTATAGTGTGGCGACCAGAACTGCACACAGTATTCCAGCTGTGGCCTAACCAGCGTTTTGTACAGCTCCATCATAACCTCCCTGCTCTTGCCTTCATTAGCCGAGGCATAGAATATAAGTATCCCATATGCCTTTTTAACCACCACATCCACCTGTTCTGCCTTCAGGGATCTATGTACATGCACACCAAGGTCCCTCTGATCCTCTGTCTTTCCTAGGGTCTTACCATTCATTGTGTATTCCCTTGCCTTGTTAGTCCTCCCAAAATGCATCACCTCACACTTTTTTAATGCATTTAAGGGAAAGCTAGATAAGTACATGAGGGAGCTAGGAATAGACAGATATGCTCATTCGTTAAGGTGCCGCATAAGAGGTTGCTACACAAGATTAGGGCTCATGGGATTGGGTGTAATAGCATAGATTGGTTAACGGACAGAAAACACAGCGTAGGAATAAATGGGTCATTTTTGGGTTGGCAGGCTGTAACTGGTGGAGTGCCGCAAGGATCAGTGCTTGGGCCTCTGCTATTCACAATCTAGATCAACTATGAGGGGATAAAGTGTAATGTATCCAAGTTTGCTGACGATACAAAGCTAGGTGAAAAAGTGAGCTGTTAGGATGTAAAGTGGCTGCAAAGGGATATAGACAGGTTAAGTGGTTGGGCAAGAAGGTGGCAGATGGAGTAAAATATGGGGAAGTGTGAAATTATTCACTTTGGTAGGATTAATTAATGGAAAAGCAGAATTTTTTTTAAATGTGAGACTAGTAACAGGGATCTGGGTGTCCTTGTACACAAATCACAAAGTTAACAATCGGGTGCAGCAATAATTCGGAAGGCAAATAGTATGTTAGCCTTTATTGCAAGGGGGTTGGAGTATAAGAGTAAGGAAGTCTTGCTACAATTATACAGGGCCTTGGTGAGAGCACACCTGGAGTACTGGGTGCAGGTTTGGTCTCCTTACCCAAGGAAGGATGTACTCGCCTCAGAGGCGGTGCAACAAACATTCACTAGATTGATTCCTGGGATAAGATGATGTCCTATGAAGAGAGATTGAGTAGAATGGCCCTATATTCTCTGGCGGGGTTGGCCATTTAGGACTGGGATGAGGAGAAATTTCTTCACTCAGAGGGTGGTGAATCTTTGGACTTCTCTACACCAGAGCGCTGTGGAGGCTCAGTCGATGAGTATATTCAAGACTCAGATCGATAGATTTTTGGGTACTGAGGGAATCAAGAGATAGGGCAGGAAAGTGGAGTTGGTGTAGAAATTCAGCCATGATCTTATTGAATGGCAGAGCTGGCTCGAAGGACCGTATAGTCTACTCCTCCTATTTCTCATGTTCTAATAGGTTAGGTGAAGTAGAGTGGGCTAGGCGCGTGTGGAGCATAAACACCATCGTGGGCCGAATGGCCTGTTTCTGTGCTGTAAATTTTATGTAGCACATGGGAGCAGAGAGATCCTGGGTATAATCCCGATTCACACAGATGAACCGTATGGGTCTACAGTGTCCCTTCAAGTGAGAGCTGCCGTTTGATTGAAGTAGAGAGGCAACACTCTGTACGTGTTGTGTAGAGATTCCAGATAGTGGGGTTTGAAGTTAAGGCAATTATCTCATTGCGCGTGCAGGTTGGAGGGTCTTTGCCTGAGCTCTGAAATAAGATAACCGCCTGCGACATTGCCTTCGGCTAAGTGTATTTTCTTTGTACATAATGTGGGACAGCTGTGCAGTTTCTAAAGGACACGTGCTGAGACTTTATGCTCACCACTGTTAACGCTGTAGGGTTAGTTTAACAGCTGATTTCTGGGAAATCGCTATATCCCTGTGTACATTAATCAAAATATTACAGGGCAAGAGGGAAATGAGAATTGGAGATATGAGTACAATTGTTTTAATTTTAAAGTGTTGGAGTAGGGGGAATAAACCCAAAAAGCAAAGAACGAGGATAACCAAAACCTTGGGGACGCTGTTTAAAAAGATCGTCAGGAGATGAGGTTTAAGGTCAATGGTGGGAGTCGCAGTAGCTTTAAGTGTGCCTTAACTAGGCCCACAGTCAGCTTACAGCTCCAGTGCCTCGTGTGCTGCAGTACCTCCCATCATACAGCTCCATATTAAGTTTCCTGTTCTGTGTTGGAGCAGCGTGCGGGCTGGTGTGTGGTAGGATTTATTTACAGTGAGGGCCTCGTGTAATGTCAGGATGCTCCTTTGTAGCTGTGGGGCTCCCTGGAACGAGTGGTGCCACGGGATCTTTGACAGTTTCCACTCATGAGAACATAAGAACGGGAGTAAACCATTCAGCCCCTCGAGCCTTTTTCTGCCATGGCTGATCTATATCTTAACTCCATCTACCCGCCCTTGCTCCATGTCCCTTAATACCCTTGCCTAACAAAAATGTATCACTCAATTTTAAATTTTTCAATTGACCCACAGCCTCAACAGCTTTTTGTGGTGGAGGGGTGCGGGTAAGGAAAGAGTTCCAGATTTCTACTACCCTTTGTATGAAGTGCTTTCTGACATCACCACTGAATAACCTAGCTCTAACCATTCAAGACTGAGATCGATGGACATGGGGAATTGAGGAATATGGGGATAGGGTGGGAGAGTGGAGTTGCTGTAGAAGTTCAGCCATGATCTTATTGAATGGCAGAGCAGGCCAGAAGGGTTGTATGGCCTACTCCTGCTCAAGGTTGTGCCCCCTTGTTCTGGATTCCCCCACCAGAGGAATCGTTTCTCTCTATCAACCCGATCAACTCCTTTGATCATCTTAAACACCTCAATTAGCTCACCCCTTAATCCCCTACATTCAAGGGAGTACAAGCCTAATCTATGCAACCTGTATTCATAATTAGTCCCTTTCAGCCGCACTATCATTCTGGTGATTCTGCGATGCACCCCCTCCAAGGCCAATATATTCTTCCTTGAGTGCAGTACTCCAGATGAGGTCTGACCAGAGCTTTAAATAACTAACATAACTTCCACACTTGAAAGCAGAAACTGAGCTGTGTGGGGCTTTGCCTACACCATGTATAGGGAACAATCTAGTCCCTTCAACTGTCATGTAAAACACATCGTGCGGGGGGGGGCGGGAAGGCCATTCAGTTTTGGGAACGCGCGTTGCTGCAGAGCCTTTGACCAGCCCAGGGAGGAGACGCATGTTACTGTGTGTTGTCTTTCAGCTCCGTGACCCTGTCCGCTGGCGAGGTGGAGAGTAGCTATCAGCACACGGGCGTCTATCACCATGACCAAACTGTGGCAAAGCCAGACAGCAGAAACCTGAAGAAGGTAGGGGTGAAATAAGGTGATATCTGTTGCTTTTCTGCCGGGAAAAGGGGCAACAAAAATAAAATTCTTGTGTGGAAGACTGCATTTATTTCAATGGGGGCCGCTGATGTACAGGTAACTTTGATTCGCGGCCGTGCCGGCTCCTGTGGGTGTCATGTCTCTCTAACCTGCTCTTTTCTGCTTCTGAAGGAAGTTAACGAGAGTGTGTTTGCACTGGCCTGCGAGAAGGAGGAACGCTCGGGTGTTGCCGCGTCTCTGCTGGCTCCGCTCATCCCCGAGGAGGTGAAGAAAGCAGAGGAAAAGTGGCGAAAGAAGTTGATTTGCCAGGAAGAACAGGAGGAGGCGGGTGAGGAGGACGACGGCGGGAACAGCAGCAGTGTGCACGTGGAGGAAACGCCACAAGAGGATCGCCAGAGCTTGAACCTTTCCCAGGAGAGCGCGGAGGACGAGGAAGAGGAGGGGGTGGAGAAAGAAGAAGAGGAGGAGTATACGCGGGAACTGGAGCTGGTGCTAGAGAGAAAGAAGGTGAGATTATAACTGGGAGCGGATTGTCTCCTTCAACTAGTGCAGTGCTCTCGTAAGTGCTTGAGGGTTTTGCTTCGGATAAACCTTGTGACCATCGCACTTCATGGATGCAAAACCCTCTAGAAAAAGAGAGAGAGACTGGGTGCTTGTGATCAGCAGCACTAAACTTACATTTCTAGTTTGCACAGTTCCCTCACAAAGCAATTGGGTGATAATCTGAGACTGTGCTTACTTAACAACAAATTACCCCCCAGTGACAGCATTGTGCATCTTGGCACGCGCTCCTATCCTTGCAGGAAGAAGGGTCACCCGAGTTACAATTCGCAATGCCGCGAAGGATCCGCTAGCAATACTTTTTTAATTTTTGGGGGAGCAGAATGATTTGAACAATACAATGTGTGCTATAAGCTGGCCGCTGGAACCAAGGATAATGAACGGCTGAGAAGGACCAAATGCGCAGTTGTGCCGTGTTGGTGTTTATTCAGTGTATTGGTAACCCATACACTGGGCAAAATCACACTTGTGCTGATTCAGCCCCAGCATAAAGCTGCTCTGAGCTGGTGCTCACACCAAGGCCCAGAACGCCTGGGGTGGGAAGTGACGCCGAAGAAGATCCTTCACTTTGGTAACTACAAAATACACCCGGGGGGGGAAAAAGCAAATAAAGAGGCAGTGGCACTCTTGTGTAATACAGGAAACTTTGATTTATCCGGAGGTTGTATGTCCGGAAACCTCGATCTAACGGCAGAAATCAGCAGCCGTTTTGGTTAGGTTTTTTTTCTTCTAGCATTTTTTTTTTTTTTTTTTTTTAAACAGTCAGGCTCTGGAAAGCGTCTCTAGCTTAGCAACAGCTTCAGAGATGCTTCCAAGGTACGGGCCGAGTGTTTACAAGCTGTTGCTAAGCAACAGTGTTTGTCATCAGATACGGAGATGAAATCCTCTGTATCCTTCAACATTAGCGCTGGTCTATCCGGAAGTTTTGATAGATCGGCAGCAGCTCGGTCCCGTCGGTGCCGGATATCGCGAAGTTTCCTGTACTGTTTTATCTGCTGTTTATATCCACGCCGCTTTGTGTTACGATGCTGACTCGGTCCGTGTGTTCACAGGCAGAGCTGCGTGCGCTGGAGGAGGGCGATGCCAGCTTGGCTGGGTCTAGTCCACGCTCTGATTGCAGCCAGACTTTAGTGCAGGAGGGGCAGGTGTCTGAGAGCAGCAAGCACATCCACAGGAAAGGGAAGTGGCAGGCACTGGCTCGCACATTCAGTCCTGAGCCTGCCGGCCGCGCTTCAGATAACCCGGAGCGTGACACCGCCCCGGAGGGAGTGCTCTGTGCTGAAACTGGTAAGTGATTGGAGAAGCTTCATCTCGAGGGTCTTGTCCCTGTCCAGACTATCAATCTTTGTTTTTTGCATCCGGGAAGTGTGCGGCACTGGTAAGGCCGCATTCGTACCCCCTCCCTAGTTGCCCTGAGAAGATGATGGGCCTTCATTTGTTTGTACATATACGTGTCTTCTTGGGCCTCTCCAGAGGCATTAAGACTGGACTGGCTAGCCGTGGCAAGTACAGACATTCGAGAACCAGCTCAGTTTTATGCTCGTCTGGCAGCTTTTATGGTCAAGTTCACAACCCATGACCCTGGGATTGCTTGTCTGGTACCAGAACCACGACACTACCGTATCCATAATGTGCAAGCCGAACATGTTCTGAGAGGCTAAATGGCTTGTAGTGAAGAAAACACATTGTGTTCACAATGTGTGAAGCTTCCTCTACACTGTCCCATCAAACACTCCCAGGACAGGTACAGCACGGGTTAGATACAGAGTAAAGCTCCCTCTACACTGTCCCCATCAAACACTCCCAGGACAGGTACAGCACGGGTTAGATACAGAGTAAAGCTCCCTCTACACTGTCCCATCAAACGCTCCCAGGACAAGTACAGCACGGGTTAGATAGATACACCGTCCCATCAAACACTCCCAGGGCAGGTACAGCACGGGTTAGATACAGAGTAAAGCTCCCTCTACACTGTCCCATCAAACGCTCCCAGGACAGGTACAGCACAGGTTAGATAGATACACCGTCCCATCAAACACTCCCAGGACAGGTACAGCATGGGTTAGATACAGAGTAAAGCTCCCTCTACTTTGTCCCATCAAACACTCCCAGGACAGGTACAGAACGGGTTAGATACAGAGTAAAGCTCCCTCGACACTGTCCCATCAAATACTCCCAGGGCAGGTACGCCATGGGTTAGATATGGAGTAAAGATGAGTACATTGGATGCTCTAATGCCATATTTACATTCTTCACACCAGCTTTCGTAGCTATCGTGAGTGAGACTGACTATTTGTACCAAGTAAAAAGCATTTCCGTCCTGCCCAAGAGAACTAGGCTGAAGTCACCCAATCTTGCTTCACTCAGCTCCTGCAGCCAGCAGGGAATTGCACAGGAACCACAATGTAGTAAATTATTTTGACAACTATGGTTTACAGTTAAATACAGAGGGAAATTGTTGCAAGTTGGGCCAGGACAACTTGAGATTGAGAGTAAATGTTGAGTGTCATGTGTGACTGTCGTAACCGGGTGTTGTATAATTTCAGTCACCCGCTTTATTTTCCTATTCTACCTCACCCATCCCAAGGAAGAGTTCGGATAATTTCAACCTTGCATTGTAAATCATTTTTCTTTGCAGCTCCTGAAAAGCCGATCATTGATCCTGAGGAAAGTGACATGGATCTTGAAGGGTCTACGGAAAAGCAAACGGCTGCACCAAAACATCCTCCAGAAGAAAAGGATGACCGTGGTGAACTGAAGGTGGGAAGGCCATTGTCCAGGCTGTGCTGGCATTTCTGTCTTGTTTTGCAATGTTGAGCATGCACTGGAACGTTTTCTAGGAATAGCATGGCTCGGTATGCTAGGACATTTTCGGTGAGCGCTGTGGGGGTGGGATGGTCTTGGGGAGGGGGGATGCGGTTTTGGGTGCACAGTCATTTGAACATTGATGCTGACTCCAAATCTTCTATCAGTTTCAGATTGCTGAACTGGCAAACACTCTCTCCAGTAAACTGGAATTCCTGGGAATTAGCAGACAGTCTATCTCCAACTTCCACTTCCTGCTGCTCCAGATCGAGGTTTGAGACTGACTCATTTCATTCCACACTAAGTCTGTAGTGATGTTTGAGGACTGGGAGGGAGAGCTTTGTCTTTAATCGCTATGATATTGGACAGGTTTCGTTTTTGAGCCTCTTTTCCTATCCACGTTACTGTCTGCACTGTCGCCATCCAGAGCTGCCTCTGCGCCCTTATTGCTATGTCTGCCAGCAGGTCTAAATGGGGCCTTATGCCCCTGCCGCTATGTCAAATGATAGGCCCACCCTCGCGTCGGGACAATGGGCCTACCAGCTCACCCGCTCACATCCCTACGCCCAGTTTAGACAATGGGCCTACCCACCCGCCCCGTGTTGGACTATGAGCCTACTTGCCCACCTCTTCTCCATGTCGGATGATGGGCCTACCTGCCCCCTCTGTCTGCTGGTGGACCCACCGGGCCCCCCGTGTCCTTGTTCCATCTGCCAATGGGTCTCCCTGGCACTCCACGGCCTCAGAGCAGTGTGCATGTTGAGTCAGTGACATGCCTCAGGACTGATTGAGCATCTCCTACTCAAGGGGTGAGTTTTTACCAAAAGGTGGGTGATTTTGGCTGTGATCTTTTTTCCTTTACACAAACTTGTGTTGTAGTGACTCTAGGTGCTCTGTTCAGTTTAGTGGCCTTCCATCCTTTAATAACATCTCTCTTGGGTTTCAGACTCGAATATCAGACTGGCGAGAAGGAGCACTGAATGGCCAATACCTCAAACGCAAACTGCAGGAAGCTGATTTACAGATTAAACACTATGAATCTAATGCATCCCCAAAAGGCTGGTCCTGCCATTGGGACAGGTACGCACTCTTCTACTTTTTCACCTTTCACCTTTGACACGTGACAACCGAACTGTGACCCCCCCCCCTCCCCATCTCCACATGACGACGTGGCAACAGTAGTTGCAGACTGCCAGCTCACTAAACTGCTAATTTGGTAACACTCCTCCCGCATGTGTTCAAATCCCAAAAGCAAAACAGAAATCATTGGACCAGCCTAAAATGTAACCCACAAAATTTGGCAATTTCTCATGCTGAGGTTTGAGTGTTGGAGTTGAACAGATAGACTACTCATATAATTGTGCTGAGTAAGGGAGTAACGATAAAAGGGGAAAGGGGCGGGAGAGAGAGAGAGAGTGCGCATGCAAGAAATGTCTGCGCTTTGCTGGAAATTTCTGGGATGGAATTCCTGAACCGACCACACAAGAGAAAGAGGGAAGGTGCCTCCTGCAGCAGCTGCGAGAGAAGACGAAGGTTATTGCCGGAAGCACAGGTCAGAATTATTTTATTTTCTCTCTTATTACAGTTTACTGCATCTATAAAATATGTAAATGTGTTTTCATATATTTTTTTTAAAAATTACTGTTTTATTTTTCAGCTTGAAGAATATTTTTGCACTAATTCCTTCCTTGTTTGCTTCTAGATTAAAAGGGATGTCTGAGTTGCCGTCAGATACCCTGCTCAGTGCCACCGTTGTTATCGGGCAGCCGTTTTCACCCACCGAAAACAATGATAATTGGGCCAAAATTTGTAACACTTTCGTTTTTAAAAGGCACGATATATAAAACAAAACAAACAAAAATCCAAACCAAAATTGAATCATGAGGTTTTCTGTTTGACCTCTGCTTTCCTAGACTGCTAGGAGCAGGAGGTGCCAAACCTCCTGTCGGCAAAAAAAAGCTCACCTGTTTTTTTTTTCGCCTCTGGCAGGGTCCACCTGCTGCCGCCCCCCCTGTACTAAGTGTCTCCTTTCTGTCACGCCGTAGGGAGCACCGGCGCTATTTCTATCTCAATGAGCAGACGGGCCAGTCGCAGTGGGAGTTCCCGGACGTGGACGAGGAGGAGGAAGCGGCCGAGTGCGCCTCGAGGCTGAATGTTGGCAAGAGTGTGTTCTCCGCCAGTGCTCCAGTGAAAGAGAGCGCGGGCGCCCCGAGTGATCCTGCAGGTGAGGGGTTTTGCTGCTGGCTCTGTCTGTACCTGTGGAGCAGCAATCCACGTTCCTTTCAAACTTCTGGGCCTTAGTCACCTGTCGGTTCCCGCTCCTGTGGAGTTGGCGGTGGATTGCAGGTTACCCCAGGTTGGGAGCGATGGGCTGACTGCAGTAGGTGATATTCTTCAGTATCTGGCTCTGGAATCGTTCTCCATACGTCAAGTGATCAGCTGGTTTAGAAAGAATCGCTTGAGTGGTGTCGGTTGAGCAGGCGTGGGAGGGGTGTGGCTTTAGACTTCGGTCTAGATTCCTCTGTTTAAAGAGCAGGCTGGGTTTCCTGGGTGGGTGCTGTATAAGTGCAGGTAGTTTGGGGGAGGAGAGCCTCTGGGAGGAGCAAGAAAATTCAGGCTTCTCCTTTAAGACACTGCTTAAAGTCTACCTATTTGACCAACCTTTGACCTGTCCTAATGTCTCCTTTGGCTTGCTGTCAGTTTTTTGTCTGACTCCTGTGGAAGCGCCTTGGGGTGTTCTACTGCGAGAAAGGCTCAATATAAATGCAAATTGTTGAACAGATTAATGAGCTACATGAGCCTCTTTAAAAACTCTCAAACACTCTAAAGCCCACCTAGCTACCAGCCAGATAACGAGCAGCAAGTCCCAGAAGACGACTGTAGCCTAAGCCCCTCATGTAAGCATGCAGGTGCAGCAGGCGGTTAAGAAGGCAAATGGTATGTTGGCCTTCGTAGCAAGAGGGTTTGAGTACAGGAACAAGGATGTCTTGCTGCAGTTGTACAGGGCCTTGGTGAGACCGCACCTTGAGTATTGTGTGCAGTTTTGGTCACCATACCTGAGGAAGGACGTTCTTGCCATGGAGGGAGTGCAGCGAAGATTCACCAGGCTGATACCTGGGATGGCAGGAATGACGTATGAGGAGAGATTGTGTCGATTGGGCTTATACTCACTGGAGTTTAGAAGATTGAGGGGGGATCTCATCGAGACCTATAAAATTCTGTCAGGTCTGGACAGACTAGATGCAGGAAGGATGTTTCTGATGGCCGGGGAGTCCAGAACCAGGGGTCATAGTCTAAGGATAAGGGGTAAGCCATTTAGGACTGAAATGAGGAGGAATTTCTTCACCCAGAGAGTGGTGAACCTGTGGAATTCTCTGCCACAGAGGGCGGTGGAGGCCAGTTCATTAAGTATATTCAAGAAAGAGTTGGATATGTTTCTTGAGGCTGAAGGGATCAAGGGATATGGGGAAAAGGCAGGGATATGGGGAAAAGGCGGGGACAGGGTACTGAGTTTGGATGATCAGCCATGATCACATTGAATGGCGGAGCAGGCTCGAAGGGCTGAATGGCCTACTCCTGCTCCTATCTTCTATGTTTCTATGTAGTGGCAGTCTTGAGTTTTTTCCCCTATCGAATCTCTGCATTTATTCTGTCCTTTTATTCGGCCTCTCAAAACATCCCAAACCACTTCCCAGGTGATGCATTACTCTCCAGTGCAGGGACTGTCACACAGCCCAAATATAAGAGCCATTTTCCTTCAGGTCTGTTTCAGTGGACTCGCAGGTGTCTGGTAAAGGGAGTCTCCCTGCAACGGTAGACTGTGCATTCTGTGTCTGTCGCTTTCTCTGTGTTGCTCGCTCGGTCTCTGTGTCTGTAAGCGGTCCAATCCCTTGTGTGGTGCTTTGCACAAGGCTCTGAAAAGCACAGCATGGCACCCGCAAGATGGGAGCTGGAGCTCGCCCCAAATTTTACAATAAATTACATTTTAAATGAGACAATTCTTCTGTCCCTGCCATCTCCCCAAGTGAAGGCAAGTCACTCATGCAGTGCCCAGATCTGAACACCAGAAACATTGAGTTAGAGGCATGTGTGGCAGTGGGAAGCGATGGTGTTTGAGGGATTACAGTGACATGCTGAATTTAGTATACAGGGGTATGGGATGTTCAGGCAGGGCGGGAATCGGTGGAGAGGATGGGGAAACTGGGTTAAGCAGACTTGGAGCCCTCAAGGGGACAGAATGGCCTTTCTGTTGCTTCTCAGGAATTCCTGGAAAGTATGTATGTGAATGGTTGCTGAACAATGCTTGTCATTCCTACTGTGGACATTGGGCTGTTGCCACCCAAGCCCAGTTGGGTCGCCAGTGTGGCAGTAACTCGCATTGTATGCACTAACACTCTTTCATTTCAGTTCATTCTGTGTAATATTACTCTGCCTGTTCTGCTTACAATCAGGTCCCGTGCATATGGAGCTATGTACTAGCCAAGCTTCTGTTCTTCAGCCAATCAATGTTGCTTCTGTAGGAAACAGTGCCCAGCCTCCCCTCCCCCCTCAACCCCCCCTCCCACTGGACCTTCCTCCCCCGCCCCCACCCCCACCTTCCTCCCCCCCTCCCCCGCCCCCGCCTCCTCCCCCTCCAAATGATGACGGAGACATACAGGAAGTGGAGATGGAAGTGGAGAGCAAGGAGCCGCCAGCGCCAGGGACTGAAGAGGATTGTTTGGAAAGAGCCCTTCTCCCCATCATCCCAGTTACAACAGTCCCGCCCCCAGCAGTAAAGAAGGTGAGATTGGAGCGGTGGTACCGTTTTTTTTTTTTTTTAAAAAGGAAAGCCGTACCCCTCCCTACCAAGGCTCAGCTGGTCATGGCAGTGAGTGGCTGAAACGTATAGGCGGTCTTTTATATGGACGGATGCTATAGCAGTGAGCTCTTTCGACAGGCACCAGAGAATAGATTACTGCCTTGTACAGCATCGTGTTACTGAGTGATCACAGATCCTGATTTCAAAGCCCAGCTCCAATTGGCTTTCCAATTTGGTATGGGTCAGTTTCTGAAGAGGCTGGAGCAGCTCTCGGGCATCTGATCCCTGTTCTGTGGTGAGTTGGCTAATCTCAGTTGGCCTGGTGAATAGGGCGCTGCAATTGGATCGCGTGCAGTATGTTAGCAAACACTACTGAGATGGCCTGAGTAGGGTCGTGCAGCGCACCACAGACTGTGTGCTATCCTGTGCACAACCCATTGCACGCCAAGGAACGCAGCACGGGCCATGCACTGTCCTATACATAAGCCAAGGAGCTCCGCACAGCCTGTGTGCTATCCTGTGCACAACCCATTGCATGCCAAGGAACACAGCATGGGCCATGCACTGTCCTGCATATAACCTTGTCTGGCTAAAGAAGCTGTTATATGCACAGGATATGAGCGTGAAACATACACTGGACTCTTGTGTTCTGTTACTTCCTAGGAATGTGTTTTGGAATCCCCCATGCATGTTGAGCACCATTGGTGCGGATGGGCTCCATAGAGCAGTTGTCACTCAGTAATGATTGTGTGTGTAAATTAGATGGACAAGGTCTTTCTGGAATGCCTACAAAACAGAACTGGTTATCTTTCAGAGTAACTCTGCTTCAGCTGCACCTCTGAACACGTCAGCCCCAAGTCAGACTGCCAAAACCAGCAAGAGGAAGGCAGCAGTGCTGGCGTCTGCACCAATGCCACGCACCGTCACCATTGGGAGCAGTCCTGTCCTCTACACTCAGTCAGCCATGATTCCAGGTAAAAGGGATGCATGGTGGCATCTGGTGTTTATTGAAGGATGGCACATGGGGCACTCTGGCAGTGGGACTGAATGGGCGGGGCTTTACAACAACAACTGCTCTAGTAATTTTCAGGCCGTATAGTGCTTTGGCACGTCACAAGGTTGTGAAAGCTGCTATATAAATGCATGATTGTTATTTAAACTGCGCATCTAAATGAGAGAGAGGTTCAGGTGGGAAACGAGAGTCAGAGTGTGATTGGTTGTTTTGCTAGGTTTGCGAATTTATCTGTACTTTGTACACTGGCAGAACCGAGACCGAGAAGAGTGTTGCATGGACTCTGCCTTCTACTCTGCTACTAGGAGTCTGTGTGGGTGGATGTGTGTCTGTCCCGCTGCGCGTGCACCCCCACCCCTCTGCCAGCCCCGCTCGCCCCGACCCCTCAATTGTGTTGTGGCCTTTGCGTAGGGTTCTCGGAGGGCCCTGGGGCTGTCTGCGGCACCAGGTGGGAGGGGTGCTTCATGCCATTTGAACTTTGGGTGAATTTCTACCGTTCTCATTCGTGTATCTGTTTAACTGTGGTGTGTACTACAAGAACGGGAACTGCTCAAATAAGAACCTGTCTTGTATGCGTGGCCTGTTTTGTCCACATAGGAGGTATTGCATCACGTGATGGGTGCCCTCTGTATAAGCATGGGGCTGTAATTTAATCCCACTTTGGGTGGCACTCATTAACCATGCGCACTTTGCTCTCGGGGTTAGCGGTGACCTTTGATCTATAGTGAACGAGGCTAACTGAATGCTCTTTCCCCTTTTGTCGAGCTGCAGGTCCCCAGATGCTGGCCACGATGGTACCCGTTCCTCCCATACACCAGGCTGTGCCTGCACCGACACCCCCTCTGCTGCCCACGCCAGCCAACGCAGTGCAGGCACCATACGCTATTCCACAACACCAAGTGCCAGTCGCCCAAGCAAACCCACCACCCCTTAACATGCCGGAGATACTGCCGACTGGCACGGCGGCCCAAGCAGTGGAGAAGAGCAAGAGAGTGAAGAAAGACAAGGTAGAGTGTGGCTCGCTGTGTGTGTCTGTCTCTGGGTTCTTGCCATGTGTGTGTCTCTATATCTATATATTCTGCCTCTGGCAAATATATTTCTGCTGAGCTGGGACCCAGGTTGACACTGCCCAGCGACCATGCTCCTGAGGCGTTTGTACCTAAGTGCCTTGGGTGGCAGTCCGCAGCCACCTCCCATTCCGATCGCTCCCAGCTCTTAGGAGTTGCACTTTCCGTGTGCTTTCATTTCTTCTGGGGTGTGTGCTGGGAGCTGTGATGAGATGGTGACTTGGGGAACGGGCCACTTCCAGTTGGGGGCCTCTTCACAATTCCTGTGAATTACTGACCCCAGGGATTGGTGACTGATAGTGGAGGTGATTTCTGTCTCTATATTGGCTGGCTGGCTCCATTTGCAGAAAACTAAGCAAGCTCTTATTTCTCCACCACCCCCCGGACTGGTGCTTTAGCATGCGCTCAGATTTTCCAGCAGCCATAATTGCTGGTGGCCAGGAGCCCCAGGAATGCATGCAAATAAGGGTCAGGTGGCATCATTTAGACTCTGCCCCCATCCCCCCCTGACTGCTGCCAGTTCATACTCACACCCACCTCCATGGGTGGTACTAGTTTGGAGGCAGCCATTTGGTGCAATATTTAATGGGAAACCCAGCTGGTGTTGGGAACTTTTGGAGACATTTTTCTTGCTGTACCTTTTGAGGGTTTTTTTCCCCACAGTGAAGGATTTGAAAGGACTTGTCATTGCTGCTGCAGGTTCTAAACTCGCGTTGATTGCTGCCCCAGTGTTGCTTCTCTCTGCCGCACACAAAATGGACCTTCCCTTTAAGCTGTCGCTGCATGCCCTTCAAATATGGCCACGCCACCCATTTTCCTGCACCTAAACCAGCAAGCTGCCCAAGAAACGGGTTTTGCGCCGGCAGCTCACCGACCGCAGCTTAACAAAGTTTCTGGAATTGGCATACTAATTGTTTCCAAGTTCCTCCGGTAAATTGGATTGGTGTCCTATTCTCCCCCCATCCCCCACAGCTGCCGTTTACTGCTCTGGCATCAAAACCACCCCCATTGGTGCGTCATGGCACATGTTGTATTTGCTGATGGTTCTGAACCACTGCACTGGAGCCTGGAATATCCCAACTGCAGAAAATGTTCTCCCTGCCAACCGGAATAGAAATGCTGTCATTTAACTAAAGTTGAAATATCTAATGGTAAAAGTACTCTTGTCATCCCCCAATGCCTGCCTGTTTATCCACTGAGTAACAAGACCAGGATGGTCCCGGGCTCTGCGCCTCATTGACTCTGGGCAGCAGTAGGTGATACAGTTGCCCTTGGCATCACTTAGAGGGAAGAAATCAGTACAGAGAGAGTAACTATTACTGATTCCTACCTACAGTCCTCCCCACCTGGGAGTATAATAACACTTTAGTCCTGATCCTTAGCCACAGTTCTTCCTGCCGAGCATAGTAACTGTGTTAGAGGATTTAACGTGAGGAGACGTATGCCACTGATCATCTATCTGTACCAGCAGTGCTATGTTGACCATTTTTCAAGTAATTAAGAGTATGGTTTGGTGAGATCAGTGAGCTAGATTGTACAGTAGTCTCTTCCTTTTCACCCTTCCAACTATCACATTTTCTAGGCCAATCTTGTTCACATCCTTGTTTGCCCCTATTGTATTATTTAATCGAAATGGCACACCCACGGTAATGGTTGCCATTTTCAGTGAGTGGCCTTGTAGCACTGGGTGCTGACACTTGCTTTTTGCCTCTGATCAGGGATAGCTCCATCATATGGCTGTGTTCAGGGCCGGGGTTCTGTGTTCAGGGTGCCTTATCTTCTAAACACTCTTTCTCTTTCAGAATAAGAAGAGTAAAACAAAGATGCCATCACTGGTGAAAAAGTGGCAGAGCATTCAGCGGGAGTTGGACGAGGATGAACACTCCAGCTCCAGCGAAGATGAACAGAGGGGGATTTTGGCACACAAACGGATTGAGGAGTGGAAGCAGCAACAGTTGGTCAGGTGAGCACACCGCTCTTAGGGACTCTGGAACCCGCACCCAGTTTGAAAGACTTTATACACCATTGGTCACAAGTAGTGCAGGACACATCTGGGGAGCAGAGCAGTCATGGAAACAGGAATTAGAATCATAGAATGGTTACAGCACAGAAGGAGGCCATTCGGTCCGTTGAGCCCATGCTGTCTCTCTACAAGAGCACTTCAGCTAGTCCCACTCCCCTGCCCTTTCCCCGTAGCCCTGCAATTTTTTTTCCTTCAGGTACTTATCCAATTCCCTTTTGAAAGCCACGATTGAGTCTGCCTCGACCACCCTTTCAGGCAGTGCATTCCAGATCCTAACCACTCGCTGCGTAAAAAAAGTTTTTCCTCATGTTACCTTTGGTTCTTCTGCCAATCACCTTAAATCTGTGTCCTCTGGTTCTCGACCCTTCCGCCAATGGGAACAGTTTCTCTCTCTCTACTCTGTCTGGACCTCTCATGATTTTCAACACCTCTATCAAATCTCCTCTCAACCTTCCCTGCTCTAAGGAGAACAACCCCAGCGTCTCGTCTAGCCACGTAACTGAAGTCCCTCATCCCTGGAACCATTCTTGTAAATCTTTTCTGTATACTCTCTAAAGGCCTTCACATCCTTCCTGAAGTGTGGCGCCCAGAATTGGGGACAATCCTCCAGTTGAGGTCGGACCAGTGTTTTATAAAGGTTTATCGTAACTTCCTTGCTTTTGTACTCTATGCCTCTATTTATGAAGCCCACGGTGGCCAGTCACTCAGAGGCTGTCCACTCGGCCTTCAGTGCTTCGACTACCTTGCAGTTGAATCCCTCCAGAATTTGGGCATGGAAGGAAAACATCTCGGCATTTACAACACACAAAGTATTCCGTCCTCATGCAACTTCAAATTTTTAAAACTTCAAACTACTACAAAAGTTTCTCTGAGTTGTTTGAAAGTCTCTAAGTTGGTTAAACGTTAGAAATGTATAAACATTTCAAAGCTGTTGAAAAGTTTCTCCGAGCTGACTTAAAAAAAATTGTGCATTGTTTAAAAATTGCTCTGATTTGGTCCAGGCTTCTCAGAGTTGAAACATTTCTGAATTGATTGCAAACTTTGATTTGGTTACAAGTTTCTGGGTTATTTAACAGTCAGGTGGGAAAGTGGGCATGGGGCCAAAGGGGATCAACTTCCAGTCGACTGGCTTAGCTGCATTGCAAGAGAGTGTGTGCCGCCTTCGATAGTAGCCCAGTAGCATCGAGACATACGGCCGCTGAAGAATGAGAAATGGGCAGCATTGGGAGCGGTCATTATTTGAAGATCTGGCACAGGAGAATTTAAAGGGGCAACGTCTGAGCTAAGTGAAATGAAAAGGGAAGCACCATAGTTAGAGCGTTGTAAAGAGGGAGAGGGAGTCAAATGATACCAAGAATGAAAGAAGGCACAAGAAATTGGTGCTTCGTCACTGGAACAGAAGGCTGGGGAAGAGCTAATAGAGTATACACACAAACTAAAGAGTGAAAGATTGGTTCCACTTGTTGGTGAATCGGTAACATAAGAACTAGGAGCAGGAGTAAGCCAATTGGCCCCTCGAGCCTGCTCCGCCATTCAATAAGATCATGGCTGATCTGATCCTAACCGCCAATCTACTATCACAGAACCATCTCCTGAATCTAACAGAATTAGACACACGAAATAGGAGCAGGATCAGGTTACACGGCCCCTGGGCCCGCTCCGCTACCCGCAGGGCCATGACCGATCTGAACCTAGACTCATGTCCAAATTCCTGCCTGCTCCCCGTAACCCTTAATTCCCTTTACTTCTAGGAAACTGTCTATTTCTGTTTTAAATTTATGTAATGATGTAGCTTCTACAGCTTTTTGGGGCAGCATATTCCATGGACCTACCACCCTCTGAGTGAAGTAGTTCCTCCTCATCTCAGTTTTGAAAGAGCAGCCCCTTATTCTAAGACTATGCCCCCTAGTTCTAGTTTCACCCATCATCGGGAACATCCTCCCCGCATCCACCCGATCCAACCCCTTCACAATCTTATGTTTCAATAAGATCGCCTCTCATTCTTCTGAACTCCAATGAGTAGAGTCCCAATCTTCTCAACCTCTCCTCATATGTCCATCCCCTCATCCCCGGGATTAACCGAGTGAACCTTCTTTGTACTGACTCGAGAGCAAGTATGTCTTTTCTTAAGTATGGACACCAAAACTATATGCAGTATTCCAGGTGCGGTCTCACCAATACCTTGTACAACTGAAGCAATACCTCCCTATTTTTATATTCTATCCCCCTAGCAATGAAAGCCAACATTCCATTGGCCTTCTTAATCACTTGCTGCACCTGCATACTAACCTTTTGAGTTTCGTGCACCAGGACCCCCTTTGTACTTCAGTACTTTCCAGTTTCTTGCCATTAAGATAATAACTTGCTCTACGATTTTTCCTGCCAAAGTGCATAACCTCACACTTTCCAGTATTGTATTCCATCTGCCAAATCTCTGCCCACTTACTTAGCCTGTCTATATCCCCTTGCAGGTTTTTTATGTCCTCCTCACTCACTACTTTCCCTCCCATCTTAGTATCATCTGCAAACTTTGATATGTTACACTCGGTCCCCCCCCCTATAGCCGCCTGTTTGTCCAGTGTTGGGATATTCTTCGTGTCCTCTACTGTAAAGACTGATACAAAATACTCATTCAGTGTTTTTGCCATCTCCATATTTCCCACCATTAATTTCCCGGTCTCATCCTCTAAGGGACCAACATTTACTTTAGCCACCCTTTTTTTCTTTTTATATAACTATGAAAACTCTTACTATCTGTTTTTATATTTTTTGCTAATTTACTTTCATAATCTATCTTCCCTTAATCAATCTTTTTGTTATTTTTTGCTGTCTTTTAAAGTTTTCCCAATCCTCTATCCTCCCACTAGATTTGGCTACCTTATATGCCCTTGTTTTTAGTCGAATACTATCCTTAATTTCTTTACTTAGCCACGGATGGCTGTCTTTTCTTTTACACCCTTCTCAGTGGAATATATATTTTTTGGAAGTTGTAAAATAACTCCTTAAATGTACACCACTGATCATGTATCGTCTTACCCTTTAATCTATTTTCCCAATCCACTCTACTCAATTCCCCTCTCATACCTTCATAGTCTCCTTTATTCAAGCTTAGCACGCTTGTTTGAGATCCAACCTTCTCACCCCCTAATTGACTATGGAATTCAACCATGTTATGGTCACTCATTCCAAGGGGATCCTTTACTAGGACATTTTTAATTAATCCTGTCTCGTTACACAGGACCAGATCTAAGGTTGCTTGCCCCCTGGTCGGTTCAGTTACATACTGCTCAAGAAACCCATCCCTAATACACTCAATGAACTCATCCTGAAGGCAGCCCTGCCCAATTTGATTTGTCCAATTAATATGATAGTTAAAATCCCCCATAATTATAGATGTTCCCTTATTACAAGCCTCAACTATTTCCTGATTGATACTCCGTCCAACAGAGTTGCAACTGTTCGGAGGCCTATAGACTACGCCCACTAGTGTTTTTTTCCCCTTATTATTCCTTACCTCCACCCAAACTGTTTCATTATCCTGATCGTTTGACCCAATATCATTTCTCTGTATTAGTGATTCCTTCCTTTATTAACATAGCCACCCCACCTCCCCTTCCTTCCTGCCTGTCCTTCCTGATCGTTAAATAACCTGGTATGTTTAATTCCCAGGCATTGTCACCCTGCAGCCATGTTTCTGTAATGGCCACAAGATCATACCCATATGTAGTTATTTGTGCCATTAACTCGTCTATTTTGTTACGAATGCTACGTGCATTCAGATAGAGAACTTTCAAATATGTTTTGTGACACTTAGTTCCTGCTTTTGCCCTTTTTATTACTTTACCTTTTACTCCATACCTTCTGCCCCTTCCTGACACGCTCTGGTTTTTAATTTTCCCCACTGCTACCTAAGTCTATGACCTTCTCTGTTGTCATTTTTATTATTTGCTCTCTAGGAACCTCCCCCCCCCCCGCCACTAGTTAGTTTAAAGCCCTCTCTACAGCCCTAGTTATATGATCCGCCAGGACTCTAGTCCCAGCACTGGCCAAGTGAAGCCTGTCCCAACGGAACAGCTCCCTCCTGCCCCAGTACTGGTGCCAGTGTCCCAGGAAGCAAAACCCATTTCTCCCACACCAGTCTTTGAGCCACGCATTTAACTCTCTAATTTTATTTGTCCTAGCCAAATTCGCTCGTGGCTCAGGTAATAATTCAGAGATTATTACCCTTGAGGTTCTGTTTTTTAATTTGACCCCTAGCTGCTCATACTCCTTTAACAGAACCGGCTTCCTTGTCCTATCTACGTCGTTTGTACCAACATGGACCACGACAACTGGATCCACCCCCTCCCACTGCAAGTTTCTTTCCAGCCCAGAGGAGATGTCCTTAACCCTGGCACCGTGTAGGCAACACAGCCTTCGGGACTCTCGCTCTCTGCTGCAGAGAACTCTATCTACCCCCCTAATAATAATATCCCCTACCACTACAACATTTTTATTTACTCCCCCCTCTTGAATGGCCCCCCGTTCCATGGTGCTGTGGCCAGGTTGCTCATCCTCCCTGCAGTCCCTGCTCCTGTCCCCACAGGGAGTAAGAACCTCGAACCTGTTGGACAAGAGCAAGGGCTGCGGCTCCTACAGCTCTACCTCCTGGATCCCCGTACCTGCCTCACTCGTAGTCACACCGTCCTCACAGAAACCCCACAGTGCAGATAGAGGCCATTTCGGCCCATCAAGCCTGCACCGACACATATCCCACCCGATCCCCGTAACCCCTACACCAACACATGTCCCACCCTAGCCCCACGTCTTTAATCCCCCTAACACTAAGGGTCAATTTATCATAGCCAATCAACCTAACCGCACATCTTTGGACTGTGGGAGGAAACCGGAGCACCCGGAGGAAACCCACGCAAACACGGGGAGAATGCGCTAACTCCACACAGACGGTCACCCGAGGCCGGATTCGAACCCGGGTCCCTGGCGCTGTGAGGCAACAG
The DNA here is from genome assembly GCF_052327205.1 of Somniosus microcephalus. Lineage (NCBI taxonomy): Eukaryota > Metazoa > Chordata > Chondrichthyes > Squaliformes > Somniosidae > Somniosus > Somniosus microcephalus. Next base: position 7,261,041 of record NC_141001.1, on the reverse strand, counting down.
TGCTAACCACTATGCCACCGTGCTGTCCCTGACCATGGGCTACATCTGAATTAATTAACTTCATAGGTGTGACCACCTCCTTATACAGAGTCCAGGTACTTCTCCCCCTCCCTGATGTGTTGCAGTGTCTGAAGCTCAGACTCCAGCTCATCAACACGGAGCTGGAGTTCCTGTAGCAGCAGACACTTGTCACAGACGTAATCACCGTGAGCCTCAATGGGGTTCACCGGCTCCCACATCTCGCAACAGTAACACATCACCTGCTCCATTCTATGTAATTAATTACATTTTTTATTGTTAGTTATGGACGCCCTCTGCCCGATTTTAGATGCTAGTATCCCCTTTAATTAATTGGATTTAAATTAAATCAATCCCTCTAGTTACAACAGTTAAATGGTTTACCAACAGTCGCTCTGCACCAGAAAGGCTTTATTAACTACAACCCACAGAGTTAAAGTTTGAAAAGAGCACCTAACACCCCACTTACCCTAACTCACACTTACCCAAACTCACAGCACTCTTTGATGACTCTCACTAGGACTGGTCTTTTTATACTGTTTGTTTGTTTACAGCCAAATGAGTCACCCCTGCTGATTGGTTAGAAAACTGGTTTCCACTGCCTGCTGTGCCAATTTACTCCTACTGCAGTGTAACCTTGTTTTACTCTTAAACCAACAGAATCCCAAATATTTAACTTTACTTAAACTGCTTAAGCAATCTTATCAAGAATGATTTAAAGAGAAATAACAATTTAAGAACTCTCACACTTACCCAAACTCTCAGCACGCTTTGATGACTCGCACTCAGTCGCACAAGGGGATGTTCAGTCAGGATTTTCACTAGAAGAATGGAGAGGGTAACGGAGGATATTAAAATGGAATGCCTTACCACAAAGCACTATTGAGGCAGAGATTGGAACATCATCTAAATATGAAGAGGATAAGTGTTTGAAAAGGAAGAATATAAAAGGACATTTGGGGGAGGGCACGGAAACAGGATTAGAGGAGGCGGCTATTATCCCTGCCCTGCGCCTGCATTCAGGTCTTGGTCCATTATATTGCCCAGTAACCCTGCCCTGTGTGTATTGTTCCTGATCCATTATATTACCCAGCAACCCTGCCCTGTGTCTCTATTGTTCCTGGTCCATTATATTGCCCAGTAACCCTGCCCTGCGTCTGTGTATTGTTCCTGGTCCATTATATTGCCCAGTAATCCTGCCCTGAGTCTGTGTATTGTTCTTGGTCCATTATATTGCCCAGTAACCCTGCCCTGTGTCTGTGTATTGTTCCTGGTCCATTATATTGCCCAGTAACCCTGCCCTGTGTGTATTGTTCCTGATCCATTATATTGCCCAGTAATCCTGCCCTGAGTCTGTGTATTGTTCTTGGTCCATTATATTGCCCAGTAACCCTGCCCTGCGTCTGTGTATTGTTCCTGGTCCATTATATTGCCCAGTAACCCTGCCCTGCGTCTGTGTATTGTTCCTGGTCCATTATATTGCCCAGTAACCCTGCCCTGCGTCTGTGTATTGTTCCTGGTCCATTATATTGCCCAGTAACCCTGCCCTGAGTCTGTGTATTGTTCTTGGTCCATTATATTGCCCAGTAACCCTGCCCTGTGTCTGTGTATTGTTCCTGGTCCATTATATTGCCCAGTAACCCTGCCCTGTGTCTCTCTTGTTCCTGGTCCATTATATTGCCCAGTAACCCTGCCCTGTGTGTCTCTTGTTCCTGATCCATTATATTGCCCAGTAACCCTGCCCTGTGCCTGTTCACTCCTACAGTGGCCAGGCTGAGAAGAATGCCAACTTTGAAGCACTGCCAGAAGACTGGCGAGAGAGACTGAAGAGGAGGAAAATGACTTCAAACTCCTAATGTTTTATGAGTTTTATACTGTTTGTGTAAACTATTTTTCTACGTTTCTATAGAGAACTGTTTATATTTGTGTAAATCACTGTGACTGAGTTAGGTAGTGGGTCTGTGAGCAGCTTGGTGCATGAGCAGTAGATTTAGTGGACTGTATCCTGCTTTCATTACTTTTTTTAAATATTTGAGCTACAAAAAAATCCATGTATTAAAATGACGTGCACCCGGGCTGTGAACTAATGGTGCCCATTTGCAGTTTCATATCTGTGCTGTACATTTGTATATAACATCAATAAAACCTTTTTTTTACAATGGTTTGGGGTCTCCTTTGTCCAAACTCATGGTGCATTTTGTTTGTCCACCACACACTCCATTGTGTTCCTAATACCTGTTCCCAGAGGACTTGTGGACAGCTAATGTTATTACTATATTTAAAAGGGGCAATAGAACAAGTCCAGGGGGCAATAGTGTAGTGTATGTGCCTTTAAGAGCCCCATGTGTACTGTAATGCCGGTAATGGCCACTCGGGCTATATAAGCCTGTATATTGTGTTGTATCAGTTAGTTCCCCCTCCAAACTTTGTTTAGTAAACACCTGTGAAACCAACTCCTGTCTTCAGTGTCTCTATCAACACACAGACACAACAGTGTCGACGAATTGGAAACTGACACCTGCAATTCGGCAGCACCTCAAGGACATCGATTCCTCTGGCGTCCAAAGTTGAAAAGAAAAAGCTGTGGTTTCACCAGCTAGCCAAGCTGGTGGCAGGTACTGCAATAATCCTTCTTGGGCGTCGGGGTGGGGCTCCAGCGGCTGGCTCTGCAGCTAGGCCAAGCAGCGAAAGCGGAGGCAAGCAGTAACGGACGGGGAGGGAGCACTCGGGAGACGGCCAGCGCTGCAAGCAGGTTGGCGTTCAGACCTAGAGAGAGAGCCCGGCGGGAACAAGTCTCCAACTAAATAAATAAAAAGAACGGAAACCGCAGGAAACAGCGTTGTCATCGGCAGCAGCAGCGGGGAATCGCGGGAAGCGCCATTTTTTTTTCTAGGATGCCTAAGTCTGGCAATATTGATGCTTTTGATAAGATAGAGGATTGGACCACATATGTGGAAAGAGTGGAGGTATATTGCACCGCAAATGGAATAGAAGATGGGGAAAAAAAAGCTTCAGTACTTCTAAATCCAATGGGCGCAAAGACATATAAGCTGTTACGAAACTTAATCACTCCAGCCGAACCGGTGGACAAGAATTTTAAGGAGATTGTTGATTCGGGGCAGGACTGGCAGATTCTCTACGAGACAAATTCGTCTGCGGTTTCTGAGAAAGATTTGACACGACAAGGCTTTCGGTGCAAGAGGAGCTGCAGAAATACAGCAAAAGCCACAGGACTTCGGCACCCATGAAATGACACGGTGTTTCGAGAGATGTTATCGCTGCGACAGATCCACCCATGACCAGAGGGACTGCTGGTTCAAGGACAAAGCATGCAGGCAATGCGGAAAGATGGGACACATTACACGTGTATGCCGATCTGGAAACAAAAAATCCACTAACAGAAAAAAAATCAATAAGGAAAAGCACAGAAAGGTACAAATGATGACGGACAGTAGCTCCGAAGACCAGAAGAGCGATAGCGATTCCGGAAACAAGAGACTAAGCTCTCTCAAATTACATAATGTAATTGCCAAAGAAGATTACCAGACCATTTGGGTTAACCTCACGATAGCAGGGTCCCCAGTTAAAATGGAGCTCGATACAGGATCAGCTCTGACTGTCATAAATCGACGGGATTACGAGCGGCTATTTCCGCATATACCTTTAAAAGACATATCCATTATCTTGAAAACATATACGGGGCAGAAAGTATACCCCAAAGGAAAAATAAGGGTGCCCGTTGTATACAACGGCAAGGAAATACAGAAGTTGTATTTATATGTTCTACAAGATGGTGGTCCACCGCTGTTGGGACGTGAATGGATCAGGAAAATACGTTTAGACTGGCACTCCATTCAGGCACTGACGGTGACCAGTAAGGGAAAAACATGATGACATCATACCTGAATGATTAAAAGACATCTTGGCCAACGCCAAGGAAGTGTTTCAAGAGAAACTAGGAACCTTGAAAGGCATCACCGCCTCAATAAAAGTGGAAGATGCGGCAATTCCCAAGTTTTTTAAGGCAAGGCCGGTGCCATACGCAATTCGTCCAGCAGTCGAGCAGAGCTGGAAAATTTGGAAAAGGCAGGCGTATTATCCAAAATAGATTGGAGCGAGTGGGCAACACCCATCGTCCCGGTCACGAAGAAAACGTTGAATAATGATAAATCTGAAGAACCGAGATAAATTCGCATCTGTGGAGACTTCAAGGTGACTGTAAACCCGGTCCTTCACACGGTACAGTATCCTCTTCCGAGGATAGAAGATATTTTCGCCTCACTATCCGGAGGGGAACGTTTCACCAAAATTGACTTGGCACAGGCATATCTACAGATGGAGGTTGAAGAGGCCTCTAAAAAGTATCTCACGATAAATACACACAAAGGCCTATACCAGTACAATCGACTGGTTTTCGGAGTAGCATCCGCTCCAGCTATCTGGCAAAGAGCTATGGAGCAAGTCCTCCAAGGGATTCCGGGGACTCGATGCTACCTAGACGACATCCTTGTAACAGGAGAAACCGACAACGAGCACCTTGCCAATTTGGAGCAGGTGCTCACTACGAGCAAATCGCCTCAAGTGTGAATTTTTCCAGAATCAAATATCATATTGTGGCCACATAATTAATAAGGAAGGGTTGCATAAGTCACCTGAAAAAATTGAAGCGGTCATAAAAGCCCCAGCACCTGAAAATGTTTCACAATTAAGGTCGTTCCTGGGATTAATAAGTTCGGTAAAAAATTACTATCATAAATTATCAACTCTTCTACACCCTCTTAATGAACTGCTGCAAACAGGAGTAATTTGGAAATGGAGCGAAGACTGTAAACGTGCCTTCCATAAATGCAAAGACTTAATCACGTCCAAAGAAGTTTTGGCTCATTACAACCCATCACTGCCAATCAGACTGGCGTGCGATGCATCCCCTTACGGCGTAGGAGCAGTATTATCGCATAAATTCCCTGATGGCTCGGAACGACCAATAGCTTTTGCGTCACGCTCATTGAACTCAGCTGAGCGTAACTATGCCCAAATCGACAGGGAAGCACTCAGCCTGGTATGGGGGGTGAAGAAATTCAACCATTACCTACACGGACAAAAATTTACCTTGTTGACTGACCATCAACCACTCATCTCCATATTCAACCCTAAAAAGGGTGTTCCCATTATGACAGCGCAAAGGCTACAGAGGTGGTCCCTTTTTCTAGGGGCACACCAATACAACATAGAATACAAAGGATCAAAACAGCATGGGAATGCTGATGGGTTATCGCGCCTACCGTTGCCAACGGTAGAAGAAGCACCTACCGTAGACTCTGGAGATTTTCCACTCTACCATAGTCGAATGTCTACCAGTAACAAATTCTGCCATTGAAAGGGAAACTAGAAATGACCCGACTCCTCTCGAGTCTACGATTTAACAGTGAAGGGATGGCCAGCACATGGCGAACCACTGTTACCAGCATTCTCGCAAAGAAGAGAACAGTTGTCAGGGTGCCGAGGAACCCTGATGTGTGGATCCAGAGTGGTGATTCCACCCAAACTCCAGGATAAAGTGCTAAAGGAGCTTCACGAGGGGCAGCTGGGTGGAGTGAAAATGAAGAACCTAGCCAGGGCGTTTGTATGGTGGCCAGGTATCGATGGAGACATCGAAGAAATGACCAAGAGCTGCTTAGGATGCCACAAGCCCCTCTACATCCATGGGAGTGGCCCTCATCTCCCTGGCAAAGGGTACACATCGACTTTGCTGGTCCATTTATGGACTCAATGTTCTTAATCGCGGTTGATGCACACTCCAAGTGACCGGAGGTAATAAAGATGTCCTCCACCACCACAGAAAAAACCATCACAGTATTAAGGACCATATTTGCCAGGAATGGGCTGCCGGAACAGATCTGTTCTGATAATGGACCGCAATTTGTGTCCGAAGAATTCAGGAAGTTCTTAAAAAAACAATGGGGTTAAGCACTACACGTCCGCCCCATACCATCCCGCCACCAATGGATTGGCTGAAAGGTTTGTTCAGACCTTCAAGAAGGCCATGGGTAATGAAGACACAAAACTTCAGCACAAGGTGGATAACTTCTTGTTCGCATACAGGAATGCAACACATATGGTTACAAACCAAACTCTCACCATGATGTTCTTCAATAGAAACCTAAGATGCCAGCTGGATTTGATCAAGCCAAACATCAGAAGGGACGTGGAGAACCGGCAATTTCAAGGCATGAATGAAAGGCCAACTAGAACCTTCCAGATGGGTCAACAAGTTTTGGCCCGGGACTACTGTACCGAGAAATGGCAGCCTGGAACTATCTGCACACGACTAGGACCGCTGATGTATACCGTAGACATCGGAGAAAGCATAATAAGGCGCCATGCTGACCAAATCATAGAGTCATCCGAAAAGGGACAACCTACACCACAACTCTATACGCCTAATGATGAAGTAGAGATACCCATATCTACCACCGATCCGGTGATACTGGAACCCGATGAACCAGACACTGGCATTCAAGCTGAATCAGCCTTGCCAAAAGAACCTACTACACCACCAGAAACTACTACACCACCGAGGCGTTATCCCGACCGACTCAGGAAGCCTCCAGAGAGACTGACTTATAATTAATTAACTGCCGCAATGTGTAGATTATTTTTCTTGTAACGTAATTAATGATTACTTAAAATATTATGTGCTTTTAAGAGCCCCATGTGCACTGTAATGCTGGTAATGGCCACTCGGGCTATATAAGCCTGTATATTGTGTTGTATCAGTTAGTTCCCCTCCAGACTTTGTTCAGTAAACACCTGTGAAACCAACTCCTGTCTTCAGTGTCTCTATCAACACACAGACACAACAAATAGACCAGTTAGCTTAATGTCAGTGGTAGGAAAGATAATGGAATCTTTACTCGGATGTAATAGAAAAACATCTAGAAACCCAAAATATGAGTCGGCATGGATTTCAAAAGGAAAGGTCATGTTTGACCAACCTTACTGAATTCTTTGAAGAAGTGGACCAGGGTAATGCAGAAGGGACTTTTTTTTTTTTTTTTACATGGCTATGGGGAAAGAGCAGCAGAGCGGGATTAATTGGATAGATCTTCCAAAGAGCCGGCACAGGCACAATGGGCCGAATGGCTTTCTTCAGTGTTGTATCATTCTATGTAATATGTTTGGATTTTCAAAAGGCCTTCGATAAGTAGACTCATGACTACGGTCAGAGCATGTGTTCTCAGGACAAGTAGAATGGAGAGCAAGCTGGCCACGAGGGTTAAGTTTTGCTACTCAAACTGGCAGAAGGTGAGAAGTGGTGTTTCAGAGGGATCGATGCTGGGACCACTGCTTACAATGATTTGGGCTCGGGAATCGGAAGTACAATGTCAAAAGTTGACGACACCAAATTGGTAGGTGTAGTTAATACAGAAAAGGAATGATAAAATACAGGAATACATTAATAAAATTGAAGAATGGGTGTGTAATTTGCAACTGAATTTAAATACAGATGAGTATGAGGTGTTACATTTTTGTGGGAAGAATAAGGAGGCCACATACTACCTGGATAACGCGAGTCTGAATGGGGTAGAAGAGGAAAGGGGTCTATGGGCGCAGGTACACAAATTACTAAAGGTATCGACAGGTTAAAAAACCCAAGCACTGGTTCATTTCCAGATGGATAGAATTGAAAAGCAGAGAAGTTAATCTTGTAGCAAACCTTCGTTAAACCACACTTGGAGTTTAAACAGCTAATGGGAGGAGGAGTCTCCATGAACACTGGCATCTACCTAACAAAGGAAAGATAATGAAATCTTTACTCAAAGATGTAATAGAAAAACATCTAGAAATCCAAAATATGAGTCAGCATAGATTTCAAAAGGGAAGGTCATGTTTGACGAACCTTATTGAATTCTTTGAAGAAGTAGACCAGGGTAATGCAGAAGGACAAAGTGGAAAATTACCCACGTATGTCCTGTCTACAAAAAGCAGGAAAAATCCAATCCGGTCAATTGCAATCTACTCTCAATCATCAGCAACATGATGGAAGGTGTCGTCGACAGTGCTATCAAGCGGCACATACTTGCCAATAACCTGCTCAGTTCAGGTTTGGCCAGGGTCACTCAGCTGAAGACCTCATTACAGCCTTGATCCAAACATAGACAAAAGAGCTGAATTCCAGAGGTCAGGTGAGAGTGCCCTTCACATCAAAGCAGCATTTGACCGAGTGGCATCAACTAGCCCGAGTAAAATGGAAGTCAATGGGAATCGGGGAAAAATCTCCACTGGCTGGAGCCAGACCTAATTCAAAGGAAGACCGTTATGGTTGTTGGAGACCATTCATCTCAGCCCCAGGACGTCGCTGCAGGAGTTCCGCAGAGCAATGTCCAAGGCCCAACCAGCTTCAGCTGTGGCATCAATGACATTCCCTCCATTATAAGGTCAGAAGTGGGGATGTTCGCTGATGATTGCAGTATTCAGTTCCACTTACACCTCTTGAGATAATGAAGCAGTCTGTACCCGCATGGAGTAAGACCTGGACAACATTCAGGGTGTACTCGATATATCCCTGACCTGGGTGATCTCTATATATCCCTGCCCTGGGTGATCTCTATATATCCCTGCCCTGGGTGATCTCTATATATCCCTGCCCTGGGTGTTCTCTATATATCCCTGCCCTGGGTGATCTCTATATATCCCTGCCCTGGGTGCTCTCTATATATCCCTGCCCTGGGTGATCTCTATATATCCCTGCCCTGGGTGATCTCTATATATCCCTGCCCTGGGTGATCTCTATATATCCCTGCCCTGGGTGATCTCTATATATCCCTGCCCTGGGTGATCTCTATATATCCCTGCCCTGGGTGATCTCTATATATCCGTGCCCTGGGTGATCTGTATATATCTCTGCCCTGGGTGTTCTCTATATATCCCTGCCCTGGGTGATCTCTATATATCCCTGCCCTGGGTGATCTCTATATATCCCTGCCCTGGGTGATCTCTATATATCCCTGCCCTGGGTGATCTCTATATATCCCTGCCCTGGGTGATCTCTATATATCCCTGCCCTGGGTGATCTCTATATATCCCTGCCCTGGGTGTTCTCTATATATCTCTGCCCTGGGTGATCTCTATATATCCCTGCCCTGGGTGATCTCTATATATCCCTGCCCTGGGTGATCTCTATATATCCCTGCCCTGGGTGATCTCTATATATCCCTGCCCTGGGTGATCTCTATATATCCCTGCTCTGGGTGTTCTCTATATATCCCTGCCCTGGGTGATCTCTATATATCCCTGCCCTGGGTGTTCTCTATATATCCCTGCCCTGGGTGATCTCTATATATCCCTGCCCTGGGTGTTCTCTATATATCCCTGCCCTGGGTGATCTCTATATATCTCTGCCCTGGGTGTTCTCTATATATCCCTGCCCTGGGTGATCTCTATATATCCCTGCCCTGGGTGATCTCTATATATCCCTGCCCTGGGTGATCTCTATATATCCCTGCCCTGGGTGATCTCTATATATCCCTGCCCTGGGTGACCTCTATATATCCCTGCCCTGGGTGATCTCTATATATCCCTGCCCTGGGTGTTCTCTATATATCCCTGCCCTGGGTGTTCTCTATATATCCCTGCCCTGGGTGTTCTCTATATATCCCTGCCCTGGGTGCTCTCTATATATCCCTGCCCTGGGTGTTCTCTATATATCCCTGCCCTGGGTGCTCTCTATATATCTCTGCCCTGGGTGATCTCTATATATCCCTGCCCTGGGTGATCTCTATATATCCCTGCCCTGGGTGTTCTCTATATATCCCTGCCCTGGGTGTTCTCTATATATCCCTGCCCTGGAGGATCTCTATATATCCCTGCCCTGGGTGCTCTCTATATATCCCTGCCCTGGGTGTTCTCTATATATCCCTGCCCTGGAGGATCTCTATATATCCCTGCCCTGGGTGCTCTCTATATATCCCTGCCCTGGGTGATCTCTATATATCTCTGCCCTGGGTGATCTCTATATATCCCTGCCCTGGGTGTTCTCTATATATCCCTGCCCTGGGTGATCTCTATATATCCCTGCCCTGGGTGTTCTCTATATATCCCTGCCCTGGGTGCTCTCTATATATCCCTGCCCTGGGTGTTCTCTATATATCCCTGCCCTGGGTGATCTCTATATATCCCTGCCCTGGGTGTTCTCTATATATCCCTGCCCTGGGTGATCTCTATATATCCCTGCCCTGGGTGATCTCTATATATCCCTGCCCTGGGTGATCTCTATATATCCCTGCCCTGGGTGATCTCTATATATCCCTGCCCTGGGTGTTCTCTATATATCCCTGCCCTGGGTGATCTCTATATATCCCTGCCCTGGGTGTTCTCTATATATCCCTGCCCTGGGTGATCTCTATATATCCCTGCCCTGGGTGTTCTCTATATATCCCTGCCCTGGGTGATCTCTATATATCCCTGCCCTGGGTGTTCTCTATATATCCGTGCCCTGGGTGATCTCTATATATCCCTGCCCTGGGTGATCTCTATATATCCCTGCCCTGGGTGATCTCTATATATCCCTGCCCTGGGTGATCTCTATATATCCCTGCCCTGGGTGCTCTCTATATATCCCTGCCCTGGGTGATCTCTATATATCCCTGCCCTGGGTGTTCTCTATATATCCGTGCCCTGGGTGATCTCTATATATCCCTGCCCTGGGTGTTCTCTATATATCCGTGCCCTGGGTGATCTCTATATATCCCTGCCCTGGGTGTTCTCTATATATCCCTGCCCTGGGTGATCTCTATATATCCCTGCCCTGGGTGTTCTCTATATATCCGTGCCCTGGGTGATCTCTATATATCCGTGCCCTGGGTGTTCTCTATATATCCCTGCCCTGGGTGTTCTCTATATATCCCTGCCCTGGGTGTTCTCTATATATCCGTGCCCTGGGTGATCTCTATATATCCCTGCCCTGGGTGTTCTCTATATATCCCTGCCCTGGGTGATCTCTATATATCCCTGCCCTGGGTGTTCTCTATATATCCGTGCCCTGGGTGATCTCTATATATCCCTGCCCTGGGTGATCTCTATATATCCCTGCCCTGGGTGATCTCTATATATCTCTGCCCTGGGTGATCTCTATATATCCGTGCCCTGGGTGATCTCTATATATCCCTGCCCTGGGTGATCTCTATATATCCCTGCCCTGGGTGATCTCTATATATCCCTGCCCTGGGTGTTCTCTATATATCCCTGCCCTGGGTGTTCTCTATATATCCCTGCCCTGGGTGATCTCTATATATCCCTGCCCTGGGTGATCTCTATATATCCCTGCCCTGGGTGATCTCTATATATCCCTGCCCTGGGTGTTCTCTATATATCCCTGCCCTGGGTGATCTCTATATATCCCTGCCCTGGGTGTTCTCTATATATCCGTGCCCTGGGTGATCTCTATATATCCGTGCCCTGGGTGTTCTCTATATATCCCTGCCCTGGGTGTTCTCTATATATCCCTGCCCTGGGTGTTCTCTATATATCCGTGCCCTGGGTGATCTCTATATATCCCTGCCCTGGGTGTTCTCTATATATCCCTGCCCTGGGTGATCTCTATATATCCCTGCCCTGGGTGTTCTCTATATATCCGTGCCCTGGGTGATCTCTATATATCCCTGCCCTGGGTGATCTCTATATATCCCTGCCCTGGGTGATCTCTATATATCTCTGCCCTGGGTGATCTCTATATATCCGTGCCCTGGGTGATCTCTATATATCCCTGCCCTGGGTGATCTCTATATATCCCTGCCCTGGGTGATCTCTATATATCCCTGCCCTGGGTGTTCTCTATATATCCCTGCCCTGGGTGATCTCTATATATCCCTGCCCTGGGTGTTCTCTATATATCCGTGCCCTGGGTGATCTCTATATATCCCTGCCCTGGGTGTTCTCTATATATCCCTGCCCTGGGTGATCTCTACATATCCCTGCCCTGGGTGTTCTCTATATATCCCTGCCCTGGGTGATCTCTATATATCCCTGCCCTGGGTGATCTCTATATATCCCTGCCCTGGGTGATCTCTATATATCCCTGCCCTGGGTGATCTCTATATATCCCTGCCCTGGGTGATCTCTATATATCCCTGCCCTGGGTGATCTCTATATATCCCTGCCCTGGGTGTTCTCTATATATCCCTGCCCTGGGTGTTCTCTATATATCCCTGCCCTGGGTGATCTCTATATATCCCTGCCCTGGGTGTTCTCTGTATATCCCTGCCCTGGGTGATCTCTATATATCTCTGCCCTGGGTGTTCTCTATATATCCCTGCCCTGGGTGATCTCTATATATCCCTGCCCTGGGTGTTCTCTATATATCCCTGCCCTGGGTGTTCTCTATATATCCCTGCCCTGGGTGCTCTCTATATATCCCTGCCCTGGGTGTTCTCTATATATCCCTGCCCTGGGTGCTCTCTATATATCCCTGCCCTGGGTGTTCTCTATATATCCCTGCCCTGGGTGCTCTCTATATATCCCTGCCCTGGGTGATCTCTATATATCCCTGCCCTGGGTGATCTCTATATATCCCTGCCCTGGGTGTTCTCTATATATCCCTGCCCTGGGTGATCTCTATATATCTCTGCCCTGGGTGATCTCTATATATCCCTGCCCTGGGTGATCTCTATATATCCCTGCCCTGGGTGATCTCTATATATCCCTGCCCTGGGTGATCTCTATATATCCCTGCCCTGGGTGATCTCTATATATCCCTGCCCTGGGTGATCTCTATATATCCCTGCCCTGGGTGTTCTCTATATATCCCTGCCCTGGGTGATCTCTATATATCCCTGCCCTGGGTGATCTCTATATATCCCTGCCCTGGGTGATCTCTATATATCCCTGCCCTGGGTGATCTCTATATATCCCTGCCCTGGGTGTTCTCTATATATCCCTGCCCTGGGTGATCTCTATATATCCCTGCCCTGGGTGATCTCTATATATCCCTGCCCTGGGTGATCTCTATATATCCCTGCCCTGGGTGATCTCTATATATCCCTGCCCTGGGTGATCTCTATATATCCCTGCCCTGGTGATCTCTATATATCCCTGCCCTGGCCTGGGGTGATCTCTATATATCCCTGCCCTGGGTGATCTCTATATATCCCTGCCCTGGGTGATCTCTATATATCCCCTGCCCTGGGTGATCTCTATATATCCCTGCCCTGGGTGATCTCTATATATCTCTGCCCTGGGTGATCTCTATATATCCCTGCCTGGGTGATCTCTATATATCCCTGCCCTGGGTGATCTCTATATATCCTGCCTGGGTGATCTCTATATATCCTGCCCTGGGTGATCTCTATATATCCCTGCCCTGGGTGATCTCTATATATCCCTGCCCTGGGTGATCTCTATATATCCTGCCCTGGGTGATCTCTATATATCCCTGCCCTGGGTGATCTCTTATATCCTGCCCTGGGTGATCTCTATATATCCCTGCCCTGGGTGATCTCTATATATCCCTGCCCTGGGTGATCTCTATATATCCCTGCCCTGGGTGATCTCTATATATCCTGCCCTGGGTGATCTCTATATATCCCTGCCCTGGGTGATCTCTATATATCCCTGCCCTGGGTGATCTCTATATATCCCTGCCCTGGGTGATCTCTATATATCCCTGCCCTGGGTGATCTCTATATATCCCTGCCCTGGGTGATCTCTATATATCCCTGCCCTGGGTGATCTCTATATATCCCTGCCCTGGGTGATCTCTATATATCCCTGCCCTGGGTGATCTCTATATATCCCTGCCCTGGGTGATCTCTATATATCCCTGCCCTGGGTGATCTCTATATATCCCTGCCCTGGGTGTTCTCTATATATCCCTGCCCTGGGTGATCTCTATATATCCCTGCCCTGGGTGATCTCTATATATCCCTGCCCTGGGTGATCTCTATATATCCCTGCCCTGGGTGATCTCTATATATCCCTGCCCTGGGTGATCTCTATATATCCCTGCCCTGGGTGATCTCTATATATCCCTGCCCTGGTGTTCTCTATATATCCCTGCCCTGGGTGATCTCTATATATCCCTGCCCTGGGTGATCTCTATATATCCCTGCCCTGGGTGATCTCTATATATCCCTGCCCTGGGTGATCTCTATATATCCCTGCCCTGGGTGATCTCTATATATCCCTGCCCTGGGTGATCTCTATATATCCCTGCCCTGGGTGATCTCTATATATCCCCTGCCCTGGGTGATCTCTATATATCCCTGCCCTGGGTGATCTCTATATATCCCTGCCCTGGGTGATCTCTATATATCCCTGCCCTGGGTGATCTCTATATATCCCTGCCCTGGGTGATCTCTATATATCCCTGCCCTGGGTGATCTCTATATATCCCTGCCCTGGGTGATCTCTATATATCCCTGCCCTGGGTGATCTCTATATATCCCTGCCCTGGGTGATCTCTATATATCCCTGCCCTGGGTGATCTCTATATATCCCTGCCCTGGGTGATCTCTATATATCCCTGCCCTGGGTGATCTCTATATATCCCTGCCCTGGTGATCTCTATATATCCCTGCCCTGGGTGATCTCTATATATCCCTGCCCTGGGTGTTCTCTATATATCCCTGCCCTGGGTGATCTCTATATATCCCTGCCCTGGGTGATCTCTATATATCCCTGCCCTGGGTGATCTCTATATATCCCTGCCCTGGGTGTTCTCTATATATCCCTGCCCTGGGTGATCTCTATATATCCCTGCCCTGGGTGATCTCTATATATCCCTGCCCTGGGTGTTCTCTATATATCCCTGCCCTGGGTGATCTCTATATATCCCTGCCCTGGGTGATCTCTATATATCCCTGCCTGGGTGTCTCTATATATCCCTGCCCTGGGTGATCTCTATATATCCCTGCCCTGGGTGATCTCTATATATCCCTGCCCTGGGTGATCTCTATATATCCCTGCCCTGGGTGATCTCTATATATCCCTGCCCTGGGTGATCTCTATATATCCCTGCCCTGGGTGATCTCTATATATCCCTGCCCTGGGTGTTCTCTATATATCCCTGCCCTGGGTGCTCTCTATATATCCCTGCCCTGGGTGATCTCTATATATCCCTGCCTGGGTGATCTCTATATATCCCTGCCCTGGGTGATCTCTATATATCCCTGCCCTGGGTGATCTCTATATATCCCTGCCCTGGGTGATCTCTATATATCCCTGCCCTGGGTGATCTCTATATATCCCTGCCCTGGGTGATCTCTATATATCCCTGCCCTGGGTGATCTCTATATATCCCTGCCCTGGGTGATCTCTATATATCCCTGCCCTGGGTGTTCTCTATATATCCCTGCCCTGGGTGATCTCTATATATCCCTGCCCTGGGTGTTCTCTATATATCCCTGCCCTGGGTGATCTCTATATATCCTGCCCTGGGTGATCTCTATATATCCCTGCCCTGGGTGATCTCTATATATCCCTGCCCTGGGTGATCTCTATATATCCCTGCCCTGGGTGATCTCTATATATCCCTGCCCTGGGTGTTCTCTATATATCCCTGCCCTGGGTGATCTCTATATATCCCTGCCCTGGGTGATCTCTATATATCCCTGTCCTGGGTGATCTCTATATATCCCTGCCCTGGGTGATCTCTATATATCCCTGCCCTGGGTGATCTCTATATATCCCTGCCCTGGGTGATCTCTATATATCCCTGCCCTGGGTGATCTCTATATATCCCTGCCCTGGGTGATCTCTATATATCCCTGCCCTGGGTGATCTCTATATATCCCTGCCCTGGGTGTTCTCTATATATCCCTGCCCTGGGTGTTCTCTATATATCCCTGCCCTGGGTGTTCTATATATCCCTGCCCTGGGTGATCTCTATATATCCCTGCCCTGGGTGATCTCTATATATCCCTGCCCTGGGTGATCTCTATATATCCCTGCCCTGGGTGATCTCTATATATCCCTGCCCTGGGTGATCTCTATATATCCCTGCCCTGGGTGATCTCTATATATCCCTGCCCTGGGTGTTCTCTATATATCCCTGCCCTGGGTGATCTCTATATATCCCTGCCCTGGGTGATCTCTATATATCCCTGCCTTGGGTGTTCTCTATATATCCCTGCCCTGGGTGATCTCTATATATCCCTGCCCTGGGTGATCTCTATATATCCGTGCCCTGGGTGATCTCTATATATCCTGCCCTGGGTGATCTCTATATATCCCTGCCCTGGGTGTTCTCTATATATCCCTGCCCTAGGTGATCTCTATATATCCCTGCCCTGGGTGATCTCTATATATCCCTGCCCTGGGTGATCTCTATATATCCCTGCCCTGGGTGATCTCTATATATCCCTGCCCTGGGTGATCTCTATATATCCCTGCCCTGGGTGATCTCTATATATCCCTGCCCTGGGTGATCTCTATATATCCCTGCCCTGGGTGATCTCTATATATCCCTGCCCTGGGTGTTCTCTATATATCCCTGCCTGGGTGATCTCTATATATCCCTGCCCTGGGTGTTCTCTATATATCCCTGCCCTGGGTGATCTCTATATATCCCTGCCCTGGGTGCTCTCTATATATCCCTGCCCTGGGTGATCTCTATATATCCCTGCCCTGGGTGTTCTCTATATATCCCTGCCCTGGGTGATCTCTATATATCCCTGCCCTGGGTGATCTCTATATATCTCTGCCCTGGGTGATCTCTATATATCCCTGCCCTGGGTGTTCTCTATATATCCCTGCCCTGGGTGTTCTCTATATATCCCTGCCCTGGGTGTTCTCTATATATCCCTGTCCTGGGTGATCTCTATATATCCCTGCCCTGGGTGATCTCTATAATATCCGTGCCCTGGGTGTTCTCTATATATCCCTGCCCTGGGTGATCTCTATATATCCCTGCCCTGGGTGATCTCTATATATCCCTGCCCTGGGTGTTCTCTATATATCTCTGCCCTGGGTGTTCTCTATATATCCCTGCCCTGGGTGTTCTCTATATATCCCTGCCCTGGGTGTTCTCTATATATCCCTGTCCTGGGTGATCTCTATATATCCCTGCCCTGGGTGATCTCTATATATCCCTGCCCTGGGTGTTCTCTATATATCCCTGCCCTGGGTGTTCTCTATATATCCCTGCCCTGGGTGTTCTCTATATATCCCTGTCCTGGGTGATCTCTATATATCCCTGCCCTGGGTGTTCTCTGTATATCCCTGCCCTGGGTGATCTCTATATATCCGTGCCCTGGGTGTTCTCTATATATCCCTGCCCTGGGTGTTCTCTATATATCCCTGTCCTGGGTGATCTCTATATATCCCTGCCCTGGGTGTTCTCTATATATCCCTGTCCCTGGGTGATCTCTATATATCCCTGCCCTGGGTGTTCTCTGTATATCCCTGCCCTGGGTGATCTCTATATATCCGTGCCCTGGGTGTTCTCTATATATCCCTGCCCTGGGTGTTCTCTATATATCCCTGTCCTGGGTGATCTCTATATATCCCTGCCCTGGGTGTTCTCTATATATCCCTGCCCTGGGTGATCTCTATATATCCGTGCCCTGGGTGTTCTCTATATATCCCTGCCCTGGGTGATCTCTATATATCCCTGCCCTGGGTGATCTCTATATATCCCTGCCCTGGGTGATCTCTATATATCCCTGCCCTGGGTGATCTCTATATATCCCTGCCTGGGTGATCTCTATATATTCCCTGCCCTGGGTGATCTTCTATATATCCTGCCCTGGGTGTTCTCTATATATCCCTGCCCTGGGTGTTCTCTATATATCCCTGCCCTGGGTGATCTCTATATATCCCTGCCCTGGGTGTTCTCTATATATCCCTGCCCTGGGTGATCTCTATATATCCCTGTCCCTGGGTGATCTCTATATATCCCTGCCCTGGGTGTTCTCTATATATCCCTGCCCTGGGTGTTCTCTATATATCCCTGCCCTGGGTGATCTCTATATATCCCTGCCCTGGGTGATCTCTATATATCCCTGCCCTGGGTGATCTCTATATATCCCTGCCCTGGGTGATCTCTATATATCCCTGCCCTGGGTGTTCTCTATATATCCCTGCCCTGGGTGTTCTCTATATATCCCTGCCCTGGGTGTTCTCTATATATCCCTGCCCTGGGTGTTCTCTATATATCCCTGCCCTGGGTGTTCTCTATATATCCCTGCCCTGGGTGATCTCTATATATCTCTGCCCTGGGTGTTCTCTATATATCCCTGCCCTGGGTGTTCTCTATATATCCCTGCCCTGGGTGTTCTCTATATATCCCTGCCCTGGGTGATCTCTATATATCCCTGCCCTGGGTGATCTCTATATATCCCTGCCCTGGGTGCTCTCTATATATCCCTGCCCTGGGTGTTCTCTATATATCCCTGCCCTGGGTGATCTCTATATATCTCTGCCCTGGGTGTCTCTATATATCCCTGCCCTGGGTGTTCTCTATATATCCCTGCCCTGGGTGCTCTCTATATATCCCTGCCCTGGGTGATCTCTATATATCCCTGTCCTGGGTGATCTCTATATATCCCTGCCCTGGGTGCTCTCTATATATCCCTGCCCTGGGTGATCTCTATATATCCCTGCCCTGGGTGCTCTCTATATATCCCTGCCCTGGGTGATCTCTATATATCCCTGCCCTGGGTGCTCTCTATATATCCCTGCCCTGGGTGCTCTCTATATATCCCTGCCCTGGGTGATCTCTATATATCCCTGTCCTGGGTGATCTCTATATATCCCTGCCCTGGGTGATCTCTATATATCCCTGCCCTGGGTGCTCTCTATATATCCCTGCCCTGGGTGATCTCTATATATCCCTGTCCTGGGTGATCTCTATATATCCCTGCCCTGGGTGATCTCTATATATCCCTGCCCTGGGTGATCTCTATATATCCCTGCCCTGGGTGATCTCTATATATCCCTGCCCTGGGGTGTTCTCTATATATCCCTGCCCTGGGTGATCTCTATATATCCCTGCCCTGGGTGCTCTCTATATATCCCTGCCCTGGGTGATCTCTATATATCCCTGCCCTGGGTGATCTCTATATATCCCTGCCCTGGGTGATCTCTATATATCCCTGCCCTGGGTGCTCTCTATATATCCCTGCCCTGGGGTGCTCTCTATATATCCCTGCCCTGGGTGATCTCTATATATCCCTGTCCTGGGTGATCTCTATATATCCCTGCCCTGGGTGATCTCTATATATCCCTGTCCTGGGTGATCTCTATATATCCCTGCCCTGGGTGATCTCTATATATCCCTGTCCTGGGTGATCTCTATATATCCCTGCCCTGGGTGATCTCTATATATCCCTGCCCTGGGTGTTCTCTATATATCCCTGCCCTGGGTGTTCTCTATATATCCCTGCCCAGGGTGTTCTCTATATATCCCTGCCCTGGGTGATCTCTATATATCCCTGCCCTGGGTGCTCTCTATATATCGCTGCCTGGGTGCTCTCTATATATCCCTGCACCCTGGGTTGCTTCATCTATATATCCCTGCCCTGGGTGATCTCCTATATATCCCTGCCCTGGGTGCTCTCTATATATCCCATTGCCCTGGTTGTGCTCCTCTATATATCC